>NC_029787.2:107371121-107455200 GCF_000816755.2 Arachis ipaensis | reverse complement strand
AAAGAATATAATAATATTCTATTTGAATTAATATAATTATTTGGCAAAAAATTAGAATATTCGTTAGTGTGTAATTTCATAGATTTAATACTAACTAGGTAGTAAATTAGTCATACTAAATTTATTAATCAAGGTTGGCGTTTAGCAACATTTCTCAATGATCCAATAATATAAAATAGAGTAAAGTATCGTTTTTGTCCCCAACGTTTGGGGTAAGTCTCAAAGTTGTCACTAACGTTTCAATCGTCCTATTTAAGTCCCTAACGTTTTAAAACTGACTCAATATTGTCCTGCCGTTAGGGATCCGTTAACTGAATTGACAGCGGGACAAAATTGAGACGATTTTGAAAGGTTAGAGACTTAAATAGGACGAAAACGTTGGAGATAAAAATGATACATAGAAATAAATTTTAATTTTATCCTTTAATAATATCAATTTTTTACTATATATAATATTCAATTATTTTTTAATCACATCTAAGTAAATTACACTTAATCATATTACTTTCATTTAGTCCCTAACGTTTCAAAATCGTCTCAATTTTGTCCCGCCGTCAATTCTGTTAACGGATCCCTAATGGCAGGACAACATTGAGTTAATTTTGAAACATTAGGGACTTAAATAGAACGATTGAAACGTTAGGGACAACTTTGGGACTTACCCCAAATATTTGGGACAAAAACGATACTTTACTCTATAAAATAATATGTTTTTACTAAGAACCCGAGAAGAACAAAGTATAATTTCATCCATTTTTTCAATATTTGGTTAACCCTTAGAGTAGTACAGTTTAATTATCATACTCTAACTTGTTACCATTATTATAATGAACGGTAAATGACCTAAGAAACTCGTTTCTTCATTCATTTAGTTTCCTTGGTCAAGGTTGTATTTATCTCAATCATTATAATCATATAGTTCAAACTCTTTTTCGAGAGTTGACAGATTCTTTATTGACTATTTATTAATTCTACAAGTATTTAAATCATATTCAATATCTATTCAACTAGCACTCTATGACATTAGGTGTTCGAAATCAAAATATAATAAATATATTATTAATTACCATGACAGTCGCAGGTCAAAATAAATTCTATTACCATGTTCTTCTTGAGATTACCCCATTTATAAATATGTGATAATTATAACTATTAGGAATTTCCAGAGTGAATCAGTTCAAATTTCATGAATTCAGATGAAGTTGGGTGGGAGCAACTTGGCAGGATAAAAGAACGTCTTGTTTAAAATCGGTAAAAAAAATCCTCACACCAAATCTTAGAAAAAGGCATTCGTACATAAAAAGAGAGTGGAAATCCAACTTGTTAAGTCAAGCATAACAGATTCTCTCTTCAAGATCAAGAAAAATTAGGATATAATTCTCCTTTTCATAATGTTTTATACACATAGAGTGTTGAAATTGGAAACTCTTTAAGGTCTCCCTATCCATCACAGAGACAACTCCTAACACAATACTACCTATCCAATCTAAATTCTTAAGAATTTTAAAAGGCATTATTTGAACTATAGAATCAAATATAAATATTGTTATACCTACAAAAAAATAATTATTATACATGTGAAGAGAAGAAAGTCAGTCACAATATCAATCAAGTCGGTATTAACAAAACAACCAATCTAAGCCATCAAATCAGTATCAACAATAGTAAAGGACAAAAGATAGCCAGAAATACAAATGACACTCTCATCAAGAGCAATAATAGCGCCTTTTAGGGGGGGAGGGCAAAGGATGTCTTAGGCGCACAAGTTAAAATGAAGCAATAAAACTACTACTTAGAAAATTCGAATTTATTTTTGTAAAAATAACTCCTTATTTCTTGGGCACCTTTTACAGGAACATTTTAAAAATAAAAAAGTAAACAAAAAAAAATTCTAATACATTAGCAAATCAAAATATTAAAAAAGATTACAAAGTGAGAATAAAAGTATGGCAAAAAGTACCACAAGAACACTTAAAAAGAGTGGAGGCAGCAAACAACAGCACGAAAGATAGGTCATTGGAGCAACAAAACACAGAAGAAAGTTAGAAAGAAGATGAAGAATTTTTGAAAATATAGAAGAAGGAGAAGATGAATGAAAAAATAGAAAGAAGAAGAAGGAAACTATATATGCATGCAAATAAACTAGAGGAAAAAGGATAATTTTACCATATTAAATGCTGCGCACGATGACTAAGGAAATTGAAAAAGCATGCCAATAGTTACAAAAGGTGAAACGTCACTTTAATTGAATCATATCTAGTTGGCTGACTACCCTGCTCCAATCACGTTGAGAAAACTGAGCTGCTAGAGCAACAAATGCGGTGCACATACAACTTCTCTACAAACTAAGCATTAACTAGCTGACGTGCTTTCTTGCTTACTTGCTTGCTCGAGGTCCGACTTATATAAACTCAACTTCAAGTATGGACATTGTTCACATCCAGACCCATAATAAAAATTAGGGTTCAAATATACTAGTCCAATTCTATAAAGCGTCCAAAAGAAGAACCCAATAGATCCATACGAGGTAGTCTGTCCGATTTGCCCAGAAAACCATGCTCAACCCGATTTGCATGACAAGTAAGCATGCCACTACTCTAGGTATGTATACTTAATGATAATTTATGATAACTTCCCAAATAATTAGAGAAGTAACTACCCACTAGTACAAATGGAGAAATTCAGGAGTGATGGTTAAACTATCATCTATCTCAAATACCCCATCAAATTAAGGTATTTCTCAATTCTAATTCATTTAAATCTGTCTAAAATTTTTGCTAACTTAAACATCAAAATTCTTTACAGGTACCCCTATCACCCTCATTCAAGGACGTCGAGCAAGTCGAAACATTCGCCCAAAAGAGTCTAGACCTCACATTTAGTCCCACGTTACATTTATCTCAAATAATTCTTTAAAACACTATATTTAAAAGGCATCTTTTTTTTTTTAAATTTTAAATTAATTCAATTAAAACCGAAATTTGTTGTGAATGAGAGAATATTAAAAAAAAAATCATGCGATTTTTAAATTAAATCGATTCTCATTTTTTTCTCTAATTCCAAATAATAGGAAACACATTCGATAACTTTGTGGAGGCTTTCCAAATGTTGAAATTTTTGTATCGCCTGTTTTAATGTTTTGATGATTATGAATTGGGTTGGTCTTTACTATTTTTTTTTGTGTTTTTAGGTATGTTTTAAAAAAATTACTATAAAAAATAGTAAAATCATTTTTTAGAAGTTATAATTTTATTTTAAATGGTTTTTAGAAAATATTTTTATTAACATAAAATAAACTTAATAATGAAAAATTATTTTAATACTACATTCAATTAGAAATTAAAAAACACATTTTTTATATATGAAAAACTTGAAACAACATTTATTTTTCAACAAATTTTTAAAAGATTAAAAAGATAATTTATATCGAATCGAGCATATATCAAGTAAATATAGATAGAGAGTATTTAGTTATTGGATTTTGCCCTCATATTTTATAGGATTATTATGTGTTTATAATGCACAACAAAAATAATAAAATAATTCATAATAATTATATTTTGCGTTTTAAATTTTATTCAAATAATATAAATCAAAGATAATATATAAACGCCTAAAGACACTTTAATTGTTAGTAAAAATCTACTATTCTTTCAATTATATGAAGGCTTTCTGTGTATTTATAATCTGATTCGAAGTTACTTGGAACGAAAATAGAAATATTGGTATGAGTCTTGGATAGTACAGTTAGAACACTTGGATTAGCTTTCGTATCTATTATTTAGACAGTAGTTGAGAATACCTATAAGAGACTTCAACTAGTTAAACCCTAAAGTAGTCCCTGAGATTCACGAAATGTATCGATTTGATCCCTGACTTCCTAATTGCATTACTTATATCCTTGACATTGAAAAAAAAGCACCAAGTTTGTCTCTTCCCATTTTTCCGTCCAAGTTGCTTTCCGGCAAGAGTTGTAACACCCTAATTAGCCTAAACCTTACCTCGCGTCGTAAAGCAAAGGTTAATCAAAGGTTACGACAGTTCTAAGCTTTTACATATGTTATATAGAAGGAATTAGTATTATCTAAAAGGCCGATAAAAAAATATAGTTCAAAATAGGATTTCAAAAGCAGAAAACGTGCTAACGAAGCTACTAACTTAAAGCATAAGAAACAGGTATGGAATAGCAATACATCATAGAATAATAGTATAATATCATAAGACGCTAGTCACGACTCATGGAGTTTAAGCCGGCTAGCCATATACAGACTAGGTATGAAACCAGACCGTAAAAACAGCTTTTACAAGTTTTGTTCTCTCAAATACACGCCTCTAGGCAAAACAAAATCAAAAGTGAGAGACATATTCAAAATAAACCAAAAGACTCCAAAAGATATCCGGATCCTCTGCTTCTGTCACCAACCAGACAACTCACCGAGGTGGGTTGCGACCTGCATCTGAAAAACACAACAAAATATGGTATGAGAACCGGAGGTTCTTAGTATGGTAACAGTGCCCAGTGATGTAGGATATAAGACCCCAGGACGCCAAAGGCACTCCTAGACTCCATATCCATCACAAGAATTCAACTTAAAGCATTCTAAACCATAACAGCATAATATGTAGTTTCTTAACACGACTTAACCATAGTACCATAACAGGGTAATCTATCTTAGGGGATTTCTACTCTATCCAAACCCCGCCGTCCCACGGCCTTCGCCACCCGATCCTCCATGCGATCCCATCACCACCGCCTTCCGAACCTCCTTAATCCCAGTAAAAGCACAGATATATATACAATACAAGTAAAGCACAAGTAGAAGCATATACGGCAATTAAGTCAGATAGCAAGTAAGCATGTCATTCAATTGGGCAAGCCATTACAAGTAAATAAAGCATACAAACAGATAGAAAATGCATATGATGAATGCCTACCCTACTGGCTGTGATATCACATTGTCGGTTCAACTGCCAACCCGACACATCTCCATGGAGATGTTGCCCTTCGGATTTCTCATATGGGAATCCCCAAGATATAGTGCCCGGATCATTGTCTAGGTACCAGCGCCTGCACGCCCTATAGATCTGAAGGGATGTGAGCGGGATCTCTTGCCTCCGTCCTCACATCTAAGCGCAAGCGGGATTAACCACCGTCCTTACGCCGCCGCCGCTACCTCGATAGGCGGGATTAACCACCGTCCTTACCGGGCGCATATCATCTTATCATCTCAATAAAAGTGGTACAGTGGTTTTCAAAACATTTTAGTACAAGGTGGATCCATCACTTTATCCAGAGTCCTCGACTCTTTTCAACCATTGTTCTTTCACATTTCAACCCCTTGCTTTCGCATTTCATTCATCAACCATTCATCATACACCATTAAACTTTCCCTGTACAACAGAAACCTAGAACTCCGTTTGCTAACCTTTTCCAAATGTCAGTGTTAAAAATCCTTAAACCATTCCCAGGTTTGAACACTAAAAAATATGCCCAAAAGTCTAAAAAGGTGTTACAGAAGCTTACAACCTTGCTGGGGAGGTAGAATAGTTGAAAACAAAGCAAAATTTGAAAAACAGGGCGTGTGCATCCAAACGCCCAGGAAATTTTTAAAAGTGTGCGTACGCACAGGTACCAAAGCACAAAGGGTCTGTACGCTCGCACAACCTATGCCAACGCCCCCAACAGACAGTTATCCCCAACGTGTGCGTCCGCACAGGTTGAAATGTTTCCTTAGATATGCGCGCGCACAAGCTGTGCTGGCGCTGCCACCAGTACGCACTTCCCTTCCTGTGCGTGCACACAGGTGTGTGTGCATCTGCACAGGTCAAAATTCTCGCAAGGTGTGTGTGCGCACAAGGCTGTGCGTCCGCACATACCAGAAAACTCATAATTATGTAACTTTGCAAAATTTTCAGATTTTTAACACCAACTTTGAATAATCATAACTTCCTCTACAAAATTCTAAATTTAATAAACTTTATACCATTTTAAAGGGTTTTCAAAGATCTTTAATTCTAAGCAAACTTCAGCAAATTTTAAAAACCGAGGCCAAAGTTATGATCAATCAAAATTCACCAAAATTCTATTTTTACCCAAAATTACAATTTTCACAATTCCTTCATAAGACACAGCCAAACAAACCCAAACCACTCCAAAACTCCAATTTTCATCAAATTCAACACTCTATGACATATTACACCAAGTATACCACATTTTCCCTTATCCACAACATCAGTATCAATATATCTCATATATCCAATTTTATTAACAATTTTCCAACTATATTACAAATAAATCAATCCCAATACCACATATATCAACACAATCCACTACTCCACTTCACAAATTATTCATCCTCAACATATCACTATTAAGTGACATTATCAACTCAAAATTCATCATTTCATCAATCATCATCATACAATTGCACCCAATAACTCATCAACCATTCAAAATCCAATCCTATCCTATGGGTCACTAGCCTAAGTATCCATTAATATTATATACTACATAGAAGAAACCGAAACCAAACCTTGGCCGATTCTCAATATGAACCAAATGAGCTTTCACCCAAGATCCAACCACCAAAGTAGTTCCAACAAGCACCCACAAGCTCCAAACTCACAAAAATCAAGCTATATACACATAAATCACCACAAATCAACCTAGGGCTCAACATAAATCAAAGTTCACAAGAGTTCAAAGCCTCTTACCTCTCCCAACAGATTTGATGGCCAAGATCCAAGGCTAAGCAAGGATTAAAGCAAACCTAAACATCCAAAATCACAAAACCCATTTAACCCAAACCCTAACAAAACCCAAAATTTTGGAGAGCAGAACTGGAAGGATTTCGAGCTTATCTCTAAAGTTTCTTGGATGGGTTTTGTAGAGCTCGTCGCAATAAACGCGTAGCCGCTGACGGCACGCAAATTAGAGCTCTAGAACTCAAGATATGAGCTTGGGAAGATGGAGGTGGTTAGGGTTTTCTTCTTCCTCTCCTCCCTCTCTCAATTCTGAAGTGTGAGTGTTTATGGAGGCTAAGGTTTATTAAATGAACCCTTATATATGTTGGACTTGGGCCCAACTTGGGCCGGGTTCAATCCGTTAGCGTTTTTAGCCCGTTTGGCCCAACTTCAGGCCAAACCTTTAAAATTAACGCCCAGTTTTCTATTTCTAATATTTTTCTAAGGTTTTTGACTGTCTCAACTTTTTCTCGCGCAGCACCGGGAAGACTTGAACCAGTTCAACTGTCGGTTCGTAGTTTTTTACGGTTTTTCGTAGAAAACACATTTTCTGACTCAGAAGGACCCACTAAGTCCAAAAATGATGTTTAAAACATCGAATTCTCACTCAAACTTTTCGGAATCAAATTTGGGCAATATAACCACTTAATTAACCGGTTCAATTAATTGCGGTTCTTACATTCTCCCCACTAAATAAGAAATTTTGCCCTCAAAATTTGAATTACCTGAGAAAAGCTCGGGATAATCCATCCGCATCTCGGATTCCAATTCCCAAGTATGCTCTTCGACTCCTGCTCACTGCCACGCAACTTTAACCAACTGAACTTCTTTTCCTCGCAGCTTCTTTACACTGGTGTCGTCAATTCTAACCGATGTCACTTGGAAAGTCAAGTTTTCCCGCAACTTGATCGTCTCGGGATCCAACACATGAGCCACATCCGACGTGTACTTACGGAGTTGTAACATGTAGAACACATCATGTAGGTTAGACAGGTGGGGTGGCAAAGCAACTTGATACGCCACCGGCCGAAATCGCTTTAGGATCTCAAACAGTCCTATATACCTCAGATTTAACTTCTTGGTCTTGATTGCTCTTCCAATCCCGGTTGTGGGTGTGACTCGTAGGAACACATGCTCTCCCACTTCAAACTCCAATGGTTTTCTTCTTTAGTCTGCATAACTCTTCTGTCGACTCTGAGCAGTCAAAATGCTTTCTCGTATTTTCTTAATCTTCTCCATAGTCTCTGCTACCACATCTGAACCCAATACACTTGCTTCACCAGATTCATACCAACAAAATGGAGACTGACACTTTCGTCCATACAAAGCCTCATACGGAGCCATCCCAATGCTCGCATGAAAGCTGTTGTTGTACGAAAACTCTACCAATGGTAGATAGCGGTCCCAAGTTCTGGGTTGATCCAAAACACACGCTCTTAGCATATCTTCCAGCGTCTGAATAGTCCTTTCTGACTGTCCATCTGTTTGTGGATGATATGCCGTACTAAGACACAGTTTCGTACCGAAAGCTCATTGGAAAGCTCCCCAAAATCTTGAAGTGAATCGGGGATCACGATCCGATACTATGCTCGACAGCACACCGTGCAACCTTACTATCTCCTTTATATACAGCCTTGCTAACTCTTCCATAGAGCAGTTTACTCGAATAGGTAGAAAATGAGCAGATTTGGTTAAGCGATCCACGATCACCCAAATCGCATCAAATCCCGACCTAGTCCTCGGTAAACCGGTCACAAAATCCATTGCAATTCCTTCCCACTTCCACTGAGGAATTTCAAGTGGCTGTAACATTCCTGACGGTTTCTGATGTTCAATCTTCACTTTTTGACATGTTAGGCACTTTGAGACATGTTCTGCCACATCCTTCTTCATACCAGGCCACCAGAACATCTTCTTTAAGTCATAATACATCTTCGTGCTTCCAGGATGGATAGAAAACCCACTGTTGTGAGCTTCTGACAACAAGTCCTGTCTTAAACTCCCAACATCCGGTATACAAAACTTCCCTTTATATCTCCACAACCCCTCATCATCTTTGGTGAACTCTTCACGCCTCTTATCACCAACTGGTTGAAACAATTGCTGAAGCTTTTGCTCATCTTGCTGAGCTATTTAAATCTCTGTCTTAAACGTACTTGATATCTGTAACTGGTTCAAACAAGCTTTTCTGACAACCTCTCCGATATCCAGCTTAAGATCCACAAACTTATCCACCTACTCCTCTTCCTTGATCCTCATTGGTGCACGAAATTGTGATCTCTAGCAACGGCGCCAAAAATTCAGTACGCACGTTCATAATCTCAAATTCTTTTTCACAACTCCGATACAACTAACCAGCAAGTGCACTGGGTCGTCCAAGTAATAAACCTTACGTGAGTAAGGGTCGATCCAATGGAGATTGTCGGCTTGAAGCAAGCTATGGTCATCTTGTAAATCTCAGTCAGGCAGATTCAAATGGTTATATGATTTTGATAATTAAAATATAAATAACAGAAAATAAGATAGAGATACTTATGTAATTCATTAGTGAGAATTTCAGATAAGCGTATGAAGATGCTTTGTTCCTTCTGAACCTCTGCTTTTCTACTGCCTTCATCCAATCATTCATACTCCTTTCCATGGCAAGCTGTATGTTGGGCATCACCGTTGTCAATGGCTATTTCCCATTCTCTCAGTGAAAATGGTCCAAATGCGCTGTCACCGCATGGCTAATCATCTATCGGTTCTCGATCATGTTGGAATAGGATCCAGTGATCCTTTTGCGTCTGTCACTATGCCCAACACTCGCGAGTTTGAAGCTCGTCACAGTCATCCCTTCCCAGATCCTACTCAGAATACCACAGACAAGGTTTAGACTTTTCGGATCTCAGGAATGACCGCCAATAATTCTAGCTTATACCATGATGACTCTGATCTTTCGGAATGGAGGCTAAGAGATACACGCTCGATCTAAGGTAGAACGGAAGTGGTTGTCAGGCACGCGTTCATAGGTTGAGAATAGTGATGAGTGTCACGGATCATCATATTCATCATGTTGAAGTGCAAGCGAATATCTTAGAATAGGAATAAGCTTGAATTGAATAAGAAAACAATAGTACTTTGCATTAATTCATGAGGAACAGCAGAGCTCCACACCTTAATCTATGGTGTGTAGAAACTCTACCGTTGAAAATACATAAGTGATGAAGGTCCAGGCATGGCCGAATGGCCAGCCCCCTAAACGTGATCTATGAACATAAAATTATTCAAAGACTAACCAAAGATATCAAATAAAATTACTAAAATTAGTTTTTATACTAAACTAGTAGCTATGGTTACATAAGATAAGTAAATGATGTAGAAATCCACTTCCGGGCCCACTTGGTGTGTGCTTGGGCTGAGCATTGAGATTTCATGTGTAGAGACTCTTTTTGGAGTTAAATGCCAGGTTGTAGCCTGTTTCTGGCGTTTAACTCCAGAATAGGGCAGGAGGTTGGCGTTTGAACGCTAGTTTGCATCATCAAAACTCGGGCAAAATATGGACTATTATATATTGCTGGAAAGCCCTGGATGTATACTTTCCAACGCAATTGAGAGCGCGCCAATTGGCTTTCTGTAGCTCCAGAAAATCTATTTCGAGTGCAGGGAGGTCAGAATTCAACAGCATCTGCAGTCCTTCTTCAGCCTCTGAATCAGATTTTTGCTCAAGTCCCTCAATTTCAGCCAGAAAATACCTAAAATCATAGAAAAACACAAAAACTCATAGTAAAATCCAGAAATGTGATTTTTATTTAAAAACTAATAAAATTTACTAAAAACTAACTAAATCATACTAAAAACTATGTAAAAACAATGCCAAAAAGCGTATAAATTATCCGCTCATCACTCATCCAAGCTATTGCTAAAAATTTTCGACTTAATGCATCTGCCACTACATTCGCCTTTCCAGGGTGATAACTCAGATCAAAGTCATAATCCTTAAGTAACTCCATCCACCTCCTCTGACGCATATTTAGCTCCTTCTGATTCCCTTGCCTTTTGGTTTAAAGGGTTACTGGCTTTTTCTGCTTGCTTTTTCTTTTTCTTTCTTTTTTTTATTTTTGCCATTTTTTTTCGCAAGCTTTGTTCTTCACTGCTTTTTCTTGCTTCAAGAATCAATTTTATGATTTTTCAGATTATCAATAACATTTCTCCTTTTTCATCATTCTTCAAGAGCCAACAATTTTAGCATTCATAAACAACAAATTCAAAAGACATATGCACTGTTCAAGCATTCATTCAGAAAACAAAAAGTATTGTCACCACATCAAAATAATTAAACTAATTTCAAGGATGAATTCGAAATTATGTACTTCTTGTTCTTTTGTAATTAAAACATTTTTCATTTAAGAAGGGTGATGGATTCATAAGACATTCACAACTTTAAGGCATAGACACTAAACGATAATGATCATGTAATAAAGACACAAATATAAATAAAACATAAGGCTCAAAAACCGAAAAATAGAGAAATAAGCGTATGGAGATGCTTTGTTCCTTCTGAACCTCTGCTTTCCTACTGCCTTCATCCAATCATTCATACTCCTTTTCATGACAAGTTGTATGTTGGGCATCACCGTTGCCAATGGCTACTTCCCGTCCTCTCAGTGAAAATGGTCCAAATGCGCTGTCACCGCACGACTAATCATCTGTCGGTTCTCGATCATGTTGGAATAGGATCCAGTGATCCTTTTGCGTCTGTCACTACGCCCAACACTCGCGAGTTTGAAGTTCGTCACAGTCATCCCTTCCCACATCCTACTCGGAATACCACAGACAAAGTTTAGACTTTCCGAATCTCAGGAATGGCTGCCAAGAATTCTAGCTTATACCACGAAGACTCCGATCTTTCGGAATGGAGGCTAAGAGATAAACGCTCAATCCAAGGTAGAACGGAAGTGGTTGTCAGGCACGCGTTCATAGGTTGAGAATAGTGATGAGTGTCACGGATCATCATATTCATCATGTTGAGATTTTGGCTTTTTCCCGAGATGTTTTGGTTAGTAATTTGTTTTTTCTCTTTTACTGTAGGACTAGTAGACCTCATGTCTTCTCGCAAAAATGTTGTTGAGACCTCCTCCCAAGTCCCTGAGGGCATGGCTGATTGGGTGAATTCTATGGTTCTTCTGTGTGTTTCATTGGTTGACTCCGAGTTTTGTCAGCAGCTTAGGCAGTTTCATAGGATTTGTAGTAATGGTAGTGATGAAAAGAACTATGAGCTTGTGTCTCCTAATTCTGAGGAAAGGGTTTATTTTTCTACTCGAATTGTTGGAGAACGCCCTTTTTTCTATGCGTACGACTTCTTTTTTAGTCAGATGAATGTTACTCTTCCTTTTACTCCTTTTGAAACCAACCTCTTGTGGTCTTGTAATGTGGCTCCATCCCAACTTCACCCCAACTCCTGGAGTTTTATAAAAATTTTCCAATTACTGTGTCATGAACTGGATATCCCCGCTTCACAATCCCTTTTCTTTTTTCTTTTTGTTTTGACAAAGCCCGGGGTGGTTAAGAAAAAGGCCGCCTGAGTTTCTTTCCGAGCTTCCCAAGGGAAGAAGGTTTTTTCCATGTTTGATGAATCTTTTCGCGACTTTAAAAATTACTTTTTCAGGGTCCGAGCTGTTGAAGGAGCTCGGCCCTTTTTTCTGGATGAGAATGATGAGCCTGCCTTTCCTTTGGAATGGCAAAAGAATGTAATGGTGTCTAAATACACGTGGGAGATGTTGGATAAGGCTGAACAAGCCTTTGTGTCTGTGCTGGAAGAAAATTAGGGGCAGCCTCCCCATCTTGATACAAAGAAATTCCTTGGAAATCCCTCTCTCCTCCGAGTTGAGCTGGGTAGTGGTCGATTTCTCTTTTATTTTTGCTTATTTTGTCGAGTTTATCTCTTATAAGATCTTTTCTGATTCATAACTTGGTTTCTCGCTGTGATGTTTGTTTGCAGAGATGATTAAAAATAATGAATCCATGAAGGCCTTTAAAAGGGCAAGGAAGGCTACTGCAGCTCAGAACGTTTCGGCCAAGGCGGCTGGGGAGGGGTCGTCTCAGGTTCAGTCGAAGCCGGCCGTACCGAGCTCACCGAGGAAGGTAATCCCTACTCCCCAGGTTCGTTTGGTTGATCCTCCGCAAGCTTCTGTTGCTACTTCTGGCGCTCCTCCAAACAAAAAACAAAAGACAACTGAGCCTTTTAATCTTGATGCCCCCGACTTTGACGCGGTTGAGTTTGTTGATCAGCACATCGGTCCTTATGATACCATTCCTACTGACGATGTCTCTATCCATCGTCATTTGGACTATATTACCCGAAGCAGCATCAAGATGGCACATATGGGAGCTGCCTTGTACTGAACTTCCCAAGATCTCCCTCTTCATGCTACCAAAGCCTTTATAGAGGAGGCTAAGCAGGAGTTCGACCGGATGAAGGATTTGAAAGAGGAGCTCCAAGTGAAAGTGACCAAGCTGGAGAAGGAGTTGGAGAGCAAAAAGGCTAGTTCTGTTGCCTTGGCGGTTTCTGTGACGTTGGATGAAGACACGGCATTGAGGCACAAGGATAGCTATGTCACTACCTACAAGGAGGTGATGCGTCTCAGGGAGGAGTTGGAGTCTGCCCGGGCTGATTATGCCGAGCTCCAGGGTCACCTTGTAGGCAGCGTAAATGCTGCTTATGAGATCCTGAAGGAGAAGGTTCGAGTTCTTGCTCCCAAGCTTGACCTTACTCTTTTCAGCCTGGACAATGTTGTACAGGATGACAAGATTGTCCCTGACGACCCTGACGACGATGATGTTGAGCCCCCTCCTGTGCCTGTCGTCAAGACTTCTGTTGTGCCGACTTCTTTAGCTCCTTCATCTGAGGTTGGTCATCCTGAATTG
Source organism: Arachis ipaensis (assembly GCF_000816755.2). NCBI lineage: Eukaryota > Viridiplantae > Streptophyta > Magnoliopsida > Fabales > Fabaceae > Arachis > Arachis ipaensis. The sequence continues at coordinate 107,441,550 of NC_029787.2, read as the reverse complement.
GAATCTGACTGCCAGATCTTAAACAGGGATGACGGGACAGTGGATGCAGTGCCTCTTCAGACTCGCCCTCCTTTACCCCGTGCTGATGCTGCCGAGAAGCCTTTGGATCTTAAATGAAATTTCTAAATGTTTGTGTAAATAGCCCGGCTTATGGGCTTTTGAACTCTTTATTTTGTAAATGGTAGTTGCTGGCCCTTGACACTTTCTTAGTTGCTTGTTTAGCAACTTAATTTTGAAAAACAAAATAGTTTCCAAGCTTCTGGGGCTGGTTTTGGTAGTCTCTTTAGCTTGTTATTATTATAACTTTATGTTTTTCATATCATGTCTATTTTCATCTGTCTTGGTGCCCTTTTTTAGATTTTTTGGTAGTGTTGGAGCCTTGTTACTCGACCTCTTTGGATTGCCTTTGTGTTTCATACTTGTGTTTTCCTTTGAGGTTGTGGATGTTTGGATCCAATTGGTATGTCGGCTTCTTCATTTTTGGCCTGAAGTTATTTCTAGTAATCCATTTTGTTTGGACCTTTGTGAGGTCTCTGCTAGGAATTACCTTTATTAATGTTAGGATTTTTGGGAGGCCGACTTTGTTTAGTTATTTCTAGTAATCCTCTTTCTTAGACTTTTGTCAGGTCTCTTTCAGGGATTACTTTTTATAACTTGTTTGTGGGAGGCCGACTTCTTCATGTCGGTCTCTTCTAAGTTATTTTTGTAATCCTCTTTCTTGGACCTTGTTTAGGTCTTGTTCCAAGGATTACCTGAAACTGGAGGTCAATCTCGGTCGAGATCTTCTGTACTGGTCGGTGCCGACGTGTCCGGCTGGTGAGTGGCGGCTGGAGCTATCGTGTCTGACCTGTTGACTGGCGGTACTGCTGATCCTTGGTCACCGGAGGGTGGGGGTACCTGCAAGAGACTCCGATGCTTAAGTTAGCACAGGTATTAAGCAGGTTTTTAGTAGAATCATAGTATGAGTTATACCTGGGTGCTCCAGTGTATTTATAGTAGTGTGGGCTGACCTTTCTGATAAGATAAGTTAGTTATCTTAAATAGCCTGACCTGAAGAGGTCGGTTGCTTTATCGCCAATCATCCCAGGTCGGATAGCTCGACCCAGGGTATGAACAGTGCCCCTGCTTGAGCTCGATTTTTTTTGTTGAGGTCGAGTCTTTGACTTCGGTCCTTCTCTGGCGAATCCGAACTCAAGCATTTTGTCGATTCTTTTCTTTGTAGAGCCTTTTTGAATGTGGAACGTTTTTCTTTACAAGCGCGCGCTTTTATATCGGCGCTTTGGAAACGTGCGAGGGTTTAATACCCTTATTAATTGACTTCAAATGCCCCGTTTCCCTTGGTTTCATTTTGAATTTTGCCATCAGAAATGGTTTCTCTTCTTCGTTCCTCTTCGTAACTTCTCCCTTTACTCTCTCATTTTCTGTTTTTCCTTAGAGTTTCACAGTTTCTTCCTGCGACGCCTGCTCTTCTACCGCTTTCTGTGGAAAAGGAGTGATTCTGGGTTTTTCCTTCTGTCTTCTTCCGGCGAATTTTTTTTCGTTCGAAGGGTGGCTCTGTCGCTTCTTGCTCTTCAGCTTTCTTTCGAGGTTTTCTTCTATTTTCCAGGTTTGATTTTTTCTCCTCTGTCATTTTTATGCCTGAGTTTGATTTTTGCTTGGAGAAAGTTTGGATCTTTTTGCTTTTACTGCGCCTGATTATTGCGTATTCTGGAGTTTCTTCGTATTTTTTCGCCTTTTCTGTTGCTTGATGCTTTTAGGGTTTTTTTGCATGTTGTCGCCGTTTCTGCTTGTGCTTCTGATGACGATTTTTTGCTTGGTTCAAAAAGGTTGTGTCTTTGACGATTCTCTGTTTGGCATGTTTGGTGTTGTCGAAGCTTTTTGCTGATAGACTATAAAAAGATAGTGGCTTTGACTTTTTGTACTTTTTTGTATTTTGTCTTTTCTCCTATGAAAATGCTTGCTGTTTGAATTCTTCTTTTCTTGTTTGGGGGATGCCGAGACGTAAGCTGTAGATTTTTCCTGAAACCTTGCTTTGTTACTGCCTCCAAAGGATGCCCCAGGACTTTGGTTTGAGTCTTGGGGTTTTCCTTTTCTGTTTGTTTTTCTGTATACTAGTCGAGTTATTTTGCCCCTTGTCCGAGATGTTTTTTGGTAATCCCATCTTCTTTTCTTATTGTAGGATTAGTTGGCCTCATGTCTTCTCGTAATAACATTGTAGAGATGTCTTCTAAAGTTCCCGAGGGGATGTCTGATTGGCTGGACTCCCTTGTCTTGATGTGTGTCTCTGTGGTGGATGCTAATTTTTGTGTAGAGCTGAGGAAACGTCATAAGATTTGTGGTAGCGGCGCCCGAGAGAGGGATTATGAGCTTGTAGCGCCCGATTCTAATGAGAGGATTTGTTTTCCTACTTCGATCGAGGGGGAGCGTCCCTTTTTCTATGCCTATGAGTATTTCTTCAGCCAGTTGGACATTACCTTTCCCTTTACTGCTTTCGAATCTGATTTATTGTGGTCTTGTAATATTGCTCCATCCGAATTCCTGGGGTTTTATTAAGATTTTTCAGCTGCTTTGCCGAGAGTTAGGCATAACACCTTCTCAGGCTCTTTTTCTCTATCTTTTTGTATCTGGCAAGCCCGGAAGGTCTGCCAAAAAGAAAGTTTCCTGGATTTCTTTCAGGTCAGCCCAAGGGCATATAGTTTTTGCCATGTATGATGAATCTTTTAAAGATTTTAAGAATTATTTCTTCTGAGTTCGTGCTGTTGAGGGGGCCCGCCCCTTTTTTCTTGATAAAAATGATGAGCCTGCCTTTCCTCTGGAATGGCAAAAGAATGTGAGAGTGTCTCGCTATACCTGGGAGATGCTTGACGAGGTTGAACGAGCTTTTGTAGTTGTTCTCAAAGATTTATGGAGGAAACCACCCCATCTTGATACAAAAAGGTTTTTGAGTGACCCGTCTTTAGTTCGAACTGTTTTAGGTACTGTTCGACTTGTTTACATACTTGCTTTTTAGTTTTACTTCTTCTTTTGTGATTATAACCCATTGCTGTGGTTGATTCTATTTTTTCAGAGATATCGAAGAACAACGATTCTATGCAGGCCTACAAAAAAGCGAAGAAGGCTGCTGCTGCTCAAAATATCTCGGCCAAGGCGGTGGGAGAGGAGTCTTCGCAAGTTCAGGTGAAGCCACCCGTAGCGAGCTCTCTTGGGCCAAGGAAGGTGGTTCCCACTCCTCGGGTTCGCCTGGCCAAGCCTCCACAGTCTTCCGCTGCTACCTCTGGTGCTCCTCCCAACAAGAAACAAAAAACAATTGAGCCTTTCAACCTTGATGCCCCTGACTTTGACGCGGTCGAGTTCGTAGATCAGCAGATCGGTCCTTACGGTGTCCTTCCTATGGATGATGTATCACTCCTTCGTCATTTAGACTTTATAACTCAGAGTAGTGTAAAAATGGCACATATGGGAGCTGCCTTGTACCGAACAGCTCAAAATCTTCCTCTCCATGCCACCAAAGCCTTCATGGAGGAGGCAAAACAGGAATTCGATCGGATGAAGGGCTTGAAAGAGGAGCTTGAGATGAAGGTGGCCAAACTGGAGAAGGATCTGGAGAATGAGAAGACGAGTTCTCTTGCTCTGGCGGCTTCTGTGCGGTTGGCTGAGGACACGGCATTAAGGCATAAGGACAGTTATGTTACATCTTATCGGGAGGTGGTGCGTCTGAGGGAGGAGCTGGAGTCTGCCCGAGTTGATTACTCCGAGCTCCAGGGGCATCTCGTTGGCAGTGTGAATGCTGCTTACGAGAATCTGAAGGACCAGGTCCGAATTATTGCTCCCGAGGCCGACCTGACTCTTTTTAGCTTGGACAATATTGTGAGGGATGGAAAAATTGTTCCCGACGACCAAGATGACGATGATGTCGAACCTCCCTCTGCGCCTGCTGTTAAAGTGTCGATCTCTATAGTTCCTCCTGCTGGGATTGCTCGTCCAGAATTAGATCCTGATTGTCAAATTCTGAACAGGGACGATGGTACGGTGGATGCAGTGGCTCTCCAAACTCGCCCTCCTTCACCCCAGACTGATGCCACCGAGAAGGCTCCCAATCTTAACTAATCTTTCTTGGATGTTTGTGTAGATAGCCCGACTTGTGGGCTTTTTAAACTCTTTATTTCTGTAATTTGAATATTTTGCTGACTGTTGATACTCCTTCCAGTTGCTTGTTCAGCAACTTTTGATTTTTTGAAAAAACAACAAGTAGCTTTCAAGCTTTTGGGCTCGACCCTGAAGCTTGTTTATAATATTGTATTTTATATCATGCTTGTTTGCACTTGTCTTGGCACTTTTCTGGGTTTTGAGGATGCTGAAACCTTGCTGCCCGGCCTCTTTTAATTGCTTTTGTGCTTATTGCTCGTAGCTTGGATCCTTTGATGTTGTGGATGTGTGTATCCCACTTGTATTTCGGTTTTCTGGCTCTTACTAGTAATCCATAACCGATTTCTTTTCGTTGGTCCTTTTTCCAGTTATTTTTGTAGTCCTTTTTTTTGGGCCTTTGTCAGGTCTCTTTCAGGGACTACTCTATAACTTGTTGGTTGTAGGAGACCGTCTTCTTTGCGTCGTCCTTTTCCAAGTTATTTTTGTAATCCTCTTTCTTGGACCTTTGTCAGGTCTCTTTCAGGGATTACTTATATAACTTGTTTTTGTAGGAGACCGACTTCGTTAGGTCGATCTCTTCTATGTTATAGCAATTTCTCTTTTATAGGGTTGGCCAGACCTCTTTCCAGGGATTTGCTGATAATTTGGGTTGACTTGGTCCGACTTCTCTATGTCGGCCAGTCTTTAAGTTATTATTTAGCAATCCATAAGACCTCGTCAGGTTCTTTTTTCGGATCACTTTCGATAACTTCTTGCATTATTCTGTGTTCATCTTTGCCGATTTGTACAAGGTGGTTTCTGTCTTTCTTTGGTCGACCTTTAGATGAATCGCGTTTTCATCTTTATTGGTCTTTTATCGTGATCGTGCAGTGAATCTGTTTTTCACTTTCTGCCGATCTGTTACTTTATAATCAGACGATGAATGCTTCAGATTAATGCGTCTTGAGAGTTTGTAGAATATCTAAAATATTTTTTATTTAAAAGAAAGTGCAAATATATACATGTTTGGAGTTTTTCATCCTTTTAAGTCGGATAATATCTGGATCTCAACTTGGTGCCTTATTAAAAAACCTTTTCAGGAAAAAGAGTGCATCCTATGATGAGATCTTTTACCTTCTCTAACTATAGTACCTTTTTAGGTTGCAGGCGTGCCACGATCTGGGAAGCTCTCGTCCATCGAGTTCGGACAGTCTGTAGTAGCCCTTCCCAAGTACTTCTATGACTCGGTAGGGTCCTTTCCAGTTTGCTGCCAGCTTTCCTTCTCCGGATCGAGTTGTTCCAATATCATTTCGGATTAGGATGAGATCATTCTCCGCGAAACCTCTTGGCACTACCTTTTGATTATATCTTGATGCCATTCGGCGCTTTAGCGCTTCTTCCCTGATCCAAGCTCTTTCTTGGATTTCCGGAAGTAGGTCGAGTTCTTCTCTTTGAAGTTGAGAGTTGGCTTCTTCATTGTAGTGGACTACTCTAGGCGACCCTTCTTCGACCTCTATTGGGATTATTGCCTCCACGCCGTATGCTAATCGGAACGGTGATTCGTTTGTGGTGGAATGTGGCGTAGTTCGATATGCCCATAGGACCTGTGGAAGTTCTTCAGCCCAAGCTCCCTTCGCATCTTACAGTCTCCGTTTCAACTCAGCCAATATGACTTTGTTGGCAGCTTTGGCTTGCCCATTGGCTTGAGGATTTTCGACGGAGGTGAACTGGTGCTTTATGTTCAAGTCGGCTATTAATCTCCTGAAGCCTGCATTTGTGAATTGAGTGCTATTGTCTGTGGTGATGGAGTATGGAACCCCATACCTCGTGACAATGTTCCTATATAGGAATTTCTGGCTTCTTTAAGCAGTGGCGTTGGCTAGGGGCTCTGCCTCAATCCACTTTGTGAAATAGTCTACTCCGACTATGAGGAATTTGACTTGTCCTGATCCCTGGGGAAAGGGTCCGAGAAGATCGAGTCCCCATTTTGCAAATGGCCAAGGCGAAGTTACGCTGATGAGCTCTTCTGGCGAGGCGATGTGAAAGTTGGCATGTTTCTGGCATGGGAGACATGTCCTTACAAATTCTGTAGCTTCCTTTTGTAGAGTTGTCCAGTAAAATCCCGCCCGAAGTACCTTTTTGGTGAGAGCTTGTGCCCCGAGATGATTGCCACAAATACCGCTGTGTACTTCCTCTAAAACTTCCCTTGTGTTAGAGGTCGGCACACATTTTAACAATGGTATTGAAATCCGTCTTTTGTATAGGGTGTTGTTTATGATGGTGTAGTACTGAGCCTCCCATTTTAACCTCTTTGCTTCCTTCTCATTTGTGGGGAGTGTTTCTTTTTTGAGGTAATTAATTATGGGGGTCATCCATCCTTGATCCTGATTTGTTATAGCTAGGACTTTTTCTGCTTCCGAGATTGACGGGTTCTGTAGCATTTTCTGGATGAGGCTTCTATTGTTGCCCCCTGGTTTGGTGCTGGCTAGCTTTGAGAGTGCATTAGCTGGGCATTTTGTTCGCGGGGTATGTGGCAGATCTTATATTCCCCGAGTTATCCGAGATGTTCCTTGGTTATATCCAAATACTTTTTCATGGTGGGATCTTAGGCTTGGTAACTCCCTGTTATCTGTGAGGTGACTACTTGTGAGTCGCTGAAGATATTGAGTTTTTGAGCTCCAACCTCCTTAGCCAGCTTCAAACCAGCTAGTAACGCTTCATATTCTGCCTGGTTGTTTGAGGCCGGGAACCCAAATTTGAGGGAAAGCTCAACTTGGGTTCCTTGGTTGCTTTCTATTATCACACCTGTACCGCTTCCAGTCTTATTTGAAGACCCGTCCACGTAGAGATTCCATTCTATGGGGCTTCCAGGGTATCTGTGAATTCTGCAATGAAGTCGGCCAAGTATTGTGATTTGATGGCTGTCCGAGCTTCATATTGGAGGTTGAACTCGGATAACTCGACTGCCCATTGTAAAATTCTGCCTGCTAGATCTGTTTTCTGCAGTATCCCTTTTATGGGCTGGTCGGTCCGGACCTTAATGGTGTGAGCCTGGAAGTACAGGCGTAGTCGTCGAGATGTCAGTATGAGAGCATAGGCAAACTTTTCTATTTTTTGGTAGTTCAGCTCGGATCCCTGCAGCGTTTTACTAATGAAGTATACATGTTGTTGCCCTTTGTCGTCCTCTCGAACTAATGCTGAGGCTACTGCTTGACTTCCTACCGCAAGGTACAATACGAGTGGCTCTTCCTTTCGTGGTCGAGTTAGGATAGGTGGTCGTCCTAGGAAACTTTTGAAATCCTGGAAGGCTTGCTCGCATTCCATTGTCCACTCGAAGTTCTTTCCTTTCCTTAGAGTGGCATAAAAAGGAAGAGATCTTATCACTGATCCCGCTAGGAACCTGGACAAGGCCGCTAACCTCCCGTTGAGTTGTTGTACTTCTTTGACACAAGTTGGGCTTTTCATGTTGATTATGGCCTGGCATTTATCTGGATTTGCCTCAATTCCTCTTTGTGTGAGCATAAAACCCAAGAACTTGCCTGCTTCTACTGCAAAAGTACATTTTGCGGGATTGAGGCGCACATCATGCTTCCTTATGGTGTTGAACACTTGGGCCAGGTCGGACAATAATGTCTCTTCACTTTGTGTCTTTATTAACATGTCGTCCACGTAGACTTCCATGATCTTTCCGATATGGGCTGAAAAGACTTTATTCATTATCCTTTGATATGTAGCTCTTGCATTCTTGAGACCGAAAGGCATTACAATGTAGCAGTAATTTGCTTTTGGCATAAAAAATGAGGTCTTTTCTTAATTTGGTGGATACATGGGAATTTGGTTGTATTCGGAATATGCATCCATAAATGAGAGGTATCTATATCCGGATGAAGCATCTACCAGTGCGTCGATACTTGGGAGTGGATAGGGATCTTTTGGGCAGGCTTTGTTGAGGTTAGTGTAGTTGGTGCACATTCGCCATTTCCCATTTGATTTTTTCACCAAGACAACGTTAGCTAGCCATAGTGGGTACTTGACTTCTCTTATGAATCCTGCCTCCAGTAGTGCTTGTACCTGTTCTTCCACAGCTTGGGATCGTTCTGGCCCAAGTTTTCTTCGTCTCTGCTGTATTGGCCGAGATCCTGGATAGACCGCCAACTTGTGACTCATTAGCATGGGGTCTATACCTGGCATGTCTGCAGCTTTCCATGCAAAGAGATCGACATTATCTCGTAAGAACTGTACTAGTAATTCTTTTGCGTCTCCCTTCAGGATCGTGCCAATATTAGTTGTTTTGTCTGAGGTATCCCCGATCTGAACTTTCTCTATTTCTCCTTCAGGTTGTGGACGGAGTTCTTCACGTCTCTGAACTCCACCAAGCTCAATTGTATGGAACTCTTCTCCTCTATCTCTGAGGTTTAGACTTTTGTTATAACAGCGACGTGCCATCTTTTGATCTGCTTTTATCGTGGCTATCCATTCTGTAGTTGGGAATTTCATACATAGATGTGGAGTCGAGACTATTGCACCGAGTTGATTTAGTGTTGTCCGACCTATTAGGGCATTGTAGGCTGAACTCACGTTGACCACAATGTAGTCTATCTTGAGTGTTCTGGATTGGTTCCCTTTTCCGAAGGTTGTGTGTAGCGACACATATCCCAGTGGTTGTACTGGGGTATCTCCCAGTCCGAACAGGCTGTTCGGGTATGCTCTAAGCTCCTTTTCTTCTAAGCCGAGTTTGTCGAAGGCAGTTTTGAATAAGATGTCGGCAGAACTCCCTTGGTCTATTAATGTGCGGTGGAGATTGGCGTTTGCCAGTATGATGGTGATGACCATGGGATCGTCGAGTCCTAAGATGATACCGGATGCGTTTTCTTTGGTGAACGTGATTGCAGGGATGTCGAGTGCTTCCTCCTTCCCTTCGACATGATATACTTCTTTGAGGTATCTTTTGCGGGATGATTTGGAGATTCCACCTCCTGCAAATCCTCCGTGTATCATATGGACATGTCTTTCTAGCGTACGAGGTAATCGCTCAGCTCGTCCGACATCTTCATCTCTTCGTCTTTTTCTTTGTTCATCATCTCGGGTGGCTAGATACCGATTTAGTTTTCCTTCCCTTACTAACTTCTCTATGATGTTTTTTAAGTCAAAGCACTCGTTGGTGGAATGTCCTCAGACCCGATGATATTCACAGTATTCGTTCCGATTTCCTCCTCCTCTTTTTCCTTTGAGTGGTCGAGCCGGGGGTATCTTTTTTGTGTTACAGACTTCTTTGTAAATATCCACAAGGGACACCCGAAGAGGGGTGTAATTATGATATTTTTTGATTTTTTCGCCCGTTCGATCTTCCTTCTTCTTGGATTCTTTATCTTTATCTCGGTAGGTGAAACCGGATTTCGAGGCTTCTCCAAGTCGGGAATTTTCTTCCATGTTGATGTACTTCTCTGCCCGCTCTTGTACCTCATCTAAGGATGTGGGATATTTCTTTGATATAGATTGGCTGAAAGGTCCTTCTTGTAGGCCGTTGATGAGGCCCATGACGGCAGCCTCTGTTGGTAAGCTTTGTATGTCTAGGCACGTTTTGTTGAATCTTTCCATGTAGTTGCAAAAATTTTCCCGATCTCCTTGCTTGATACCTAGTAGACTGGGGGCGTGCTTAGCTTTGTCTTTTTGGATGGAGAATCTGGCCAGGTCGTCAAAGTTGGAGATGGACTTTGGAGGTAGGTTGTCGAACCATCTAATTGCTGTCTTCGTGAGAGTCGTTGGAAAAGCTTTGCAGCGAACGGCGTCTGAGGCGTCGGTGAGGTACATTCTGCTTCTGAAGTTGCTGAGGTGATGGTTGGGATCTGTAGTGCCATCATACAAAGTCATATCCGGGAGTTTGAAGTCCTTAGGAATTTTGGTTTTCATGATTTCCCTAGTGAATGGATCTTGATCTCTGCGTGAATTGTCCTCAGGGGTGGTCCGGATTGCCTTTGCTTGGAGATCGGCTTCGAGTTGTAGGATTTTATCTTCTAAGTCTCGACGTCGCCTTACCTCTCTTTGTAGATCCTTGCCAACCTCTCGTTGATGCTGGCTTTCTTTTTCGAGTTACTTTAAACGATCTTGAAGCGCTTCTATTACTCCTGGATTTGATGAGTTTTTGTCTCTGTTGGATTCCGGAGTATCTTTTGGTGTAGTGCCCGCATTTTTATGCGGTGTTCTATCCTCTAGATCTGAATCATGGTCGTTGTCATGGTCGTCCGCCATGGTGGTGGGATGACTTCCAGGTTCCCCGGCAACGGCGCCAATGTTCCGAGGGTTACCTGAAACTGGAGGTCGATCTCGGTCGAGATCTTTTGTACTGGTCGGTGCCGACGTGTCCGGCTGGTGAGTGGCGGCTGGAGCTGTTGTGTCCGACCTGTTGACTGGCGGTACTGCTGATCCTTGGTCACCGGAGGGTGGGGGGTACCTGCAAGAGACTCTGATGCTTAAGTTAGCACGAGTATTATGCAGGTTTTTAGTAGAATCAGAGTATGAGTTATACCTGGGTGCTCCAGTATATTTATAGTAGTGTGGGCTGACCTTTCAGTTATCTTATCTTATCTTATCTTATTTTGAGTGAAGTCAGCTTATCTTTAAGGGAACCACCTTTATCTCTATGGGCTTGGGTTGCCTTTGGATTTGGGTTGTGTTCCTCTATTTGGGACCTTTATTGGGCTCTCCTGTCGATTTGGCCGACCTCTTTGAGAAGAGGTCGGGTAGCCTGACCTGAAGAGGTCGGTCGCTTTATCGCCAATCATCCCAGGTCGGATAGCTCGACCCAGGGTATGAACAGGTCTCTTTCAGGGATTACTTTTTATAACTTGTTTGTGGGAGGCTGACTTCTTCATGTCGGTCTCTTCTAAGTTATTTTTGTAATCCTCTTTCTTGGACCTCGTTTAGGTCTCTTTCAGGGATTACTTTTTATAATTTGTTTGTGGGAGGCCGACTTCTTCATGTCGGTCTCTTCTAAGTTATAGTAATCCTCTTTTATAGGGCTGGCTAGACCTCTTTCCAGGGATTTACTTATAACATTGGTTATTGCGACTGGTCCGACTTCTTTACGTCGGCCAGTCTTTAAGTTATTTTTTAGCAATCCATTTTATTAAGACCTCATCAGGTCCTTTCTATGGATCACTTTTGATAACTTCTTGCATTATTCTGTTTTCATCTTTGCCGATTTCATAGAAATTGGGTTTAATCCTCGCTTGGTTGACCTTTTAATGAATTTAGTTTTCATCTCTGTTGGTCTTTATCGTGATCGTGCAGTGAATTTGATATTCACTTTCTGCCGATCTATAGCTTTATAATCGGACGATGAATGTTTCAGATTAATGTGGCTTGAGAATTTGTAGAAGATCTAAACAGATTTTATTCAAAAGAAAATGCAAATATATACCTGCGGTGATTTTATCCCTCTAAGTCGGGCAATTTATAGGTCTTGGCTTGGCGCCTCATTAAAAAACATTTTCAGGAAAAAGAGTGCGTCTTATCCTTAGATCCTTTATCATCCCTAACTATAGTACCTTCTTAGGTTGCAGGCGTGCCATGACCTAGGAAGCTCTCGCCCATCGAGCTTGGACAGTCCGTAGTAGCCCTTTCCAAGAACTTCTACGACTTGGTAACGTCCTTTCCAGTTTGCTGCCAGCTTTCCTTCTCCAGGTCAAGTTGTTCCGATATCATTTTGGATTAGGATGAGGTCATTCTCAGCAAAACCTTGCTGCACTACCTTTTGATTGTATCTCGAAGCCATTCGACGTTTTAATGCTTCTTCCCTGATCCGAGCTCTTTCTTGGATTTCAGGAAGTAGGTCGAGTTCTTCCCTTTGAAGTTGGGAGTTGGCTTCTTCATTATAGTGGACCACTCTAGGCGACCCTTCTTCAATCTCTACTGGGATCATTGCCTCAATTCCGTATGCTAATCGGAAGGGTAATTCCTTTGTGGTGGAATGTGACGTTGTTCGATAAGCCCATAGGACTTGTGGGAGCTCTTCAGCCCAGGCTCCCTTTGCGTCCTGTAATCTTCGTTTTAGCCCAGCCAATATGACTTTGTTGGCAGCTTCGGCTTGTCCATTGGCTTGGGGATGTTCTACGGAAGTGAACTGGTGTTTTATATTCAAGTTGGCCACTAACTTTCTGAAGCCTGCATCTGTGAATTAGGTGCCATTGTCTGTGGTGATGGAGTATAGAACCCCAAACCTTGTGACAATGTTCCTATATAGGAATTTTTGACTTCTTTGAGTAGTGGCGTTAGCTAGAGGTTCTGCCTCGATCCACTTTGTAAAATAGTCTACCCCTACTATGAGGAATTTAACTTGTCCCGATCCCTGAGGGAAGGGTCCGAGAATGTTGAGTCCCCATTTTGCGAATGGCCAAGGTGAGGTCACGCTGATGAGTTCCTCTGGCGGGGCGATGTGAAAGTTGGCATGTTTTTGACATGGTGGGCATGTCCTTACAAACTCTGTGGCTTCCTTTTATAGAGTTGGCCAGTAAAATTCTGCCCGGAGTACTTTTTTGGTAAGTGCTTGCGCTCCGAGATGATTGCCACAGATGCCACTGTGTACTTCTTCTAGGAATTCCTTTGTGTTGGAAGTCGGTACACATTTTAGCAATGGTATTGATATCCCTCTTTTGTATATGGTATTGTTTATGATAGTGTAGTATTGTGCCTCCCGTTTTAACCTCTTTGCCTCCTTTTCATTTGTAGGAAGTGTTTCTGTTTTGAGGTAGTTAATTATGGGAGTCATCCATCCTTGATCCAGACTTGTTATGATTAGGACTTTTTCCTCTTCCAAGATTGACGGATTCTGCAGCATTTCCTGAATGAGGCTTCTATAGTTTCCTCCTGGTTTGGTGCTGGCTAGCTTTGAGAGTGCATTAGCTCGGGCGTTCTGTTCACGGGGTATGTGGCGGATCTCATATTCCCCGAGTTGTTCGAGCTGTCCCTTGGTTTTATCCAAGTACTTTTTCATAGTGGGGTCCTTGGCTTGGTAGCTTCTGGCTATTTGTGAAGTGACCACCTGTGAGTCGCTGTAGATGATGAGTTTTTTAGCTCCGACCTCTTTAGCCAGCTTCAAACCAGCTAGTAGTGCCTCATACTCAGCTTGGTTGTTTGAAGCGGGAAACCCGAATTTGAGGGAAAGTTCAATTTGGGTTCCTTGATCGCTTTCAATTATCACGCCCGCGCCGCTTCTATTTTTGTTTGAGGAGCCATCTACATAGAGATTCCATTTTGTAGGGGCTTCCGGGGTGTCTGTAAATTCTGCAACGAAGTCGGCCAAATATTGGGATTTGATGGCTGTCCGAGCTTCGTATTGAAGGTCGAATTCTGACAACTCGACTGCCTATTGTAAGATTCTTCCTGCTAAATCTGTTTTCTGCAGAATGCCTTTTATTGGCTGATTGGTGTGAACCCTGATGCTGTGGGCTTGAAAATATGGGCAAATTCATCGAGATGTTAAGATGAGAGCATAAGCGAATTTTTTTATTTTTTGGTAGTTCATCTTGGATCCTTGTAATGCTTTGTTGATGAAGTAAATGGGTTATTGCCCACTGTCGTCTTCTCGAACTAATGCTGAGGCAACTGCCCGACTTCTTACCGCGAGGTATAGTATGAGTGGTTCTCCCTCCCGTGGCTGAGTTAGGATAGGTGGTTGTCCCAGGAATCTTTTGAAATCTTGGAAGGCTTGCTCGCACTCAGGTGTCCATTCAAACTTCTTTCCCTTCCTTAGAGTGGCGTAGAAGGAGAGAGATCTTATTGCCGATCCAGCTAGAAATCTGGACAAAGCTGCTAACCTTTCGTTGAGTTGTTGTACCTCTTTGACACAAGTCGGGGTCTTCATGTCGAGTATGACCCGGCATTTATCTGGATTTGCCTCGATTCCTCTTTGTGTGAGCATAAAACCCAGGAATTTTCCAGCTTCTACTGCGAAGGTGCATTTTACAGGATTAAGTTGCATGCCATGCCTTCTTATGGTGTCGAATATTTGGGCGAGGTCGGATAGCAACGTTTCTTCACTTTGTGTCTTTATTAACATGTCGTCCACATAAACTTTCATGATTTTTCCGATGTGATCCGTGAAGACTTTATTCATTAATCTCTGTTAAGTAGCCCCTGTATTTTTAAGTCCAAAAGGCATGACGATGTAGTAGTAGTTTGCTCTTGGGGTTAAGAATGAAGTTTTCTCTTGGTCGGGAGGGTACATCGGGATTTAATTGTATCCCGAATATGCATCCATAAACGAGAGGTACTTGTATCTAGAGCAGGGATCCACTAGGGCGTCAATACTTGGGAGTGGGTAAGGATCTTTTGGGCAAGCTTTGTTGAGATTCGTGTAGTCGGTGCACATTCGCCACTTCCCATTTGATTTTTTCACCAAGACGAGGTTAGCTAGCCATAGTGGGTACTTGACTTCACTTATGAATCCTGCCTCTAGTAGAGCTTGTACCTGCTCTTCCACAGCTTGAGATCGTTCTAGTCCGAGCTTTCTTCGTCTCTGTTGTACTGGCCAAGATCCTGGGTAGACCGCCAGCTTATGGCACATTAATTTGGGGTCTCTGCCTGGCATGTCTGCTACCTTCCATGCAAGGAGGTCGATGTTATCTCGTAAGAACTGTACGAGTGATTCTTTCATGTCTCCCTTTAGGATTGTACCAATATTGGTTGTTTTGTCCGGGATGTCTCCGATCTGGACTTTCTCTATTTCACCTTCGGGCTGTGGGCGGGAGTTCTTCTCGCCTCTGAACTCCTCCGAGTTCGATTGTGTGGAACTCTTCTCCTCTGCCTCTGAGGTTTAGACTTTCGTTATAGCAACGGCGCGCCGTCTTCTGGTCTACTTTTATTGTAGCTATCCCTTCTGCAGTTGGGAATTTCATGCATAGATGTGGAGTCGAGACTATTGTGCCGAGCTGATTTAATGTTGTCCGACCTATTAAAGCGTTGTAGGCCGAACTCACGTTGACCATGATGTAGTCTATCTTAAGTGTTCTTGCCTGGCTTCTTTTTCTGAAGGTTGTGTGTAGTGAGACGTATCCAAGTGGTTGAACTGGGGTGTCTCCCAGTCCGAACAGGCTGTTCGGATATGCTCTGAGTTCTTTTTCTTCCAGGCCAAGCTTGTCGAAGGCGGTTTTGAATAAGATATCGGCGGATCTCCCTTGGTTTATCAGTGTGCGGTGGAGATTTGCGTTTTCCAGTATAATAGTGATGACCATGGGATCGTCGTGTCCTGAGATGATACCGGATGCGTCTTCTTTGGTGAAAGTAATTGCGGGAATGTTGGGTACTTCCTCCTTTCCCTCGACATGATATACTTCTTTAAGGTATCTTTTGCGAGATGATTTGGAGATTCCTCCTCCTGCAAATCCGCCGTGTATCATGTGGACGTGTCTTTCTAGTGTACGAGGTGATCGCTCGGTTCGTCCGACATCTTCATCCCTTCTTCTTTTTCTTTGCTCATCGTCTCGAGTGGCCAGGTACCGATCTAATTTTCCTTCTCTTACTAGTTTTTCTATGATATTCTTTAAGTCAAAACATTCGTTGGTGGAGTGCCCGCGGATTCTGTGGTATTCGCAATATTCAGACCGATTTCCTCTTCCTTTTTTGCCTTTGAGTGGTAGAGCTGGGGGTATTTTTTCAGTATGGAAGACTTCTCTGTAGATATCTACAAGGGACACCCGAAGAGGGGTGTAATTGTGGTATTTTTTGATTTTTCTCCATGTCGATCTTCTTTCTTTTTGGTCTCTTTATCCTTATCTCGAGAAGAGTAGGTGAATCCAGATTTTGACGTCTCTCCTAGTCGAGAGTTCTCCTCCATGTTGATGTACTTCTCTGCCCGTTCTTGCACTTCATTCAGAGATGTGGGGTGTTTTTTCGATATAGATTGGCTAAAAGGTCCCTCTCGTAAGCCATTGATGAGGCCCATAATGGCGGCCTCTGTTGGCAGGCTTTGTATGTCCAGGCATGTTTTGTTGAATCTTTCCATGTAGTTGCGAAGACTTTCCCGATCTCCTTGCCTGATTCCCAATAAACTTGGGGCGTGTTTATCCTTATCTTTTTGGATGGAGAATCTAGCTAGAAACTTCTTGGCTAAGTCGTCGAAGCTTGAGACGGACCTATGAGGTAAGTTGTCGCCGTCTTTGTTAAAGTAGTTGGAAAGGCTTTGCAGCGAACTGCGTCTGAAGCGTCGGTGAGGTACATTCTACTTCTAAAATTGCTGAGATGATGGCCGGGATCTGTAGTCCCATCATACAGAGTCATGTCGGGAAGTTTGAAGTCTTTTGGGATTTTGGTCCTCACGATCTCTTTGGTGAACGGATCTTGGTCTTTACGAGAGTCATCTTCGTGACTTGATCGAGTAGTCTTGGTTTTGAGATCGGCTTCGAGTTTTAAGAGCTTGTTCTCTAACTCACGGCGTTGCCTAACTTCCCCTCGTAGGTCTCTCTCAGCCTCCCGTTGATGCTTCACCTCTTTTTTGAGTAGCTTCAAGCGATCCTGAAGTGCCTCCACGGCTTCCATATTTGGTGAATCATTGTCTTTGTTAGGTTGAGGAGTATCTTTTGGTGTCGTGTCCATGTTCTTGTGTGGCATTCTATCCTCTAGATCTGAATCGTGGTCGTTGTCATGGTCGTTGGTATGCGAAATTGTTACTCAGGTTGTGAATTATTGTTCGAAATTGATTCCCTGGCGATGGCACCAAAAACGGATGCACAGAACCATGGTCTAAACATATCTTCACAACTTCGCATAACTAACCAGCAAGTGCACTGGGTCGTCCAAGTAATAAACCTTACGTGAGTAAGGGTCGATCCCACGGAGATTGTTGGTATGAAGCAAGCTATGGTCACCTTGTAAATCTTAGTCAGGCGGATATAAAATAGTTATGGAGTTTTCAAAATTAATACTAAAATAAGGATAGAAATACTTATGTAAATCATTGGTGAGAATTTCAGATAAGCGTATGGAGATGCATTCATTCCTCTGAACCTCTGCTTTCCTGCTGTCTTTATCCAATCCGTCTTACTCCTTTCTATGGCTGGCTTTATGTAAGGATGTCACCGGTGCCAATGGCTACTTTCAATTCTCTCGGGAAAATGGTCCAAATGCTCTGTCATAGCACGTCTAATCGTCTGGAGGCATCACCCTTGTCGTTGGTTGCATCCTATTCCTCTCTGTGAAAATGGTCCGATGCGCTGTCACTGCATGGCTAATCATCTTGGAGGTTCTCGATCATACTGGAATAGAATTTACTATCCTTTTGCGTCTGTCACTACGCCCAGCACTCGCGAGTTTGGAGTTCGTCACAGTCATTCAATCCCAGAGTCCTACTCGGAATACCACGGACAAGGTTTAGACTTTCCGGACTCTCATGAATGCCGCCATCAATCTAGCTTATACCACGAAGATTCTGATTAAGAGATCTAAGAGATACTCATTCAATCTAATGTAGAACGGAAGTGGTTGTCAGGCACGCGTTCATAGGGAATGATGATGATTGTCACGTTCATCACATTCAGGTTGAAGTGCGAATGAATATCTTAGAAACGAATTAAGATGAATTGAATAGAAAACAGTAGTACTTTGCATTAATCTTTGAGGAACAGCAGAGCTCCACACCTTAATCTATGGAGTGCAGAAACTCTACCGTTGAAAATACATAAGTAATGAAGGTCCAGGCATGGCCAAATGGCTAGCCCCCAAACGTGATCAATAGATCAAAAGATAATCCAAAGATGTCTAATACAATAGTAAAAGGTCCTATTTATAATAAACTAGCTACTAGGGTTTACAGAAGTAAGTAATTGATGCATAAATCCACTTCTGGGGCCCACCTGGTGTGTGCTTAGGCTGAGCTTGAAGTCTACACGTGGAGAGGTCATTCTTGGAGTTGAACGCCAGCTTTTGTGCTAGTTTGGGTGTTGAACTCTACTTTGCAACTTGTTTCTGGCGCTGGACGCCAGAATTGGGCAGAGAGCTGGCGTTGAACGCCAGTTTGCGTCGTCTAAACTTGGGCAAAGTATGGACTATTATATATTGCTGGAAAGTCCTGGATGTCTAATTTTCAACGCAATTGGAAGCGTGCCATTTTGAGTTCTGTAGATCCAGAAAATCCATTTTGAGTGCAGGAAGGTCAGAATCCAACAGCATCAGCAATCCTTCTTCAACCTCTGAATCTGATTTTTGCTCAAGTCCCTCAATTTCAGCCAAAAAATACCTGAAATCACAGAAAAACACACAAACTCATAGTAAAGTCCAGAAATGTGAATTTAACATAAAAACTAATGAAAACATCCCTAAAAGTAACTAGATTCGGTGAACCTTTTCAGATTGTGACTCAGCTTTGCTAAAGTCCCCAATTAGAGGTGTCCAGGGTTCTTAAGCACATTCTTTTTTTGCTTTGGACCTTGACTTTAGCCGCTCAGTCTCAAGTTTTCACTTGACACCTACACGCCACAAGCACATGGTTAGGGACAGCTCGGTTTAGCCGCTTAGACCAGGATTTTATTCCTTTAGGACCTCCAATCCACTGATGCTCAAAGCCTTGGGATCCTTTTTATTTGCCCTTGCCTTTTGGTTTTAAGGGTTATTGGCTTTTTGCTCTTGCCTCTTGGTTTTAAGAGCTTTTGGCTTTTTCTGCTTGCTTTTTTTTCCTTTCTAAATTTTTTTCGCCTATTTTATTTTATTTTTTTTTCTACAAGCTTTGTTCTTTGCTGCTTTTTCTTGATTCAAGAATCATTTTTATGATTTTTTAGATTATCAAATAACATGTCTCCTAGTCATCATTCTTTCAAGAGACAACATATTTAACATTCTTAAACAACAACTTCAAAAGACATATGCACTGTTCAAGCATACATTCAGAAAACAAAAAACATTGTCACCACATCAATATAATTAAACTAAGTTCAAGGATAAATTCAAAACTCATGTACTTCTTGTTCTTTTGAATTAACGGATCTCCGGATACTCATTTCTTTTGAGTTTGAAAGGGACCTCGGGAATCACCTTCTTCTTGGCCACAACATCATAGAAGTGGTCTTGATAAGCTTTGGAGATGAATCTTTCCATCTCCCATGACTTGGAGGTGGAAGTTTTTGTCTTTCCTTTCCCTTTTCTAGAGGATTCTCCGGTCTTAGGTGCAATCAATGGTAATGGAAAAAAAAAGCTTATGCTTTTACCACACCAAACTTAGAATATTGCTCGCCCTCGAGCAAGAAAATAAAGAATTAGATGAAGAAGAAGAAGAAAAGATGGAGAAGAGGGGGGAGGTGTGTTTCGGCCAAGAAGAGAAGAGAGGGTTGTGTTGTGTGAAAATGAGGAAGAATGGAAGGCTTTATATAGGGAAGGGAGGGGGGTTAAGGTTCGGCCATATGGGTGGGTTTGGGTGGGAAATTGATTTGAATTTTGAGGGTAGGTGGAGTTTATTGGGTAGGTTTATGGGGAAGAGTGGGTGGATGTGAGTGGTGAAGGGTTAATAGGGAAGAGAGATGGAGGTGATAGGTGAAGGGTTTTGGGGAAGAGTATTTACTGGGAATAGAGGATGATTGAGAAGAGAGAAGAGAGTGAGTGGAGGTAGGTGGGGATCCTGTGGGATCCACAGATCCTGAGATGATCCTGCGTGGTCCACAGATCCTGAGATGATCCTGTGGGGTCCACAGATCCTGAGGTGTTCAAGGATTTACAACCTTGCACCAAATTAGGCATGTAAAATGCCCTTGCACACAACTCTGGGCGTTCAGCGCCAGGTTGGTGCCCATTTTGGGCGTTCAACGCCCATTTGTTGCCCATTTCTGGCGTTGAATGCCAGAACCATGCTTGTTCTGGGCGTTCAGCGCCAGCTCTTCTCCAGGGTGCAATTCTGGCGTTCAGTGCCCAAATGCTGCCCATTTTGGGCGTTCAGCGCCCAGATACTGCCCATTTTGGGCGTTCAGCGCCAGAACGATGCTCTGTTCTGGCGTTGAACGCCAGACAGGTGCTTTCTCCAGGGTGTGATTTTTCTTCCGCTGTTTTTGATTCTGTTTCCAAATTTTTCGTTTATTTTGTGACTCCACATGATCATGAACCTAAGAAAACATGAAAAACAAAAATAAAATTAGATAAATAAACATTTGGTTGCCTCCCAACAAGCGCTTCTTTAATGTCAATAGCTTGACAGTGGGCTCTCATGGAGCCTCACAGATGTGCAGAGCTTTGTTGAGACCTCCCAACACCAAACTTAGAGTTTGGATATGGAGGTTTGACACCAAAATTAGAGTTCGGTTGTGGCCTCCCAACACCAAACTTAGAGTTTGACTGTGGGGCTTTGGTTGACTCTACTTTGAGAGAAGCTTTTTCTGCTTCCTCTCCATGGATGCAGAGAGAGATCCTTGAGTTGTAAACACAAGGTTGATTCTTAAAAATTTTGAAGAAAAAAATATTTTTGAAAACATTTTTTTTTCCTCTTTTTTTTTTCGAAAACAAAGGAGAAATTTTTGAAAGATTTTTGAAAACTTTTTGAAAAGAAAACAAAAAGAAAGTTACCTAATCTGAGCAACAAGATGAACCGTCAGTTGTCCAAACTCGAACAATCCCCGGCAACGGCGCCAAAAACTTGGTATGCGAAATTGTTACTCAGATTGTGAATTATTGTTCGAAATTGATTCCCTGGCGATGGCACCAAAAACGGATGCACAGAACCATGGTCTAAACATATCTTCACAACTTCGCATAACTAACCAGCAAGTGCACTGGGTCGTCCAATTAATAAACCTTACATGAGTAAGGGTCGATCCCACGGAGATTGTTGGTATGAAGCAAGCTATGGTCACCTTGTAAATCTCAGTCAGGCGGATATAAAATAGTTATGGAGTTTTCGAAATTAATACTAAAATAAGGATAGAAATACTTATGTAAATCATTGGTGAGAATTTCAGATAACCGTACAACGCAATTGGAAGCGCGCCATTTTGAGTTCTGTAGATCCAGAAAATCTATTTTGAGTGCAGGAAGGTCAGAATCCAACAGCATCAGCAATCCTTCTTCAACCTCTGAATCTGATTTTTGCTCAAGTCCCTCAATTTCAGCCAGAAAATACCTGAAATCACAGAAAAACACACAAACTCATAGTAAAGTCCAGAAATGTGAATTTAACATAAAAACTAATGAAAACATCCCTAAAAGTAACCAGATTCTACTAAAAACATACTAAAAACAATGCCAAAAAGCGTATAAATTATCCACTCATCAGTCGTCCGCCATGGTGGTGGGATGACTTCCAGATTCCCCGGCAACGGCGCCAATGTTCCGAGGGTTACCTGAAACTGTAGGTTGATCTCGGACGAGATCTTCTGTGCTAATCGGTGCTGACGTGTCCAACTTGTAAGTGGTGGCCGGAGCTATCGCGTCCGATTTGTTGGACTGGTGGTGATGCTGATCCTTTGCCACCGGAGGGTGGTGATACCTGCAAGAGACTCCGATGCTTAAGTTAACAAGGGTATTAAGTAGGTTTTTTGTAGAATCAGATTATGAGTTATACCTGGGTGCTCCAGTGTATTTATAATGGTGTAGAGTGACCTGATAAGATAAGTTAGATATTTTTATCTTATCTTATCTTTAGGTGGGGTCATCCTATCTTCAAGGGAACCGCCCTTATCTCTATAGGCTTTGGGAATTCCTCTATTTGGGCCCTTTATTGGGCTTTCATGGCAATTTGGCAGAGCTCTTTTGAGAAGAGGTCAGATAGTCTGACCTGAAAAGGTCGGTCGTCTTGTCGCTAAACATCCCGGGTCGGATAGCTCAACCCAGGGTATGAACAGGAGAAGAATGAAATAAAAAGGGATAGGGAATGATTTGGATTTGGGGGAAAGAAAAGATAAGATATCTGGCGCTGTTCTGGATAAGTTGTGCGTCGCATGTGACGCGGACGCGTGGGTCACGCGATCGCATGGTGTGTGATAAGTTCAGGTGATGCGGATGCGTGGGTTACGCGATCGCGTGGCCTGATTTGTGCTATTAGCGTGAGTGCAGCCTCGCGTACACACAACTCTCTGTTTTATACGCATTTTGCCAAAAATCTGGGTGACGCGTTCGCGTGGGTGTCGCGATCGCGTGAATGGCCATATTTTGAAAAACGACGCGAATGCGTGGGTCATGCGTTCGCGTGATAGGGCTTGTGCTTCTAGCATCATTCCAGCCCCACTCCATCATAACTCTCTGCCATACACCTCTTTACATCGATTTTGCAGGGCCACGCGAGTGCATGAGCAATGCACACGCGTGGGAGGCTATTTTTCAAAAACGACGCAGACGCGTCAGAGATGCGTTCGCGTGGGTGTGTTTGTGCCTAAGGCACGCCTCCAGTCACGCTCCCGCGTGACTTTCTGTTCAATTCTCTTTTCTTCCGAATGCACCTATGACGCGGACGCGTCAGCGACGCTTGCGCGTCGCGTGAATTTTTTTTATGCAGTATGCAAATGCAAATGCAGGCTATATGCAGAGATTATGAGAAGAGTCATTAACAAAAAATAAAAATAGAATAAAGTAACATAAAACTAAGACTGAAACTAAACGATCATACCATGGTGGGTTGTCTCCTACCTAGCACTTTGCTTTTACGTCCTTAAGTTGGACGTTCTTCAGACTCATTCTACTTCTGTTGGTGGTCTTCCAAGAGGAAAACCTCTAGTTCTTTGTGATCCTTAATCTTTTCTCCATGATAAAGCTTCAGGCGATGTCCATTGACGTTGATGAATTTGGAGCTAGTAGGATGACGCAGGTGAAAAACTCCGTATGGCTCTGCCTTTTCTACTCTATAGGGACCTTCCCATCTTGATCTCAGTTTTCCTGGCATAAGCCTCAGTTTGGAGTTATATAGAAGAACTAACTCTCCTGGTCTGAATTCTCTCCTTTTTATGTGCTTGTCATGGACAGCCTTCATCTTTTCTTTGTATCTCCTGTAATTGTCATATGCTTCTAGGCGAAGATTCTCCAATTCTGCTAGTTGCAGCTTCCTTTCAGCACCAGCTTCTTCAAAATTCATATTGTACTCCCTCACAGCCTAGAAAGCCTTGTGTTCCACTTCCACTGGAAGGTGGCAAGCCTTTCCGTATACTAAGCGGAAGGGGCTCATCCCAATGGGTGTCTTGTACGCTGTTCTATATGCCCAGAGTACATCTTGTAGCCTGGCACTCCAGTCCTTCCTATGAGGTTTTACTATCTTCTCTAGAATACGTTTAATCTCTCTGTTAGACACTTTTGCTTGTCCATTGGTTTGGGAATGATAAGCTGTTGCTACTTTATGAACAATCCCATGCTTTTTCAGTAATTCTGTCAGTCTCCTGTTACAAAAGTGAGTGCCTTGATCACTCACAATTGCTCGTGGTGACCCAAAGTGACAAATAATATGGTTTCTAACAAAGGAAACAACATTGTTAGCATCATCAGTATGGGTAGGAATTGCTTCCACCTATTTAGAAATATAATCTACAGCTAACAGTATATAAAGGTGACCATTAGAGTTTGGAAAGGGTCACATGAAGTCAATGACCCAAACATAAAAAATTTCATAGAAAAGCATAATCTGTTGAGGCATCTCATCCCTCTTGGATATATTACCAAACCTTTGGCATGGGGAACAAGATTTACAAAATTCAGCAGCATCTTTAAAAAGAGTAGGCCACCAGAATCTACAGTCTAGAATTTTTCTAGCTGTTCTTTAAGGGCCAAAATGTCCTCCACTCTCAGATGAGTGACAGGCCTCTAAAATGGACTGGAATTCTGATTGTGGTACACATCGTCTAATTACCTGGTCAACAACACACCTCTATAAATATGGATCATCCCATATATAATATTTAGACTCGATTTTTAGCTTGTCCCTTTGATGCTTAGTAAAATTTGGAGGGAAAGTGTGGCTAACTAGATAATTAGCTACAGGTGCATACCAAGTAACTACTTCAGATACTGCTTGCAAACTATCAAATGGGAAAGTATCATTGATAGGAGTGGAGTCATCCTTAATGTGCTCAATGCGACTCAAGTGGTCTGCCACTAAATTCTGGTTACCACTCCTATCCTTAATTTCTAAATCAAATTCTTGTAGCAGCAGTATCCAACGTATCAATCTTGGTTTAGACTCTTTTTTAGCTAATAAATATTTTAGAGCTGCATGGTCCGAGTACACTACCACCTTAGTACCAAGTAAATAGGCTCGGAATTTATCCAGAGCAAAAACAATAGCTAGAAGTTCTTTTTTAGTAGTAGTGTAATTAGACTGAGCAGCGTCTAAAGTCTTAGACGCATAAGCAATTACAAAAGGGTCTTTACCTTCGCACTGAGCCAGCGCCACTCCTACTGCATGGTTGGAGGCATCACACATAATTTCAAATGGCTGGCTCCAGTCTGGTCCTCTCACAATCGGAGCTTGAGTTAGGGCGATCTTTAGCTTATCAAATGCTTGCATGCAATTTTCACTAAACTCGAACTCAATATCTTTCTGCAACAGTCTGGATAAAGGCAATGCTACCTTACTGAAGTCCTTAATGAATCTCCTGTAAAAACCTGCGTGGCCAAGGAACAAACGGACTTCCCTCACAGAGGAGGGGTAAGGTAAACTATAAATGACATCTACCTTTGCTGGATCTACATAAATACCAGTATTAGACACAACATGTCCTAGTACAATTCCTTGTTTTACCATAAAGTGACATTTTTCAAAATTCAATACAAGGTTTGTACTAACACACCTGTCTAATACTCTAGACAAACTATCCAAGCAAAGGCTAAATGAATCACCATATACGCTAAAATCATCCATAAAAACTTCCATACAATTCTCAATAAGATATAAAAAGATGCTCATCATACATCTTTGGAAAGTAGCCGGTGCATTACATAAGCCAAAGAGCATCCTTTTGTATGCATACGTTCCAAAGGGACATGTAAAAGTAGTCTTCTCCTGATCTTCAGGAGCTATATGAATTTGAAAGTAGCCTGTATAACCATCTAAAAAGCAGTAATGGGATTTACCTGACAGGCAATCAAGCATCTGATCAATAAATGGCAAGGGGTAATGATCCTTGCGAGTAGCTTGGTTGAGACGCCTATAGTCAATGCAAACCCTCCATGAATTCTGCACTATAGTTGTCAGGAGCTCTCCATGCTCATTCTTGACTGTTGTGACTCCAGACTTTTTGGGCACCACTTGTACTGGACTGACCCATTTACTGTCTGAGATAGGGTAAATGATATCTGCTTCAAATAACCTGGTCACTTCTTTCTTGACAACTTCTAAGATGGTTGGATTCAATCTTCTTTGAGGCTGACGGACAGGCTTTTCTCCCTCTTCTAAGAATATTCTATGTTCACAAACTTGAGGGCTGATGCCTACTATATCCGCCAAGCTCCATCCAATTGCTTTCTTATGTTTTCTCAGCACACTGAGCAGTTGCTCTTCTTGTTGAGAAGTGAGTTCCCTTGCAATGATAACTGGGAACTTCTGATTATCCTCAAGGTAAGCATACTTGAGGTGTGGAGGAAGGGGCTTTAATTCCAATTTCTGCTCATGGCTAGGCTCTGGATCATTCGGGGCTAGTGATAATGGCAAAGTGTCCGCATTGTGTTCAGAGGGTGTCCCCACACTTGGACCTTGCTCCATGTGCTTCTCTTCTATTTCTTCTTGGTGAACTTCAGCTACAGTTTCATCAATGATGTCGCACTGGAAGATAGAATGATCTTTCACAGGGTACTTCATAGCTTCATTTAAACTGAAACTCACTGCTCTGCCATCTATCTCAAAGGAGTAAGTTCTTGAGAATGCATCCAGCTTGAACTTTGAAGTCTTCAGGAATGGTCTTCCAAGCAGGATTGATGATGGTCTGCCTGAGTCATTAGGGGGCATTTCCAGGATATAGAAGTCAATAGGAAATGTGAGCCCCTTAATACTCACTAATACATCTTCAGCAATTCCAACTACTGTAATAATGCTCTTACCTGTTAACACAAAATGAGCTGCCGACCTTTTTAAGGGAGGGAGCCTCAAGGTATCATATATAGACAATGGCATTATACTAACACACGCTCCTAAGTCACACATGCAATTAGAAAATATTACACCTCCAATGGTACAGTTAACCATGCATGGACCTGGATCACTACATTTTTCAGGTATACCTCCCATTAAAGCAGATATAGAACTACCTAAAGGAATAGTTTCTGTTCCGAGGGTTACCTGAAACTGCAGGCCGATCTCGGATGAGATCTTCTGTACCGGTCGGAGCTGACGTGTCCGGTTGGTGGGTGGTGACCGGAGCTGTCGTACCTGACTTATTGGCTGGCTACACTGCTGATCCTTTGTCACCGGAGGGTGGTGGTACCTGCAAGGGACTCTGATGCTTAAGTTAGCAAGGGTATTAAGCAGGTTTTTAGTAGAATCAGAGTATGAGTTATACCTGGGTGCTCCAGTGTATTTATAGTAGTGTGGAGTGACCTTTTTAGATAAGATAAGTTAGCTATCTTATCTTTATCTTTAAGTGAGGTCATCTTATCTTCTGGGGAACCGCCCTTATCTTTCTAGGCTTTAACTGGCTTTAGATTGGGCTGTGTCCCTTTATTTGGGCCCTTCTTTGGGCTTTCCTGTCGATTTGGCCGAACTCTTTGAGAAGAGGTCGGATAGTCTGACCTGAAGAGGTCGGTTGCCTTGTTACTGAACATCCCGGGTCAGATAGCTCGACCCAGGGTATGAACAGTGCCCCTGCTCGAGCTTGGTCTTTCTTTTTGAGGTCGAGTCCTAGTTCTTAGGACTTCGATCCTTCTCTGGTGAAGCTGAACTCGAGCATCTTGTCAACTTCATCTTTGTGGCGTTCTCCTTTTTGAATATGGAACGTTTTCTTTTGCTTCTTAAAAGCCCGCGCTTTTGCATTAGCGCTCTTAGCCTTGGGATTATGTAAGGGGTTTAATATCCTCATTAATTGGTTTTTAATTACCCCGTTTCTCTCAGCCGCTATATTTTGAATTTCACACCCCAAAAAATGGTTTCTCTTCTCCGTAACTTCCCCTTTCTTTCTCTCTTTCTGTTTTTCTGAAGTTTGCGGTTTTCGTATTTCTCCCCTGTGCCGTATTCTTGGTGATCATTAGTGCTTTCCTTGCTGTGAAAGGGCGACTCTGAATTCCAACTTCCATTTACTACTTCTGTGAGGCTATCTGCTCGAGAGGTGGCTCTACTCCTTGTTGCTTCTGCTCTCAGCTTTTCTTCAGAGTTTTCTCCCACTTTTTCAGGTTGGTTCTTTCTTACTTTCTTCGTTGCTTGCATTGTGCCTTTTTTGAATTTAAAAAGTTTGAATCTTTTTGTATTGTCGTGCATCTGCTTGCTTATTGTCGTTTATTTTTCTTCTTCTGCACGAACCCACTTGCTTTCTCGAAAGGTTGCTCTTTTGATGTTTTGTTGACAAATTTTGCAAAAGATAACTTCTATTTTTTATTATTCTTGAAAAAGGTTGTGTCTTTGATGACTTCTTCTTGAGCTGTTTATTTGGTTGCTTTGTTTGTTGACTAAACTGGGACTGTGGGTCTGGAGGGTAGTTTATTCTGATGGTTTTACCCGTGGCTCATGCCCTTTTATTCAAAGTGTCGTTTTAGTTGAAAGGGGTCGTTATCAAGGTGTGAGCTTGTGGGTTTTTATGAGTCCTTGTTCTGTGCCTGCCTCCAAAGGATGCCCCTGGATCTTTGGTGTGGGTCCTGGGGTTTCCTTTTGTTGTTTGTACTGCACTGAATTATGTTGGCCGAGTTATTTTGTCTTTCGTCCGAGATGTTTTTTAGTAATCCAATCTTCTTTTCTTGTTGTAGGATTAGTTGACCTCATGTCTTCTCGCAAAAATATTGTTGAGACGTCTTCCCAAGTCCCTGAGGGCATGGCTGATTGGGTGGATTCCATGGTTCTTCTGTGTGTTTCGTTGGTTGACTTTGAGTTTTATCAGCAAATTAGGCAATTTTATAGGATTTGTGGTAATGGTAGTGATGAAAAGAACTATGAGCTTGTATCTCCAAACTCTGAGGAGAAGGTCTATTTTTCTACCCGAATTGCTGGAGAGCGCCCCTTTTTCTACGCCTACGACTTCTTTTTTATTCAAATGAATATCACTCTTCCTTTTACCACTTTTGAGACCAACCTATTATGGTCCTGTAATGTAGCTCCATCCCAACTTCACCCCAATTCCTGGGGTTTTATAAAAATCTTTCAGTTGTTGTGTCAGGAGTTCGGTATCCTTGCTTCACAAGCCCTCTTCTTTTATCTCTTTGTTTTGACAAAGCCTGGGGTGGTTAAGAAGAAAGCCGCTTGGGTTTCTTTCCTAGCTTGCCAGGGAAAAAAAGTTTTCTCCATGTTTGATGAATCTTTTCGTGACTTCAAGAATTACTTTTTTAGGGTCCGAGCTGTTGAAGGAGCTCGGCCCTTTTTTCTAGATGAGAATGATGAGCCTGCCTTTCCCTTGGAATGGAAAAAGAATGTAATGGTATTTAAATATACGTGGGAGATGTTAGATGAGGCTGAACAAGCTTTTGTGACTGTGCTGGAAGAAAACTGGGGGCAGCCTTTCCATCTCGACACAAAGAAATTTTTAGCCAACCTCTCTCTCCTCTGAGCTAAGCTGGGTAGTGGTCAATTTTTGGTTTTGATTATTTTGTCGATTTTATCTCTTGTAAGCTCTTTTCTGATTCATAACTTGGTTTCCTGCTGTTGTGTTTTGTCTGCAGAGATGATTAAGAATAATGAATCCATGAAGGCCTTTAAGAGGGCAAGGAAGGCTACTGCAGCTCAAAACTCGGCTAAGGCGGTTGGGGAGGGATCATCTCAGGTTCAGTCGAAGCCGGCCGTACCGAGCTCACCGGGGGCGAGGAAGGTAATCCCTACTCCCTGGGTTCGTTTGGTTGATCTTCCACAAGCTTCTGTTGCTGCTTCTGGCGCTCCTCCAAACAAGAAATAAAAAACAACGGAGCCTTTTAACCTTGATGTCCCTGACTTTGATGCAGTTGAGTTTGTCGATCACCAGATTAGTCCTTATGGTACCATTCCTACCGATGATGTCTCTCTCCTTCGCCACTTGGATTTTATTACTCGAAGTAGCGTCAAGATGGCACATATGGGAGCTGCCCTGTACCGAACTGCCCAAGACCTCCCTCTTCATGCTACCAAAGATTTTATGGAGGAGGCTAAGCAAGAGTTCGACCGTATGAAGGGTTTAAAGGAGGAGCTCCAAGTGAAAGTGACCAAGCTGGAGAAGGAGTTAGAGACCAAAAAGGCTAGTTCTGTTGCCTTGGCGGCTTCTGTGAGGTTGGCTGAAGATATAGCATTGAGGCACAAGGATAGCTATGTCACGGCTTACAGCAAAGTGATGCGTCTCAGGAAGGAGTTGGAGTCTGCCCGGGTTGATTATGTCGAGCTCCAGGGTCACCTTATAGGCAGTGTAAATGCTGCTTATGAGAACTTGAAGGAGCAAGTTCGAGTTCTTGCTCCCAAGGTCGACCTTACTCTCTTCAGCCTGTACAATGTTGTAAAGGATGGCAAGATTGTCCCTGACGACCCTGATGACGATGATCTTGAACCTCCCTCTGTGCTTGCTGCCAAAGCCTCTGTGGTGCCGACTTCTTCAGCTCATTCAGCTGAGGCTGGTCATCCCGTGTCAGAACCTGATTATTAAATCCTGAATTGGGATGATGGGACTGTGGATGCTGTGCCCATTTAGACTCGCCTTCCTTCACCTCGTGCTGTCGAGAAGCCTTCGGATCTTCCCTGATTATATAAATCTTTTGTGTAGATAGCCCGGCCTGTGGGCTTTTAAACTTTCTTTTTGTAATGTTTGCTGACTGTTGACACTCTTTTAGTTGCTTGTTTAGCAACTTTATTTTGAAAAACAAAATAGTTTCCAAGTTCTTGGGGCTGATTTGGGTAGCCTCTTGAGCTTGTTCTTATTATAACTCTATGCTTTTCATATCATGTCGGTTTTTATCTATCTTGGTACCTTTTTTAGGTTTTTTGGTAGTGTTAGAGCCTTGTTGCTCGACCTCTTTAGATTGCCTTTGCATTTCATACTTGTGGCTTTGATTCCTTTGAGGTTATGGATGTTATGTCATCTTCTGAAGTTATTTCTAGTAATCTTGTTTTGTTTGGACCTTTTGTGAGGTCTCTGCTAGGAATTACTTTTTATAACGTTAGGTTTTTTGGGAGGCCGACTTCGTCATGTTGGGTCCTTCTAAGTTATTTTTGTAATCCTCTTTCTTGGACCTTGTTCAAGTCTCTTTCAGGGATTACTTTTATAACTTTTATGTTTTGGGCCGACTTCATCATGTCGAGCTCTTCTAAGTTATTTTTACAATCCTCTTTCTTGGACCTTGTTCAGGTCTCTTTCAGGGATTACTTCTATAACTTTTATGTTTTGCGCTGACTTCATCATGTCGGGCCCTTCTAAGTTATTTTTGTAATCCTCTTTCTTGGACCTTGTTCAGGTCTCTTACAGGGATTACTTCTATAACTTTTATGTTTTGGGCCGACTTCATCATGTCGGGCCCTTCTCAGTTATTTTTGTAATCCTCTTTCTTGGACCTTGTTCAGGTCTCTTTCAGGGATTACTTTTATAACTTTAATGTTTTGGGCCGACTTTATCATGTCGGGCCCTTCTAAGTTATTTTTGTAATCCTCTTTCTTGGACCTTGTTCAGGTCTCTTTCAGGGATTACTTTTATAACTTTTATGTTTTGGGCCGACTTCATCATGTCGGGCCCTACTAAGCTATAGTAATCCTCTTTTATAGGGCTGGCCAGACCTCTTTCCAGGGATTTACTTATAACTTTGGTTATTGCGACTGGTCCGACTTCTTTACGTCGGCCAGTCTTTAAGTTATTTTTTAGCAATCCATTTTATTAAGACCTCGTCAGGTCCTTTCTATGGATCACTTTCGATAACTTCTTGCATTATTCTGTTTTCACCTTTGCCGATTTGTAGAAATTGGGTTTAATCCACATTTGGTCGACCTTTTAATGAATTTGGTTTTCATCTCTGTTGGTCTTTATCGTGATCGTGCAGTGAATCTGATTTTCACTTTCTGCCGATCTGTAGCTTTATAATCAGACGATGAATGTTTCAGATTAATGCGGCTTGCGAATTTGTAGAAGATCTAAACAGATTTTATTCAAAAGAAAATGCAAACATATAAATGTGGAAGCTTTATCCCTCTAAGTTGGGCAATTTATAGGTCTTGGCTTGGCGCCTCATTAAAAAACCTTTTCAGAAAAAAGAGTGCACCTTATCCTAAGATCCTTTATCATCCCTAACTATAGTACCTTCTTAGGTTGCAGGCGTGCCAGGACCTAGGAAGCTCTCGCCCATCGAGTTTGGACAGTCTGTAGTAGCCCTTTCCAAGTACTTCTATAACTCGGTAGGGTCCTTTCCATTTTGCTACCAGCTTTCCTTCTCTAGGTCGAGTTGTTCCGATATCATTTCAGATTAGGATGAGGTCATTCTCAGAAAAACCTCGCGGCACTACCCTTTGATTATATCTTGAAGCCATTCGATGTTTTAATGCCTCTTCCCCGATCCGAGCTCTTTCTTGGACTTCTGGAAGTAGGTCGAGGTCTTCCCTTTAAAGCTGGGAGTTGGCTTCTTCATTATAGTGGATCACTCGGGGCGATCCTTCTTCAATCTCCACTGGAATTATTGCCTCCGTTCCGTACGCTAATCGGAAGGGTGTTTCCTTTGTGGTAGAATGTGGCGTTGTTCGATATGCCCATAGGACTTGTGGGAGCTCTTCCGCCCAGGCTCCCTTTGCGTCCTGTAATCTCCGTTTCAGCCCAGCCAATATGACTTTGTTGGCAGCTTCGGCTTGTCCATTGGCTTGGGGATGTTCTACGGAAGTAAACTGGTGTTTTATGTTCAAATCAGCCACTAACTTTCTGAAACCTGCATCTATGAATTGGGTGCCATTGTCTGTGGTGATGGAGTATGAAACCCCGAACCTTGTGACAATGTTCCTATATAGGAATTTTTGACTTCTTTGAGCAGTGGCGTTAGCTAAAGGTTCTGCCTCGATCCACTTTGTGAAATAGTCTACCCCTACTATGAGGAATTTGACTTGTCCCGATCCCTGAGGGAAGGGTCTGAGAAGGTCGAGTCCCCATTTTGCGAATGGCCAATGTGAGGTCACGCTGATGAGTTCCTCTGGCGGGGTGATGTGAAAGTTGGCATGTTTTTGACATGGTGGACATGTCTTTACAAACTCTGTGGCTTTCTTTTGTAGAGCTGGCCAATAAAATCCTGCCCGGAGTACTTTTTTGGTAAGTGCTTGCGCTCCGAGATGGTTGCCACAAATGCCACTGTGTATTTCTTCTAGAACTTCCTTTGTGTTGGAAGTCGGCACACATTTTAACAATGGTATTGAAATCCCTCTTTTGTATAGAGTATTATTTATGATAGTGTAGTATTGTGCCTCCCGTTTTAACCTATTTGCCTCCTTTTCATCTGTGGAGAGTGTTTCTGTTTTGAGGTAGTTAATTATGGGAGTCATCGATCCTTGATCCTGACCTGTTATGGCTAGGATTTTTTCTTCTTCCGAGATTGACGGGTTCTACAGCATTTCTTGGATGAGGCTTCTATTGTTGTCCCCTAGTTTGGTGCTGGCTAGTTTTGAGAGTGCGTCAGCTCGGGCATTCTATTCTCGGGGTATGTGACGGACTTCATATTCTCCGAGTTTTCCGAGTTGTTCCCTGGTTTTGTCCAAGTACTTTTTCATGGTGGGATCTTTGGCTTGGTAGCTCCCTGCTATTTGTGAAGTGACTACTTGCGAGTCGCTGAAGATGATAAGCTTTTGAGCTCCAACCTTCCTAGCCAGCTTCAAACCAGCTATTAGTGCCTCATATTCTGCTTGGTTGTTTGAGGTAGGGAACCCGAATTTGAGGGAGAGTTCGATCTGGGTTCCCTGGTCGCTTTCAATTATCACACCCGCGCCGCTTCCAGTTTTATTTGAGGAACCGTCCATGTAAAGATTCCATTCTGTGGGGAGTTCCGGGGTGTCTATAAATTCTGCGATAAAGACGGCCAGGTATTGTGATTTGATGGCTGTCTGAGCTTCGTATTGAAGATCAAATTCGGACAACTCGACTGCCCATTGCAAGATTCTGCCTGCTAGGTCTGTTTTCTACAAAATCCCTTTTATAGGCTGGTTGATCCGGACCCTAATGGTGTGAGCTTGGAGGTATGGACGAAGTCGTCGAGATGTTAGTATGAGGGCATAGGCAAATTTTTCTAGTTTTTGGTAGTTCAGCTCGGATCCTTGTAATGCTTTACCGATGAAGTATACGGGTTGTTGCCCACTGTCATCTTCTCGAACTAGTGATGAGGCTACTGCCCGACTTCCTACTGCAAGGTACAATATGAGTGGTTCTCCTTCCCATGGCCGAGTTATGATAGGTGGTTGTCCCAGGAATCTTTTGGAATCTTGGAAGGCTTGGTCGCACTCCGTTGTCCATTCGAACTTCTTTCCCTTCCTTAGAGTGGCGTAGAAGGGGAGAGATCTTATTGTCGATCCGGCTAGAAATCTGGATAAGGCTGCCAACCTCCCGTTGAGTTGTTGTACCTCTTTGACACAAGTCGGGTTCTTCAAGTTGAGTATGGCCTGGCATTTATCCGGATTTTCCTCGATTCCTCTTTGTGTGAGCATAAAACCCAAGAATTTGCCAGCTTCTACTGCGAATGTGCATTTTGTAGGATTGAGTCGCATGCCATGCCTTCTTATAGTGTCGAACACTTGGTGTCTTTATTAACATGTCGTCCACATAGACTTCCATGATTTTTTCGATGTGATCCGTAAAGATCTTATTCATTAATCTCTGATAAGTAGCTCCTGTGTTTTTAAGACCAAAAGGCGTGACGATGTAGCAGTAGTTTGCTTTTGGTGTTAAGA
Source organism: Arachis ipaensis (assembly GCF_000816755.2). Taxonomy (NCBI): domain Eukaryota; kingdom Viridiplantae; phylum Streptophyta; class Magnoliopsida; order Fabales; family Fabaceae; genus Arachis; species Arachis ipaensis. The sequence continues at coordinate 107,407,487 of NC_029787.2, read as the reverse complement.
ATGAAGTTTTTTCTTGGTCGGGTGGATACATTGGGATTTGGTTGTATCCCAAATATGCATCCATAAATGAGAGGTATTTATATCTGGAGGAGGCATCTACCAGAGCGTCGATACTTGGGAGTGGATAAGGATCTTTTGGGCAGGCTTTGTTGAGATCAGTGTAGTCGGTGCACATTCGCCACTTCCCATTTGACTTTTTCACCAAGACGACATTAGCTAGCCATAGTGGATACTTGACTTCTCTTATGAATCCTGCCTCCAGTAGAGCTTGTACCTGCTCTTCCACAGCTTGGGATCATTCTGGCCCGAGCTTTCTTCGCCTCTATTGTACTGGCCGAGATCTTGGGTAGACCGCCAACTTGTGGCACATTAATTCGGGATCTATGCCCAGCATGTCTGCAACCTTCCATGCAAAGAGGTTGACATTATCTCGTAAGAATTGTACGAGTGATTCTTTTATGTCTCCTTTTAGGATCGTACCAATATTGGTTGTTTCGTCCGGGATATCTCCGATCTGGACTTTCTCTACTTCACCTTCGGGTTGTGGGCGGAGTTCTTCCCGCCTCTGAACTCCACCGAGTTCGATTGTGTGGAATTCTTCTCCTCTGCCTCTGAGGTTTAGACTTTCATTGTAACAGCGGCGCTGATGAGAGAAACTTTTGCGTGGTCTAGAAATTTTGCGGATAAATCCTCGTTGCAAGTATAGTTTCTAAACCTTCAAAAGTCCTTTCATACAAACGTTTTGGTTGTCACAAGTAACAAACCCCTTTTAAATTGATAACCGAGTATTTAAACCTCGGGTCGTCTTCTCAAGGAATTGCAGGGAGGTATATTCTTATTATTGGTTATGAGTTTTGTAAATTGGGGGTTTTGGAGCTTGGGCAATGAGCACAGATATATTTAAATGACAAATAAAATAAATAAATAACTGTAAAATAAACTTTTGGCAAGGTATGAGAAATTAGAAGTCCAGACTTAGTTATCCTTATCAATAATAATGAAAGTTGAATCTTAATTTCACTTAGTTAACCTTTACTAAAGCAAAGGAAAGTCAAGAGACTAATTAGTTTGATCTTCGAATCCTATTTATTTTCTAAGAAAAGATTGGGATTATTGAAGTTCAGTTCAATTATCAAAGATAACAGTTATCAATTATGTTGAGCTAAGATAACTCCTGAGTTACTGCTTTCTTAACCAAGACCAAAAGGGGAAAAAGTAAATTTACTGGAATAAAAATGTCTTCAGATGGGAATAACAATAATGTAAATAAAAGAAAGCAATATTAAACTGAAATACCTCAAGTAATATTAATTCAAAAGAGTAATCTGTAATATAGAAGAATTCATAAAATTGCAAGAGTAAATAAAAAGGAATGTTGAACCTGATAAACAGAGATAATCCTAAAAGCGAATAAAATCCTAAATCTAAATCCTAATCCTAAAGAGAGAGGAGAGAATCTCCCTCTCAAACTAAATCTAAATCATGAGAAGTGAATTATGAGAGCCCGTTTATGAATGGATGCATTTTCCCACATTATAGCCTCTAATCTATGTTTTCTGGGCCAAGAACTGGGTCAGAAACAACCCAGAATTCGCTGGTTGCGAATTCAAACATGCTGAATTTCCGTCACTGTGATGCGTCCACATGGAGCACGTGGTCGCGTCGCCTAGCGTCAAAGAAACTATGGTATATTATATATCAAATCAAAGCCCTAGACATTAGCTTTCCAACGCAACTGGAACCGCATCGTTTGGACCTCTATAGCTAAAGTTATAGTCGTTTGAGTCCGAAGAGGTCAGGTTGGACAGCTTAGCAATTTCTCCAGCTTCTTGTATTCTTTCCACTTTTGCATGCTTCCTTTCCATCCTCTGAGCCATTCCTGCCCTGTAATCTCTGAAATCACTTAACACCCATATCAAGGCATCTAATGGTGATAAGAGAGGATTAATATTAGAAATTATAAGTCCAAAGAAGCATGTTTTCAATCAAAGCACATAATTAGGAAGGCAAATGTAAAACCATGCAAATAGTATGAATAAGTGGGTAAAGAGTTGATAAAAACCACTCAAATGAGCACAAGATAAACCATGAAATAGAGGTTTATCAACCTCCCCACACTTAAACAATAGCATGTCCTCATGCTAAGCTCAAGAGAAGCTATAAAGATGAAGAGGAATGATAGAATGTATGAAATGCAACCTACCTATATGAATGCAACTACATGTAAAAATGTTTCTACCTACTTGGTTAAAAGCAAATAAGTTCTCTAAGACAAACATAAATCAGATTTCACTAATTCAAATTATACAATAAGAGACAAGTAAACTTGTAAGAAGATAGCTCATGAAAGCAGGGAACATAGAATTAAGCACTGAACCCTTACTGGTAGTGTATATCACTCTAGTCTCTCAAGTGTCTAGGGTCAATCACTCTACTCTTCTCTAATCATGCTTTCTAAACCTTGTTCTTCATCTAACCAATCAACAAATATTTAATGTACCAATGCAAACATCATGAGGTCTTTTCAAGGTTGTAATGGGGCTGAGGTAAAGGTAAGGATATATGTATGGCCAAGTGAGCTATAATATGAATCTTTAATTAACCTAAGCTCTCACCTAATATACATATACTCTATATACTTTTAAATTCATGCCTAGCTACCCAAGATTCCCACTTTTTCATCACATACTCATGTATCAACTTTTTCTTTTTAATTTATCACATGTACATTGATTTTTCATTAACTCAACATTGGGGTAATTTTGTCCCCTTATTTATTTATTTATATTATATATATTTTTTTTTTCTTTTTCTCGTTTTCTCTTTTTTTTGAATCATAAAAGCAAATATAACTTATCAATGCTTATCAATGCACATGGATTTTTTATTATTTTTCTATTTTGGTTTTTCATGAGTAGGTTCCCAAATTTCCCATATTCAAATAAATTAAAAACATGATACATTCCCTTATCAACCCATGTTCCCACAATTTCCCCACACTTATTTGATACACAATCTCTATCTTAAGCTAACCAAAGATTCAATTGGGATAATTAATTTGTTTTCCGCTTAAGGCTAGTGATGTGGTAAAATATAGAACAAATAGGGATTAAAAGGCTCAAAGTGGCTGACAAGGGTGATTTAAAGGGTAGGCTTATTTGGGATAAGTGAGTTAAAATCAAACAATGGCCTCAATCATATGCAAGCATGTAAATATACTAAATAATGGACATATAGAATGGAACAAAGCAAAGATTGCAATTATAGAGAAGAAAACACACAAGAATAAAATATTTATGGTTAAATAATGTAACCATATAAATAAGCTCAAAATCTCACGGGTTGTGTGTTCTTTGGCTCAAAAACCATGTTCCAAATACAACTTCAAACAAGTTTTAATATAAAAGTTTTTAATTTAAATTAGTGAAATACTATAAAAATTTCTTGAAAAAGAAAATATTACTTCAACCAAGTAGTAACTAAATGTATAAAATCAAACAAACATGCAATCAAATATGCAAATGCAACAATGTATAAACAAAGAAAATAGAGTATTGGTGTTGAAAAGAGGAAAATAGCTAACCCATGGAGATCGGTATCGACCTCCCCACACTTAAAGATTGCACCGTCCTCGGTGCATGCTAAGATGTGCAAGTGGACGGGGGTTGTGGTTCCTCAGCTGGGGCTCTTTCTGTTCCTTTCCTTGCTATTGATTTGGGAGTAGCTTTCTCTTTACCCTTCTTGGTGGCCATCCTGAAAAGGGAAAAAGAAAGTGACTTTTAAAGCTAAAGGTTAGAGTAAGGAAGAGAGCGGGAAAGGTGGTAATCATTGCACAATAAAGAAGAATGACGTTAACACACGCTCATGAGTACATGTGAAAAAAGTCATCAATGGAAAATAGCTAGTGCATATGATAACAAGTGAATGCAAGGTGTTTATTGGCATGCTGGTAAAGGCATGAGTAGCATAGATCAAGCATTCAATGTCCAAGTTAGATTACCAATCCTTTCAAACTAACAACATGTTCCAAATAAATTTCTACCACCAATGAAAATAATGCAGTAAATAAATTAAAATAAAATAAAAAGAAAAAATAAGAAGAATGAGAAAGGAAAGAAGGGAAGAAGAAGTAAATAAGAAAGGAGGGAGGAAAAATTAGGATTAGGGAAGAAAAGATAAGATTTTTGGCTGATATGGATAAGCTGTGCGGCGCAAGCGACGCGGACGCGTGGGGCACGCGGTCGCGTGACTTGTGCTTTAAGTTAATCGACGCGGTCGCGTGACACGTGTTATGCTACTGGCGCGAGGGCAGCCTCGCGCTCGCACAACTCTCTGTTTAAATTGCATGTTGCCAAAAATCTGGGTGACGCGGTCGCATGGGGCATGCGATCGCGCGAGTGGCCACTTAGTAGGATGTGACGCGGCCACGTGGGACACGTGGTCGTGTGAGATGGACTGCGCGTCCAGCGCCAGTCCAGCACCACTCTAGCACAACTTTCGGCTGTGCACCATTATTACATCGAAATCCTGATCACGCGGCCGCGTGGGAGGTCATTATTCCCATATGACGCGGTCGCGTGAGACGATTTGTGCCATTGGCACGCCTCCAGCCACGCTTCAGCATGACTCTCTGTTCGTTTTTATTTTTCTCCCCTCTCCTTACGACGCGGACGCGTCGCTGATGCGGTTTCATCGCGTGGCGTTTTTTTTTATGCATGAAAAATGCAGAATGCAAAATGATATGGATTTTATGAGTAATTCCAGGTTCAATGAAATAAAATAAAATAAAAGTCAAAAACAAACAAAACGAAATAAAATTAAAATTGAAAAGGAACGATCATACCATGGTGGGTTGTCTCCCACCTAGCACTTTTAGTTAAAGTCCTTAAGTTGGACATTTGGTGAGCTCCCTGTTATGGTGGCTTATGCTTGTATTCATCCAGGAATCCCCACCAGTGTTTATACTTCCAGTAACCTCCGGGGTCCCAAACTAGGCGCAGAAAGTCTTCAAGCAAGTTGAAGCAAGTGACAAGGCCCCAAGAGTGGTGGTTGGTAGAATGGATTTCGGGGTCCCAGACCTTGCCTTTGCACCCGTCTTCTTGTTGATCATTATGATTCTATCTGGGTGGCAGGCAATCTGAATTCTCACTAAAGCGGCCAAACAACTTCTTAGACCCATTCAATTGAGCTTTACACCAACCTTTGTGTTTAAATTTAAAGCTTCCAACCATAATGAACCTTGTAGGACAATTCTTACCACTGGCCATCTTCCGCTTACTCTTAATGTCACAAAGAGCTCTAAGTTGACCATCCGTCTCCAGTAGCCCATATTCAAGTGGAATTAGAAAGCTAAGGGATATGAATTTTACCCACTTGAATGTTGTGAAGGATGATGGCAACTTAGGGAGAGGTGTTTTTAATGAAATTGCAAGCTCCACTCCCTTGTGCTTTTCTCTGATAACTACAACCTCTTTGCAAGCTTCTTGAATTTCAACCTCTTCCTCTTGGTAGCTTTCTTCCAATTCAATCTCCTCTTCATTGCTTTCCAAGGGCATGGGAGGTTGTGCTTCTTCTTCTTGAATCTCCATCTCTTGATCAACCTCTTCCAAGTCTTCAACTGTGATATGCCTTAGAGGTTGTACACCCTCCTCAGTATCAATTTCAAATGTCTTGGAAGGGGGTTCTATGACTGGACTTTCCCATGGAGGTTCTGCATCTCCTAAGTCTTCAACCACTTCTTCTTCAATAATTTCGGCTTCCTCTACTTGTTCCAGTACAAAGTCATGCTCCGTACTGTTCACTGGAGTTTCTAGTATCTCCTTCATGCTACGTTCTTCATTAGATTGTCCACATGAAGCCATGGGGGTTCCTTGAGTGTCTGAACGTCGGAAAGCTAATTGATTTATCGCTTGCTCCAATTGACGAATGGTTGCATGAAATTGATCTACTGTTTCCTTGAAATGATCCTTTGTCTCTTGATGCACTCGGCTTTCATAAATAGGATCATAGTGCTCTTGGATTGATGGATATGGAGATGGTGAATATTGAAGTGGTGGTTCTTGTGAGTAATTGGGTTGGAATTGGGGTGGTTCTATATATGGTTCATATGGCTCATAAGGTGGTTGGTATGGTGGTTGAGGGTTAGGGTCATATGGAGGTGAATGGCGGAAAGGGGCTTGTGAGTATGGTGGTCCAAAGTCATGTTGAGGAGAGGATTCATAGGCATATGGTGGTGGTTGTTGATAGTCTATTGGAGGTGGTTGTTGCCATGAGGGTTGATCAAATCCTTGTGGCTCCTCCCATCTTTGATTGTTCCAACCTTGATGCCTGTTCTCATTATAGTTTCCATTCCTAACAACAACATTAGAATCAAACTTGAAGCGAGAGGGGTGAGAATTCATAGTTAGTTAATAAAAATTTAAAAACAAAAATAAAAGCAAATTTTAAATTCAAATTTTTGAATTTGAAAATTAAAATTTGAATTTTGAATTTTTAAAATTGAAATTTAAAGATTAAAATTTAAAAATATTTTTTTTAATTTGAATTTTAAATTTTGAAAATTGAATTTTTTTTAAAATTGAAAATTGAAAATTGATTTTTTTTAATATTTACAATAACCAATAATAAGGCATACATTTGCAATTCCCCGGCAACGGCGCCATTTTAATGAGAGAAACTTTTGCGTGGTCTAGAAATTTTGCGGATAAATCCTCGTTGCAAGTATAGTTTCTAAACCTTCAAAAGTCCTTTCATACAAACGTTTTGGTTGTCACAAGTAACAAACCCCTTTTAAATTGATAACCGAGTATTTAAACCTCGGGTCGTCTTCTCAAGGAATTGCAGGGAGGTATATTCTTATTATTGGTTATGAGTTTTGTAAATTGGGGGGTTTTGGAGCTTGGGCAATGAGCACAGATATATTTAAATGACAAATAAAATAAATAACTGTAAAATAAACTTTTGGCAAGGTATGAGAAATTAGAAGTCCAGACTTAGTTATCCTTATCAATAATAATGAAAGTTGAATCTTAATTCCACTTAGTTAACCTTTACTAAAGCAAAGGAAAGTCAAGGGACTAATTAGTTTGATCTTCGAATCCTATTTATTTCCTAAGAAAAGATTGGGATTATTGAAGTTCAGTTCAATTATCAAAGAAAACAGTTATCAATTATGTTGAGCTAAGATAACTCCTGAGTTACTGCTTTCTTAACCAAGACCAAAAGGGGAAAAAGTAAATTTACTGGAATAAAAATGTCTTCAGATGGGAATAACAATAATGTAAATTAAAGAAAGCAATATTAAACTGAAATACCTCAAGTAATATTAATTCAAAAGAGTAATCTGTAACATGGAAGAATTCATAAAATTGCAAGAGTAAATAAAAAGGAATGTTGAACCTGATAAACAGAGATAATTCTGAAAGCGAATAAAATCCTAAATCTAAATCCTAATCCTAAAGAGAGGAGAGAATCTCCCTCTCAAACTAAATCTAAATCATGAGAAGTGAATTATGAGAGCCCGTTTATGAATGGATGTATTTTTCCACTTTATAGCCTCTAATCTGTGTTTTCTGGGCCGAGAACTGGGTCAGAAACAACCCAGAATTCGCTGGTTGCGAATTCAAACATGCTGGATTTCCGTCACTGCGACGCGTCCGCATGGAGCACGCGGTCACATTGCCTAGCGTCAAAGCAACTATGGTATATTATATATCAAATCGAAGCCCTGGACGTTAGCTTTCCAACGCAACTGGAACCGCGTTGTTTGGACCTCTGTAGCTAAAGTTATAGTCGTTTGAGTGCGAAGAGGTCAGGCTGGATACCTTAGCAATTTCTCCAGCTTCTTGTATTCCTTCCACTTTTGCATGCTTCTTTTCCATCCTCTGAGCCATTCCTGCCCTGTAATCTCTGAAATCACTTAACACACATATCAAGGCATCTAATGGTGATAAGAGAGGATTAATATTAGAAATTATAAGTCCAAAGAAGCATGTTTTCAATCAAAGCACATAATTAGGAAGGCAAATGTAAAACCATGCAAATAGTATGAATAAGTGGGTAAAGAGTTGATAAAAACCACTCAAATGAGCACAAGATAAACCATGAAATAGAGGTTTATCAGGCGCGCTGTCTTCTGGTCTGCTTTTATTGTAGCTACCCCTTCCGCAGTTGGGAATTCCATGCATAGATGTGGAGTCGAGACTATTGCGCCGTGCTGATTCAATGTTGTCCGACCTACTAAGGCGTTGTAGGCAGAACTCACGTCGACCACGATGTAGTCTATCTTGAGTGTTCTTGACTGGTTTCCTTTTCTGAAGGTTGTATGTAGTGAGATGTATCCAAGTGGTTGCACTGGGGTGTCTCCTAGTCCGAACAGGCTGTTCGGATATGCTCTAAGTTCTTTTTCTTCCAGGCCGAGCTTGTCGAAGGCAGTTTTGAATAAGATGTCAGCGGAGCTCCCTTGGTCTATCAGTGTGCGGTGGAGATTTGCATTTGCCAGTATAATGGTGATGACCATAGGATCGTCGTGTCCTGAGATGATACCAGATGCGCCTTCTTTGGTGAAAGTAATTGCAGGGATGTCGGGTGCTTCCTCCTTTCCCTAAACATGATATACTTCTTTAAGATATCTTTTGCGAGATGATTTAGAGATTCCTCCTCCTGCAAACCCTCCGTGTATCATATGGACGTGTCTTTCTGGTGTACGAGGTGATCGCTCGGTTCGTCTGACATCTTCGTCCCTTCTTCTTTTTCTTTGCTCATCGTTCCGGGTGGCCAGATACCGATCTAATTTCCCTTCTCTTACTAGTTTTTCTATGACATTCTTTAAGTCAAAACATTCGTTGGTAGAATGCCCACCGATTCGATGGTATTCGCAATATTCAGTCTGATTTCCTCCTCCTTTTTTGCCTTTGAGTGGTCGAGCTGGGGGTATTTTTCAGTGTGGCAGACTTCTCTGTAGACATCCACAAGGGCCACCCGAAGAGGGGTGTGATTGAGATATTTTTTGATTTTCTCCCCATGTCGATTTTCTTTCTTTTTGGATTCTTTATCCTTATCCCAGGAGGAATAGGCGAATCCGGATTTTGAGGTCTCTCCTAGTCGAGAGTTTTCCTCCATGTTGATGTACTTCTCCACTCGTTCCTGCACTTCGTTCAGAGATGTGGGGTGTTTTTTCGATATAGATTGACTAAAAGGTCCCTCTCACAGGCCATTGATGAGACCCATAATGGCGGCCTCTATTGGTAGGCTTTGTATGTTCAGGCATGTTTTGTTGAATCTTTCCATGTAGTTGCAAAGACTTTCCCGATCTCCTTGTTTGATTCCTAATAGACTTGGAGCGTGTTTAGCCTTATCTTTTTGGATGGAGAATCTGGCCAGAAACTTCTTGGCTAAGTCGTCGAAGCTTGAGATAGACCTAGGAGGTAGATTGTCGAACCATCTAATTGCTGTCTTTGTTAAAGTAGTTGGAAAGGCTTTGCAGCAAACTGCATCTGAGGCGTCAGTGAGGTACATTCTACTTCTGAAATTGCTGAGATGATGGCCGGGATCTGTAGTGCCATCGTACAAAGTCATATCCGGGAGTTTAAAGTCTTTTGGGATTTTGGTCTTCATGATCTCCTTAGTAAATGGATCTTGGTCCTTGCGGGAGCTATCCTCATAAGAGGATCGATTAGCTTTGGCCTTGAGATCGGCTTCGATTTTTAGGAGTTTGTCCTCCAATTCCCAGCGTCGTCTTATTTCCCTTTGTAGGTTTTTCTCAGCTTCTCGTTGATGCTGCGCCTCTTTTTCGAGTTGCTTTAAGCGATCTTGAAGTGCCTCCATGACTCCCACAGTTGATGAATCATTGTTTTTTTAGGTTGAGGAGTATCTTTTGGTGTAGTATCTGCGTTCTTGTGCGGCGTTCTATCTTCCAGATCTGAATTGTGGTCGTTGTCATGATCGTCTGCTATGGTGATGGGATGACTTCCAGGTTCCCCGGCAACGGCGCCAATGTTCCGAGGGTTACCTGAAACTGCAGGCCGATCTCAGATGAGATCTTCTGTACCGGTCGGAGCTGACGTGTCCGGCTGGTGGGTGGCGACCGGAGCTGTCGTACCCGACTTATTGGCTGGCTGCACTGCTGATCCTTTGTCATCGGAGGGTGGTGGTACCTGCAAGGGACTCCGATGCTTAAGTTAGCAAGGGTATTAAGTAGGTTTTTAGTAGAATCAGAGTATGAGTTATACCTGGGTGCTCCAGTGTATTTATAGTAGTGTGGAGTGACCTTTTTAGATAAGATAAGTTAGCTATCTTATCTTTATCTTTAAGTGAGGTCATCTTATCTTCTGGGGAACTGCCCTTATCTTTCTAGGCTTTAACTGCCTTTAGATTGGGCTGTGTCCCTTTATTTGGGCCCTTCTTTGGGCTTTCCTGTCGATTTGGCCGAGCTCTTTGAGAAGAGGTCAGATAGTCTGACCTGAAGAGGTCGGTCACCTTGTTACTGAACATCCCGGGTCGAATAGCTCGACCCAGGGTATGAACAGTTTCTAACTCATTAATTTTATCTTTATGAATGCATAAATCCTTTAGAAACTTTGCGTATTTAGGTACCTGCTGCATGACATCAAAAAGGGGAACAATTACCTCAACTTTTTTTAATATTTCTACCATTTTGGGATCAAGTTCCATCTGCTTTCTGGATTTCTTTGCAAGGTGTGGGAATAGGATTGGAATGGTGCCATTTGCAGCTTCTGTATCCTTTAGTGGTCCATTCCTTTGCTGAACTACTTCTTCTTCAACCTTGTCTTGTACTTTATCTTCCTCTTCAGCATCTTCCATTTCAGCATCTTCTACTTCTATCACATCCTCAGCTGGGGTGTGTACTATTGGGCTTAGCTCCTCCTGATTCTTCTCTGGCAGTGTGGTTCCAGACCTCAAAGTGATGGCATTGATGCCACCCTTGGGGTTAGGTAAGGGTTGAGAAGGAATTTCACTGGAGCTTGAGGGTTGGTTGGTGGAATTAGGTAATGAATCTATCCTGGAGGTGAGAGCTTGTAAAGTGACATTCAGACCATTTAAAGTAGAGTTCAGCTGTGTCTGCATGTCTTGTTGTCCTTGTGTAAGAGAACGAAGCATCTCGTCATTTGATGAGGAATTAGGATAGGTGATCTGAGAAACTTGTTGTTGGTTATGCTGGGATCCTTGAGATTGTCTTAGGTGAGGTGCTCTGTAAGGCTGGTTCTGATTCTGCTGTCTGTTGTTGTTATTCCACCTCTGATTTCCATTGTTATCTCTGCCTCCTCTGTTATAGTTGTCCTTCCAGCCATGGTTGGAATTATCTCTCCAACCCTGGTTGGAGTTGTCCTGCCATCCTTGGTTATAGCTTCCACCTGGGTTGTAATTGCCGCCTTGTTGATTGTATCCTTGATTCGGGCAATCATAGAAGTTATGAGTAGCTGCCATATTGTTGTCTTCTTGTTGGAGCTGCAGATATTCATCAGTATAATGACTATAATTAGCACAGATTCTGCATACTCTCTATGGGACTAACTGTTGGCTCTGTTGTGGTGGGTGAGGCTGAGCTTGTAAAGTGTGGGGAGGTTGAGCTTGTTGTTGTTGGTTTAACTGCATTTGCTTCAGTAGGTTGGTCATTTCACATATACTCTGTGTAAGAGTAGTAGTTTCAATGCTAGAAGAAACCTCTGCAACAGCTTTTGAGTGGCTGTGCCTGTGCCTGTAATTCCTAGTGGACTCAGCTAAGTCGCTGATCAGTTGCCATGCTTCATCTGCGGTCTTGTACTTTTTCATAGAACTATTACTAGCACCATCCAGTGTAGTTTTATCCTGAGGCTTCATGCCTTGTGTGAAGTAGCTGATTAACACCAGTCTATCGATCATGTGATGGGGGCATGCGTCTAGAAGGTTCTTAAAGTGCTCCCAGTACTCATAAAGAGTCTCTTATTCTCCTTGAACAATGCAGGAGATCTCTCTCCTCAGTCTATCTGTGACTTCAGCTGGAAAGTATTTTTCCAAAAATTCTCTCCTGAGCGTATCCCAGTTGGTAACAGTCGCTTCAGATTGGGAGTAGTACCGCTCCCTCGCCTTTCCCTCAAGAGAAAACGGGAAGGCGGTTAACAGAATAGAAGTTTCATCTACACCATTATGCCTAACAGTAGAACAGGCTGTCTGGAAATCCCTTAGGTGCTTGATAGGTTCCTGAGTAGGTAAACCATGAAACTTGGGCATCAAGTTGATTAGTGTAGTCTTTAGTTCAAAATATGCAGCCAGAGATGGATGATGCACTTGATACGGCTGTAGTGTAAAATCTGGGGCTCTAGCCTCCTGGAGAGTAATCCTCTAGATGCTGCCATGTTACCTGCACGAGAATCAACTGAATCAGTAGTAAAAGAGCTTGTTTCGCTCTCAGATGGCGGTACAGATTCGCCCTCAAATGAGACTGGTGAATTGATAACAATCGCTTCACCACCCTCAGAGGCTATCCTGCGTCGAGCTCACCTAATACGTGAAAGAGTTCTTTCAATTTCAGGATAAATGCGGCTAAGCTCGAATCAGGCAGTGAACACATCATTCAATGAAAGAAACATATAGCTCATGGTAAAAGTAAAAATAAAATATGCAAATAAAATAAAATATGTACACTAATTAATAATTCAGCACACAATTGCAACTCTCCGGCAACGGCGCCAAAAATTGACGTGAAGGCAGAAGTCGGCTAATTAAGAAAATCAATATAGAGAATGCGTTGAGAGTATAGTTCTTAACCAGCTAAAATCTGCCTTGTCAATTTAGAAAGTTGTCACGAAATTTAGAAATAATAATACTGGGAGTATGAGTCCCAAGTCGTCTCCCAAAGAGTTGCAGGAAAGGGTGCTAACTTATTAATCAGGAATTTTCAAGAGAGTTTGAGTTTGGATAATGAGCAATTAAATAATTATAAATTAAAGCAATAAAACTAAGAATGATTATTAATATTCTAATAAAAAGCCTTGACTGGGGGAATGATTAATTGGAAGTTCTATCCTTGTTGGGGTCTCTTAAGTGTAGTATCAAAAAGGTTGTTGTTTTCACTTAGTTAACCCTTACTAAATAAAGAAAAGTCAAGTGATTGAGCTAATCCTTATTCGCAAATCCTAGTCCTCTTCCTTGGGAAGGTCTAGCGTTAGTAAATATAGAACTAGCCAACAACTTCCAGTTTAATCAGCACTTAAGCCTTCCAACTCAAGTGTCTCCTTTTAATCAACCCCCATGTCAAGTATGGAGTTTACTCCATTGACATGAATATAATACTCAGAAAAATATAAGAAGAAAACATAATAAATTAATTAAAGATAAAATAATATTTTTCACTAATAACCCATGAAAATAATCCAATTACCACTTTAAACAAGAATTAAGAATATGGAATAAATAAAAGAGTAAGTAAGGAAACAAACTAGAATAATGTCTTCAACGGAGGTAATGACTCTTCAGTATCCAAAAGCAAAAGCAATAACTAGGAATGTAAAGGGAAACTAGAGGAAGAGTAATTCTCTCTCTAGATTCAGATCTAAAACTAAAAGTAATCCTAATATGAATGAATGTGTATCTCCGTCTATGTGTGTAAAAGTCGTATCCTGAGTCTCTGCATGTTCCCTGGCTTCATTCTGTGTTTCTAGGCCGAAAACTGGGTTAAAACGCGGCCCAAAATCGTCCCCAGCGTTTTCTGTTAATTTTGCAGATCGTGCAAGTCACGCGTACGCGTCGTCCACGCGTTCGCGTCATTCAGCGATTTTTCTTGTCACGCGAGCGCATCGTCCACGCGTACGCGTCAGGCACGCGCAAGCATCACTGCAATTTTCTCCATTCCGCGCGCTCGCGTGAGTCATGCGCGTGCGTCGTTGTTTGCTGGTCATCTCCTTAGTTTCTTGTGTTCCTTCCATTTTTGCAAGCTTCCTCTTCATTCTCTAAGCCATTCCTGCCCTATGAAGGCTGAAACACTTAACACACGGATCACGGCATCGAATGGTATAAAAGAGAATTAAAATATACTAATTAAAAATCTTTAGGAAGCAAGTTTTTAATCATAAAACAATACTAGGAAGGAAAATATAAAGTCATGCAATTAGTATGAATAAGAGGGTGATGACTTGATGAAACCACTCAATTAAATACAAGATAAACCATGAAATAATGGTTTATCAACCTCCATCAGCTTTCCGATGTGATTGGCGAATACTTTGTTCATCAATCTTTTATACGTAGCCCCTGCATTCTTGAGGCCGAAGGGCATGACTACGTAGCAGTAGTTTGCTCTTGGGGTTAGAAATGAGGTTTTCTCATGGTCAGGTTGATACATCGAGATTTGGTTGTACCCCGAATAAGCATCCATGAAGGAGGGGTACTTGTATCCCAGTTAAGCATCGACTAGTGTGTCTATATTCGGGAGTGGATAAGGATCCTTTGGGCAGGCTTTGTTGAGGTCGGTGTAGTCGGTGCACATCCGCCACTTCCCATTTAACTTTTTGACCAATACTACATTGGCTAGCCATAATGGATATTTCACCTCCCTTATGAACCCGGCCTCCAACAAGGCCTGTACCTGCTCCTCTATGGCTTGCGACCTCTCTGGACCAAGCTTCCTACGTCTCTGCTGTACTGGCCGAGACCCAGGATATATAGCTAACTTATGACACATTAGTCCGGGATCGATCCCGGGCATGTCGGCAGCCTTCCATGCAAAGAGGTCGGAATTATCCCTTAGGAGCTTTGTTAGCAGCTTCTTTAGGCCTTCATTTAAATTCTCCCCTATGTTCGTCATTTTATCTTGAGTGTCTCCGATTTGAACTTCTTTAGTCTTACCTTCCGGCTGAGGGTGGAGTTCTTCGTGAGCTCGAATTTCCACGAGTTCTATAGTATTAGTTTCCTTTCCTCTGGTGTCAGGAACTTCATGCATAGGTGCGGAGTGGAGACCACCACGGTGAGCTGATTTAGCGTTGTTCGACCTATGAGAGCATTGTAGGCAGAGTTCACATCGACTACAATATAGTCTATACTTAGCATTCTAGATCGTGTTCCTTTTTCGAAGGTAGTGTGTAGCGAGATGTACCCAAGTGGTTGAATTGGGGTATCCCCAAGCCAGAATAGACTATTAGGGTATGCTCTGAGTTCCTTTTCCTATAGGCCGAGCTTGTCGAAGGCGGATTTGAACAGGATATTAGCAGAGCTTCCTTGGTCTACCAATGTTCGGTGGAGGTTGGCATTGGCAAGTATGATGGTAACGACCACGGGGTCATCATGCCCCGGGATGATGCCCGCGGCGTCTTCTTGAGTGAAGGTAATAGTGGGGAGGTCGACCGACCTGTCCCCTCCTTCGACATGGTACACCTCTTTAAGGTGTCTTTTGCGGGATGACTTAGAGATCTCTCCTCCTGCGAATCCTCCATTTATCATGTGAAGATGTCTCTCAGGGGTGTGAGGGGGACGTTCAGCTTGTCCAACTTCTTCATCCTTTCTTCTCTTGTTTGGTTCATCCGCTTTGTTGGCTAAGAACCGATTTAATCTCCCTTCTCGTGCCAATTTTTCTATGACATTTTTTAGGTCATAGCACTCGTTGGTAGAATGCCCATAGATTCGGTGGTATTCACAATACTCTGTCCGACTTCCTCCTCTCTTGTGTTTAATTGGGCGAGGTGGTGGGATCTTCTCAGTGTTGCATATCTCCCGATAAGCGTCCACGAGAGACACCCGAATAGGGGTGTAGTTGTGGTACTTTCTGGGTTTCTCAGTAGGTTGGTCTTCTTTCTTCCTGGACTCTTTATCCTTGTCATGAGGTGGGTAGGAGAATCCAGTCTTGGAGGTTTCTCCTAATCGGGAGTTCTCCTCCATATTAATGTATTTTTCTGCCCTTTCTTAAACCTCGTTGAGAGATGTTGGATGCCTTTTGGATATAGAGGGACTAAAGGGTCCTTCTCGTAGGCCATTGATGAGACCCATGATGGCTGCTTCTGTTGGAAGATTTTGTATGTCCAAACATACTTTGTTGAATCTTTTTGTTCATACCCTGGGTCGAGATGTCCGACCTGGGATGATCGACGACAAGCCAACCGACCTCTTCAGGTCAGGATCATCCGACCTCTTCTCCAAGAGCTCGGCTAAATCACCAGGAAAGCCCAAAAAAGGGCCCAAACAGAGGAACACGACCCAAATCCAAAGGCAGCCTAAGCCTATAGAGATAAGGGCAGTTCCCTTGAAGATAAGATGACTTCACTCAAAGATAGGATAAGATAAGATAACTATCTTATCTCCTAGAAGGTCCCCCCTCACCATTATAAATACACTGGAGCACCCAGGTATAACTCATACTCTGATTCTACTAAAAACCTGCTTAATACCCTTGCTAACTTAAGCATCAGAGTCCCTTGCAGGTACCACTCCCCTCCGATGACGAAGGATCAGCACCACCACCAAGTCCAACAAGTCGGATATGACAGCTCCGGCCACCACCCACAAGCCGAACACGTCATCTCCGACCATCATAGAAGATCTCGTCCGAGATCGAACTACAGTTTCAGGTAACCCTCGGAACATTGGCGCTGTTGCCGGGGACCTGGAAGTCATCCCATCATCATGGCAGACAACCTTGACAATGGCCACAACTTTGATTTGGAGAACAGAATGCCACACAAGAACGCGGAGGTCACACTAGATGATACTTCTAAACCTAACAAAGACAAGAATTCACCAAACACGGGAGCCATTGAGGCACTTCAAGATCGCCCAAAATAACTCGAAAAATAGGTTGAGTATCAATGGGAAACCGAGAGAGACCTACGAAGGGAAGCTAGGTGACGCTGCGAATTAGAGGACAAGCTTCTAAAGCTCAAAGCCGATCTCAAAACCAAAACTACTCGATCCAGCCACGAAGATAGCTCCCGTAGGGACCAAGACCCATTCACCAAAGAGATTATGAAGACTAAAATCCCAAAAGACTTCAAACTTCCTGACATGACTCTGTACGATGGCACATTAGATCCCAGCCATCACCTCAGTAATTTTAGAAGTAGGATGTATTTCACTGACGCCTCAGATGCAGTCCGCTGCAAAGCCTTCCCGACTACCTTGACAAAGACAGCAATTAAATGGTTCGACAATCTGTCCCCTAGGTCCATCTCAAGCTTTGACGACTTAGCCAAGAAGTTTCTAGCCAAATTTTCTATCTAGAAAGACAAAACTAAGCACGCTACAAGTCTATTAGGGATCAAGCAAGGAGATCGGGAAAATCTCTGCAGCTACATAGAAAGATTCAACAAAGCATGTTTGGACATACAAAGTCTACCAACAGAAGCAGCCATTATGGGTCTCATCAATGGATTACGAGAGGGGCCTTTTAGTCACTCAATGTCAAAAAAATATCCCACATCCCTGAATGAAGTGCAAGAAGGAGCAGAGAAATACATCAACATAGAGGAAAACTCTCGACTAGGAGAGACCTCAAAGTCTGGATTTTCCTACTCCTCCCGAGATAAGGATAAAGTGTCCAAGGAAAAAGAAGATTAGCATGGAGAAAAGATCAAGAAATACCATAATTACACCCCTCTTCGGGTGTCTCTTGTAGATGTCTACCGAGAAGTATGCCATACTGAAAGGATACCCCCACCTCGCCCACTCAAAAGCAAGAAAGGAGGAGGAAATCGGACAGAATACTGTGAATATCATCGAATTTATGGACATTCCACCAACGAATATTTTGACTTGAAGAACGTTATAAAAAAACTGGTGAGAAAGGGAAAACTAGATCGGTACTTAGCCAGCAAAGCAAATATGCCAAGAAAAAGAAGAAGGGACGAAGACGTCGGATGAACTGAACGACCACCTCGTACCCTGGAGAGACATGTCCACATGATACACGGAGGATTTGCGGGAGGAGGAATCTCTAAATCATCTCGCAAAAGACATCTTAAAGAAGTATATCATGTCGAGGGAGGAGAAGAAGCACCCAACATCCCCACTATCACTTTTAGTAATGAGGACGCAGCTGGCATCATCTTGAGACACTGGTAGACCAGGGAAGCTCGACTGACATCTTATTCAAAACCGCCTTCGACAAACTCGGCCTAGACGAAAAGGAACTCAGAGCATACCCGAACAGCTTATTCAGGCTAGGAGACACTCCAATCCAGCCGCTTGGATACATCTCGCTCTACACAACCTTTGGAAAAGGAAACCTGTAAAAAACGCTCAACATAAACTACATCGTGGTCAACGTAAGTTCAGCCTACAATGCCCTGATAGGTCGGATAACATTAAATCAGCTCAGCGCAGTAGTCTCGACTCCACATCTGTGCATAAAGTTTCCAACCACAGAAGGGATCGCTACAATAAGAGCATATCAGAAGACAACACACCGCTGTTACAACGAAAGTCTGAACCTCAGGGACAAAGGTGAAGAAATCCACACCATTGAACTCGGGAGAGTTCGGGGGCAGGAAGAACTTCGCCCACAACCCGAAGGCGAGACAGAAAAAGTCTGAATCGGAGATACTCCAGAAAAAACAACTAATATTGCCACAATCCTAAAAGGAGACGTAAAGGAGTCCCTCATACAGTTCTTAAGAGACAATGTCGACTTCTTTGCATGGAAGGCCGCAGACATGCCGGGCATAGACCCTAATGTTCATACCCTGGGTCGAGCTACCCGACCTGGGATGATTGGCGACAACGCAACCAACCTCTTCAGGTCAAACTACCCGACCTCTTCTAAAGAGCTCGGCCAAATCGACAGGAAAGCCCAATAAAGGGCCCAAATAGAGGAACACGACCCAAATCCAAAGGCAATCCAAGCCTATAGAGATAAAGGCGGTTCCCTTGAAGATAAGCTGACTTCACCCAAAATAAGATAAGATAAGATAACTAACTTATCTTATCAGAAAGGTCAGCCCACACTACTATAAATACACTGGAGCACCCAGGTATAACTCATACTCTGATTCTACATAAAACCTGCTTAACACCCGTGCTAACTTAAGCATCGGAGTCTCTTGCAGGTACCCCCCACCCTCCAGTGACCAAGGATCAGAAGTGTAGACAGTCCAACAAGTCGGACATAGCAGCTCTGGCCGCCACCAGCCAACCGGACACGCCATCTCCGACCAGGACAGAAGATCTCATCCGAGATCGACCTCCAGTTTCAGGTAACCCACGGAACATTGGCGCCGTTGCCGGGGAACCTGGAAGTCATCCCATCACCATGGCGGATGGCCATGACAACGACCACGATTCAGATCTAGAAAACAGAACGCCGCACAAGAACGCGGACACTACATTGAATGATGCTCCGGAATCCAACGGAGACAAAAACTCATCAAATCCGGGAGCAATAGAAGAGCTTCAAGATCGCTTAAAGCAACTTGAGAAAGAAACCCAACAACAACGAGAGATTGGAAAGGATCTGCAGAGAGAGGTACGACGACGTCGAGAATTGGAAGAAAAACTACAGCAATTAGAAGCCGATCTCAAATCAAAAGCTCCTTGGACCGCTCCTGAGGAAAATTCACGCAAAGAACAAGATCCATTCACCAGGGAAATCATGAAAACCAAAATTCCAAAAGACTTCAAGCTCCCGGATACGATTTTTTACGACGGCACCACAGATCCCAACCATCATCTCAGCAATTTTAGAAGCAGAATGTACCTCACCGACGCCTCAGACGCCGTTCGCTGCAAAGCTTTTCCAACAACTCTCACGAAGACAGCAATCAGATGGTTCGACAACTTACCTCCAAAGTCCGTCTCAAACTTTGACGACCTGGCCAAAAATTTCCTGGCCAGATTCTCCATCCAGAAGGATAAGGTCAAGCACGCCCCCAGTTTACTAGGGATCAAGCAATGAGATCGGGAGAGCCTCCGCAACTACATGGAAAGATTCAACAAAACATGCATGGACATACAAAGTTTACCAACAGAGGCCGCCATCATGGGACTCATCAATGGCCTACGAGAAGGACCTTTTAGCCAATCTATATCAAAGAAGTACCCTACCTCCTTAGACGAAGTACAGGAGCGAGCAAAAAAATACATCAACATGGAAGAGAATGCTCAGCTGGGAGAAACCTCAAAATCTAGGGCCCCCTACCGAGACAAAGACAAGGAATCCAAAAGGAAAGAAGATCGACAAGGGGAGAAAATAAAAAAATACCATAATTACACTCCTCTCAGGGTATCCCTGGTCGACGTATACAAAGAAGTCTGCCATACGGAGAAATTCCCCCAGCACGGCCACTCAAAGGCAAAAGAGGAGGAGGAAACTGGAAGGAATATTGCGAATACCACCGAGTTCGAGGGCACTCCACCAACGAGTGCTTCGACTTAAAAAATATCATAGAAAAATTGGTGAGAGAAGGAAGATTAGATCAATTCCTGGCCGCCCGAGATGATGACCAAAGAAAGAGACGAAGGGACGAAGATGACGGACGAGCTGAGCGATCGCCTCGGACACCAGAAAGGCACGTCCACATGATACACGGCGGATTTGCAGGAGGTGAGATCTCCAAATCATCCCGCAAAAGATATCTCAAAGAAGTATATCATGTCGAGGAAAAGGAGGAAGCACTCGACATCCCGGCGATAACATTCACTAAAGAGGACGCATCCGGCATCATCTCGGGAGACGACGATCCCATGGTCATCACTATCATACTGACAAACGCTAATCTACACCGCACACCAGTAGACCAAGGGAGTTCTGCCGACATCTTATTCAAGACAGCCTTCGATAAACTCGGCTTAGACGAAAAGGATCTTAGAGCATACCCGAACAATCTGTTCGGACTAGGAGATACCCCGGTACAACCACTAGGATACGTATCGCTACACACAACCTTCGGAAAAGGGAATCAATCCAAGACCCTCAAGATAGACTACATTGTGGTCAACGTAAGTTCAGCCTATCATGCCCTAATAGGTCGGACAACACTCAATCAACTCGGCGCAATAGTCTCGACTCCACATCTATGCATGAAATTCCCAACTATAGAAGGGATAGCCACGATAAAAGCAGATCAAAAGATGGCACGCCGCTGTTATAACGAAAGTCTAAACCTCAGAGGTAGAGGATAAGAGTTTCATACAATTGAACTTGGCAGAGTTCAGCGACGAGAAGAACTCCGTCCACAGCCAGAAGGTGAGACAGAGAAGATTCAGATCGGAGACACCTCGGATAAAATAACTAATATTGGCACGATTCTAAAAGGAGACTCAAAAGAATTACTGATACAATTCTTACGAGATAATGTTGATCTTTTCGCATGGAAGGCCGCAGACATGCCAGGAATAGAACCTAAGCTAATGTGCCACAAGTTGGCGGTCTATCCAGGATCTCGGCCAGTGCAGCAGAGACGAAGAAAACTTGGAGCGGAGCGATCCCAAGCTGTGGAAGAGCAGGTATAGGCACTACTGGAGGTAGGATTCATAAGAGAAGTCAAGCATCCCCTATGGTTAGCCAACGTCGTCTTGGGGAAAAAATCAAATGGGAAGTGGCGAATGTGTACTGATTACACCGATCTCAACAAAGCCTGCCCAAAAGATCCTTACCCACTCCCAAGTATCGACGCTCTGGTAGATGCTTCCTCCGGATATAGATACCTCTCATTTATGGACGCATACTCGGGATACAACCAAATCCCCATGTATCCACCAGATCAAGAAAAGTCCTCGTTTTTAATGCCGAGAGCAAATTACTACTACATCGTAATGCCTTTCGGTCTCAAGAACGCAGGTGCTACTTATCAAAGGTTGATGAACAAAGTTTTCTCAGACCACATCGGAAAAATCATGGAAGTCTATGTGAACGAAATGTTAATAAAAACACAAAGCGAAGACACATTACCGTCCGACCTGACTCAAGTGTTCGACACTATAAGGAAGCACGACATGCGACTCAATCCTGCAAAATGCACCTTTGTGGTAGAAGCAGGCAAATTCTTAGGTTTCATGCTCACACAAAGAGGAATTGAAGCAAACCCGGATAAATGCCAAGCCATACTCAACATGAAGAGCCCCACCTGTGTCAAAGAAGTGCAGCAACTTAACGGGAGATTAGCCGCCCTATCCAGATTCTTAGCAGGGGTAGCGATAAGATCTCTCCCCTTCTACGCTACTCTAAGGAAGGAAAAGCAGTTCGAATGGACGACAGAATGTGAACAAGCCTTCAAAGACTTCAAAGAATTCTTAGGACGGCCGTCGATCTTATCTCGACCGCGAGAAGGAGAACCGCTCATATTATATCTTGCAGTAGGAAGCCGGGCAATAGCCTTAGCACTAGTCAGAGAAGACGAAAGTGGGCAACAACCCGTCTACTTCATTAGCAAAGCACTACAGGGATCCGAGCTGAACTACCAGAAGATAGAAAAGTTTGCCTATGCTCTCATTCTAACATCTCGACGACTTCGCCCGTACTTCCAGGCTCACACCATTAAGGTTCTAACCAACCAGCCCATAAAAGGAATACTGCAGAAAATAGATTTAGCAGGCAGAATTTTACAATGGGCAGTAGAGTTATCAGAGTTTAACCTCCAATACGAACCTTGGACGGCCATCAAATCGCAGTATCTGGCCGACTTCATTGCAGAATTCACAGATGCTCTGGAAACCCCCACAGAATGGAATCTCTATGTGGACGGCTCTTCAAATAAAACTGGAAGCGGCGCAGGCGTGATAATAGAAAGCAATCAGGGAACCCAAGTGGAGCTCTTCCTCAAGTTCGGGTTCCCGGCCTCGAACAACCAGGCGGAATATGAAGCATTATTAGCTGGTTTGAAGCTGGCTAAAGAAGTTGGAGCTCAAAAACTTAACATTTACAGCGATTCACAAGTAGTCACCTCACAGATAACAGGGTGCTATCGAGCCAAGGACCCTACCATGAAAAAATATTTAGACAAAACCAAGGAACAGCTCGGACAACTCGGAGAATATAAGATCTGCCACATACCCCGCGAACAAAATGCCCGAGCTGACGCACTCTCGAAGCTAGCCAGCACTAAACCAGGGGGCAATAATAGAAGCCTCATCCAGGAAATACTACAGAACCCATCAATCTCGGAAGAGGGAAAAGTCCTGGCCATAACAAATCAAGACCAAGGATGGATAACCCCCATAATCAACTACCTCAAAGCAGGAACACTCCCCGCAGAAGAAAAGGAAGCAAAGAGGTTAAAAAGGGAGGCACAGTACTACACCATCATAAACAGCATCCTGTACAAAAGAGGGATCTCAATACCATTACTAAAATGCGTGCCGACCTCTAACACAAAGGAGGTGCTAGAAGAAGTACACGGCGGCATTTGTGGCAATCATCTCGGAGCACGGGCTCTCGCCAAAAAAGTACTCCGGACGGGGTTTTATTGGCCAAATCTACAAAAAGAAGCTACAGAATTTGTAAAGACATGTCCACCATGTCAGAAACATGCCAATTTTTACATTGCCCCGCTAGAAGAGCTCATCAGCGTAACTTCGCCTTGGCCGTTTGCAAAATGGGGCCTCGATCTTCTCGGCCCCTTCTCCCAGGGATTAGGACAAGTTAAATTCCTCATAATAGGGGTAGACTACTTTACAAAGTGGATCGAGGCAGAGCCCCTAGCCAACGCCACCGCTCAAAGAAGCCGGAAATTCTTATATAGAAACATTGTCACAAGGTTCGGGGTTCCATATTCAATAACCACAGACAATGACACTCAATTCACAGATGCAGGCTTCAGAAAACTAGTAGCCGACTTGAATATAAAGCACCAATACACCTCCGTTGAACACCCACAAGCCAATGGACAGGCCAAAGTTGCTAACAAAGTCATATTGGCCGGGTTAAAATGGAGATTACAAGATGCAAAGGGAGCCTGGGCAGAAGAACTTCCACAGGTCCTATGGGCCTATCGAACGACGCCACATTCCACCACGAAGGAATCCCCCTTCCGGTTAGCATACGGAATAGAGGCGATGATTCCAGTAGAGATTGAGGAAGGATCGCCTAGAGTAGTTCATTACAATGAGGGAGCAAACTCCCAACTTCAGAGGGAAGAGCTCGACCTGCTACCTGAAATTCAAGAAAGATCTCGGATCAGGGAAGAAGCACTAAAACGTCGAATGGCTTCCAGATATAATCAAAGGGTAGTGCCGAAAAGTTTCACGGAGAACGATCTCATCCTAATCCGAAACGATATTGGAACAACTCGACCAGGAAAAGGAAAGTTGGCAGCAAACTGGAAAGGACCCTACCGAGTTGTAGAAGTACTTGGGAAGGGCTACTACAGACTGTCCAAACTCGATGGACGAGAGCTTCCCAGATCATGGCACGCCTACAACCTAAGAAGGTACTACAGCTAGAAAAGTAAAAGATCTCACTATTGGATGCACTCTTTTTCCTAAAAAGGTTTTTTAATGAGGCACCAAGGTGAGACTCAAACATAAAGGGATGAAAGATTCCCACATGTATATATTTGCACTTTTCTTTGAATAAAATATATATTTTAGATATTCTACAAGTATTCAAGACGCATTAATCTAAAGCATTCATCGTCCAATTATAAAGCAACAGATCGGCAGAAAGTGAAAAAACAATTTCACTGCACGATCACGATAAAGATAATCGTCCGATAAAGGTAAAAACGCGATTCACCCAAAAGACGATCTAAAAGATGACAACCACTTTCTACAAATCGGCAAAGATGAACACAGAATAATGTAAGAAGTTATCGAAAGTGATCCAAAAAAGAACATGATGACTACCTTAAGAAGTCGGACTACGTCAACCCAAGTTATAAGTAAACCCTGGAAAGAGGTTTGGCCAACCCTATTAAAGAGGATTACTTTAACTTAGAAGGGCCCGACATGACAAAGTCAGCCCAAAATGAAAAATTATAAAAGTAGTCCCTGAAAGAGACCTGACAAAGGTCCAAGAAAGAGGACTACAAAAATAACTTAGAAGAGATCGACCTAACGAAGTCGGTCTCCTACAGCAAAAAAGTTATAAAAGTAATCCCTGAAAGAGACCTGACAAAGGTCCAAGAAAAAGGATTACAAAAATAACTTAGAAGAGATCGACCTAACGAAGTCGGTCTCCTACAGTAAACAAAGTTACAAAAGTAATCCCTGAAAGAGATCTGACAAAGATCCAAGAAGGGGATTACAAAAGTAACTTAGAAAAGACCGACTTCACGAAGTCGGACTCCTACTACTAAAAAGTTATAAAAGTAATCTCTGATAGAGATCTGACAAAGATCCAAGAAAGAGGATTACAAAAACAACTTGGGGGACCAACTTGAAGAAATCGGTTATAGATCGTCAGAAATACAAGCAAGAGCGAGAAAACCGAAAAACAAGTTAGACCCACATAACCACAACCACAAAGGATTCAAGCTACAAAAGTACAAAGCAATCCAAAAAGGTCGAGCTGCAAGGTTCCAACATTCTCAAAAAACAGAAGAGATACCAAGTCAAGCACAAAAAAGCATGATATAATCTACAAAGTTATAAAAGCCTCAGAGGCCACCAAAACCTACCTTAAAAAGCTAAGCGAGCTACCTTTTGTTTTTCAAAAATTAAAGTTGCTAGGCAAGCAACGAGAAAGTGTCAGCAGTTAACAAAACATAAAGAGTTTAAAAAGCCCACAAGCCGGGCCAACTACATAAATATCCAGAATAAGTGAGCTAAGGGTCAGAAGACTTTTTAGCAGCATCAGTCCGAAGAGATGGAGGGCGAGTCTGGAGAGGAACAGCATCCACAGTACCGTCATCCCGGTTTAAAATCTGGCAGTCAGGATCAGAAGCGGAAGGGTCGACCTCGGCAGGAACAGCAGAAGTCGACACCTTAGCAGAGGACACAAGGGGAGGTTCGACATTATCATCATCCTCGTCATCAGGGACAATCTTGCCATCCTTGACAACATTATCCAGGCTGAAGAGGGTCAGGTCGGCCTTGGGAGCAATGACCCGAACTTGCTCCTTCAGGTTCTCATAAGCAACAGTCACGCTGCCAACAAGATGACCTTGAAGTTCAGAATAATCTTCCCGGGCACTCTCCAGCTCCCCCCTCAGGCACATCACCTCCCGATAGGACGTAATGTAACTATCCTTATGCATCATTGCTGTGTCCTCGGCCAATCGCACAGAAGCTGCCAGAGAAAGGGAACTCGCCTTCTCGTTCTCTAGATCTTTTTCTAGCTTGGCCACCTTTACCTCGAGCTCCTCCTTCAGCCCCTTCATCTGGTCAAACTCTTGCTTTGCCTCCTCCATAAATGCTTTGGTGGCATGGAGAGGAAGGTTATGGGCAGTTCGGTGCAGAGTAGCCCCCATATACGCCATCTTTATGCTGTTTCGGGTCATAAATTCCAAATGATGAAGGATGGACACATCGTCCATAGAAAGGGCACCATAGGGACCGATTTGCTGGTCCACAAATTCAATTGCATTAAAGTCGGGAGCATCAAGGTCGAAGGGCTCAACTGTTTTTTGTTTCTTATTGGGAGGAGCGACAGAAGGAGCAGCAGAAGTTAGAAGAGGGTCAGCCAGACGAACTCGGGGAGTGGGGATCACCTTCCTCACCCCAGGAGAACTCGGCATGGACGGCTTCACACGCACTTGGGAAGATCCCTCCCCAGCCGCCTTAGCCGAGATGTTTTTGGCAGCAGTCGCCTTCTGGGCCCTCTTAAAAGCCTTCATGGATTCGTTATTCTTCATCGCCTCTGCAAATAAGACACAACAGTAAGAAATCAAGCTACAAGTCGGAAAGGCATGAGCAAGCAATTTAAACAAATAACAAAGGAAACGCAAAATACCCAGCTCAGTTTGAAGAAGAGAGGGATTGGTTAAAAATTTCTTTGTATCAAGATGGGGAGATTGACCCCAGTGTTCCTCCAAGACAGTCACAAAAGCTCGCTCAGCCTCATCCAACATTTCCCACGTATACCTGGACATTCTCACATCTTTTTGCCATTCTAAGGGAAAGGCGGGCTCATCATTCTCATCCAGGAAAAAGGGCCGAGCTCCTTCAACAGCTCGGACCTTGAAAAAATAGTTCTTAAAATCGCGAAACGATTCATCAAACATGGAAAAGACCTTCTTTCCCTGGGAAGATCGAAAGGAGACCCAAGCTACCTTCTTTTTTACTACTCCAGGCTTCGTCAAGACAAATAGGTAGAAAAAGAGAGATTGCGAGGCAGGGATACCAAAACCATTACACAACAATTGAAAAATTTTAATGAAACCCCAGGAATTAGGGTGAAGTTGAGAGGGAGCAACATTACAGGACCATAACAGGTCAGTCTCAAATTCAGTAAAAGGAAGGGTGATACCCAGTTGACCAAAGAAGAAGTCATAAGCATAGAAAAAAGGGCGATCATTAACAACCTGAGTAGAGAAACAAACTCTCTCCTCAGAAGAGGGAGGGACAAGTTCATAATTCTTCTCATCACCAGGTTTACCACAGACCCTATGAAACTGCCTAAGCTGCGCGTAAAACTCAGAATCAACCAAAGAGACACATATAAGAACCATCGAGTCCACCCAATCGGCCATGCCCTCGAAAACCTGGGAAGACATCTTTACAACGTTATTGCGAGAAGACATGAGGCCAACTAAATCCTACAATAAGAAAAGAAGAGTGGATTACTAACAAAATATCTCGGACGAGGGGCAAAATAACTCGACAGACGAACAAACAGGAAAGGAAAACCCCAAGACTCAAACTAAAGTCCTAGGGCATCCTTTGGAGGCAGCAACGAAGCAAAGTTTTAAGAAAATTCTACAGCTTACGTCCCGACACTCATCAAAAAAGGAAAAAATAAGGTTTCGAACGAAACAAAGGAAGTAAAAACACAAAAGTCAATACTTTTCTATAGTCTATCAACCAAAGCATTGTCAAAATAAAAAATGCCCAGCAGAAAATCACCAAAGACGCAAACTTTTTCAGAATCAAGCAAAATCATCATTGAAGGCACAAGCAGAAACAACAACAAACATGCAAAAGCCCCAATTTTTAGATTCAGGCAACAAGAAAAGGAAAAAGATTCACACCAAAAACAAAGAAATTCCAGAACACATCAGGTACAGTAAAAGCAGAAAAGATTCAAACTTTCTCTGAGCAAAATTCAAAAAACAGACATATAAATAAATAGAGGAAGAAAATCGAACCTGGAGAATAAGCTGAAGAACCAAAGCCACCCATCGAAGCGGAAAACTACGAAGATAGAAGGAAAAATCTGGAAATCACCCCTCTTCCTCAAAAAGCAGTAGCCGAACAGGCGTTGCGGGAAGGAACCACGAAAGAAACAGAAAATGAGAGAGTAAAGGGAGAAGTTACGAAGAAGAGCGAAGAAGAGAAACCGTCTTTTGATTGAGAGATTCAAAATAAAAGCCAAGAGAGAACAGCGCAATTAATACCAATTAATGAAGGTATTAAACCCTCTCACATTCCCAAAAAACAAAGCGCTGATATAAAAGCGCGCGCTTTTAGAGGAAAACGTTCTACATTCAAAAAGAGTCTACAAAAGAAAGAAATCGACAAAATGCTTGAACTCGGTTTCACTAAAGAAGGATCGAAGTCAAAGGACTCGACCTCAAAAAAGAAGACCGAGCTCAAGCAGGGGCACTGTTCATACGCTGGGTCGAGCTACCCGACTTGAGATGATTGGCGACAACGCGACCGACCTCTTCAGGTCAAACTACCCGACCTCTTCTAAAGAGCTCGGCCAAATCGACAGGAAAGCCCAATTAAGGGGCCAAATAGAGGAACACGACCCAAATCCAAAGGCAATCCAAGCCTATAGAGATAAAGGCGGTTCCCTTGAAGATAAGCTGACTTCACCCAAAATAAGATAAGATAAGATAACTAACTTATCTTATCAGAAAGGTCAGCCCACACTACTATAAATACACTGGAGCACCCAGGTATAACTCATACTCTGATTCTACATAAAACCTGCTTAATACCCGTGCTAACTTAAGCATCGGAGTCTCTTGCAGGTACCCCCCACCGTCCGGTGACCAAGGATCAGAAGTGTAGCCAGTCCAACAAGTCGGACACAGCAGCTCCGGCCGCCACCAGCCAACCGGACACGCCATCTCCGACCAGGACAGAAGATCTCATCCGAGATCGACCTCCAGTTTCAGGTAACCCACGGAACACCTAAGTTAATGTGCCACAAGCTGGCAGTATACCCAGGATCTCGGCTAATACAGTAGAGACGTAGAAAGCTCAGGCCAGAATGATCCCAAGCTGTGGAAGAACAGGTACAAGCTGAATGGAGGCAGGATTCATAAGGGAAGTCAAGTACCCACTATGGCTAGCTAACATCGTCTTGGTGAAAACATCAAATGGGCAGTGGTGGATGTGCACCGACTACACCGATCTCAACAAAGCTTGTCCAAAAGATCCTTATCCACTCCCAAGTATCGACGCTTTGGTAGATGCCTCCTCCAGATACAAATACCTCTCATTTATGGATGCCTATTCGGGATATAATCAAATCCCAATGTACCCACCTAATCAAGAAAAAACCTCATTCTTAACCCCAAAAGCAAACTACTGCTATGTCGTCATGCCATTCGGACTCAAAAATACAGGAGCCATTTATCAAAGATTAACGAATAAAGTCTTCGCAGACCACATCGAGATACGTGTTAGTAAAAACACAAAGTGAGGAGTCATTACTGTCCGACCTCGCCCAAGTATTTGACACTATAAGAAGGCATGGTATGCGACTTAACCATGCAAAATGTACCTTTGCAGTAAAAGCTGGCAAATTCTTAGGTTTCATACTCACACAAAGAGGAATCAAGGCAAATCCAGATAAATGCCAGGCTATACTCGACATGAAGAGCCCGACCTGTGTCAAAGAAGTGCAACAACTCAATGGAATACTGGCGGCCTTGTCCAGATTTCTAGCCGGATCAGCAATAAGATCTCTCCCATTCTACGCCACTCTAAGGAAGGAAAAGAAGTTTGAATGGACAACGGAGTGCGAACAGGCCTTCCAGTATTTTAAAAGGTTCCTGGGACAACCACCTACTCTAACTCGGCCATGGGAAGGAGAACCACTTGTGTTGTACCTCGCAGTAGGAAATCGGGCAGTAGCCTCAGCACTAGTCAGAGAGGACAAAAGTGGACAACAACCTATATACTTCATCAGCAAAGCACTACAAGGGTCCGAACTGAATTACCAAAAAATAGAAAAATTCGCCTATGCTCTCATACTAACGTCTCGATGACTTCGCCCATATTTCCAAGCCCACATTATCAAAGTTCGGACCAACCAGCCCATAAAAGGCATTTTGCAGAAAACAGATTTAGCAGGAAGAATCTTATAGCGGGCAGTCGAGTTATCCGAATTCGACCTCCAATATGAAGCTCGGACAGCCATCAAATCACAGTATCTGGCCGACTTCATTGCAGAGTTTACCGACACTCCAAAAATCCCCACAGAATGGAATTTTTACGTAGACAGCTCCTCGAACAAAACCAGTAGCGCAGGTGTAATAATAGAAAGCAACCAGGGAACCCAAATAGAACTTTCCCTCAAATTCGGGTTCCCTGCTTCAAACAACCAAGCCGAATATGAGGCATTACTGGCCAATTTGAAGCTGGCTAAAGAGGTCGGAGCTCAAAAACTTATCATCTTCAGTGACTCATAAGTAGTCACCTCATAAATAGCAGGAAGCTATCAAGCCAAGGATCTGACCATGAAAAAGTACCTGGATAAAACCAAGGAACAACTCGGACAACTCGGGGAATATGAGGTCCGCCACATACCCCGGGAACAGAATGCTCGAGCTGATGCGCTCTCAGAACTAGCCAGCACCAAACCAGGGGGCAACAATAGAAGCCTCATCTAGGAAATACTGCAGAACCCCTCAATTTTGGAAGAAGAAAAAGTCCTAGCCATAACAGGTCTGGATCAAGGATGGATGACTCCCATAATTAACTACCTCAAAACAGAAACACTCCCCACAGATAAGAAGGAGGCAAAGAGGTTAAAACGAGAGGCACAATACTATACCATCATAAACAACACTCTATACAAAAGAGGGATCTCAACACCACTGTTAAAATGTGTGCCAACTTCCAACACTAAGGAAGTTTTAGAAGAAATACACAGTGGCATCTGTGGCAACCATCTCGGGGCGCAGGCTCTCACCAAAAAGTACTTCGGGCCGGATTCTATTGGCCGACTTTACAAAAAAAAGCAACGAAATTCGTAAAGACATGTCCACCATATAAAAAACATGCCAATTTTCACATCGCCCCACCAGAGGAGCTCATTAGCGTAATCTCACCCTGGCCATTTGCAAAATGGAGACTCGATCTTCTCGGTCCCTTCCCTCAAGGATCGGGACAAGTCAAGTTCCTCATTGTAGGGGTAGACTATTTCACAAAATGGATTAAGGCAGAGCCCTTAGCTAATGCCACTGCTCAAAGAAGTCGGAAATTCCTATATAGGAACATTGTTACAAGGTTTGAGATTCCATACTCCATTACCACAGAAAATGGCACTCAATTCACAGACGCAGGCTTTAGAAAGTTAGTGGCTGACCTGAACATAAAACACCAATTCACCTCAGTAGAACATCCCCAGGCTAATGGACAAGTAGAAGTTGCTAACAAAGTCATATTAGCCGGGCTAAAACGGAGATTACAGGATGCAAAAGGGGCCTGGGCCGAAGAGCTCTCCCAAGTCCTATGGGCATATCGGACAACTCTACACTCCACAACAAGGGAGTCACCCTTCCGATTAGCTTACGGAATGGAGGCAATGGTCCCAGTGGAAGTCGAAGAAGGATCGCCTAGAGTAATCCACTACAGCAAAAAGGCCAACTCCCAACTTCAAAGTGAAGAACTCGACCTACTTCATGAAATCCGAGAAAAAGCTCGGATCAAGGAAGAGGCGTTAAAACATTGGATGGCTTCAAGATACAATCAGAAGGTAGTACAGCGAAGCTTTTCCAACAACGACCTCGTCCTAATCTGAAATGATATCGAAACAAGTTGACCTGGAGAAGGAAAGCTGGCAGCAAACTGGAAAGGACGCTACCGAGTCATAGAAGTACTCGGAAAGGGCTACTACAAGCTGTCCGAACTCGAAGAATGAGAGCTTCCAAGGTCATGGCACACCTGCAACTTAAGAAGGTATTACCGTTAGGACGTAATAAAGATCTTAGGATGAGGTGCACTCTTTTTCCTAAAAAAAGTTTTTTAATGAGGCACCAAGCCAAGATCCATGAAATACCTGACTTAGAGGGGTAAAACTCCCACATGTATATATTTGCATATTTTCTATTTTAAATAAAGTTTTTCAGATTTTCTACAAATCCTCTTATCAAGACACATTAATCTGAAACGCAAAAGAATTCATCGCCTGATTATAAAGTTACAGATCGGTAAAAAGTGAAAATCAAATTCACCGCACGATTACGATAAAGACCAACGAAGATGAAAACCAAATTCATCAAAGGTCGACCAAACGAGGATCAAACTCAATTTCTACAAAATCGGCAAAGATGAAAAGTGGAAAAAATAGAATAATGCAAGAAGTTATCGAAAGTGATCTATAGGAAAGGACCTGACGAGGTCTTAATAAAATGGGTTGCTAAAAATAACTTAAAGATGGACCGACGTAAAGAAGTCGGACCAATCGACCACAACAACAAAAGTTATAAAAAGTAAATCCCTAGAAAGAGGCCTGGCCAGCCCTAAAAAAGAGGATTACTAGAAATAACTTAGAAGGGACCGGCATGATAAAGTCGGCCCAACAAAATCACAATAGTTATAAAAAGTAATCCATAAAAGAGATCTGAACAAGGTCCAAATAATATAGATTACTAGAAATAACTTAGAAGGGACCGGCATGATAAAGTCGGCCCAACAAAATCACAAAAGTTATAAAAAGTAATCCATAAAAGAGACCTGAACAAGGTCCAAATAATATGGATTACTAGAAATAATTTAGAAGGGACCGGCATGATAAAGTCGGCCCAACAAAATCACAAAAGTTATAAAAAGTAATCTATAAAAAGAGACCTGAACAAGGTCCAAATAATATGGATTACTAGAAATAACTTAGAAGAGACCAGTATGATGAAGTCGGCCCGACCAAGCTACCAAAAGTTATAAATAAGTAATCCATAAAAATAGACCTGACAAGATCCAAACAAAATCGATTACTAAGAAATAACTTAAAAGGGACCGACATGACGAAGTCGGCCCAACGAAGCTACAAAAGGTTATACAAAGTAATCCATAAAAGAGACCTGACAAAGGTCCAAATAAAATGAATTACCAAAATAGCTTAGAAGGGACCGACATGCAGAAATCGGACCAAAAGCTACAGAGTTATAAAAAGTGAACCCCAAGTTATTACTAAAAATAATTCACAAAGACATCGATTGACAGAATGTGTGCGCCATAAGGGACTCCAGATTGGACCCGGAAAGCCATAACCTCAAAAGAATCAATCTACAAGTATTAAAATACAAAGGCAATCAAAAAAGGTTGGAAAACAAGATTCCAACACCCTGAAGATTCCTAGAAAGTGCTAAGCAAGCAACCAACAAGCATGTCACAAAAAAATATAAAGTTGCTATAATAACAAGACCTAAGAGGCCGCCTGAAATCGACCCCAAGAGGCTTGAAAAACTACTTTGTTTTGACAAAATAAGGTTGCTAAAAGAAAAGCAACTAAAGTATCTAAAGTCAAAGAAACCACCAATTACAGAAATAAAAGTTTAAAAGCCCACAGACCGGGCTGTACATCATACATCAAAGAAAAAATTATAGAGACTACCCAGTAGCAGTATCTCGGAGTGAAGGAGGACGAGTCTGAAGGGGTACCGCATCTACTGTCCCATCATCCCGATTCAAGATCCGGACATCACGATCGGACTCGGGCTGACCAACTTCAGCTGCTGAGGAAGGCGGGGCCACAGAGGCTTTGGCAGATGGTGCAGGAGGAGGGTCGACATCATCATCATCATCAGGGTCATCAGGGAAAATCTTACCATCTTTTACAATTTTGTCCAAGCTAAAAAGGGTGAGGTCGAGCTCGGGCACAAGAACTCGAACCTGATCCTTCAAATTCTCATAAGCAGCATTCACACTGCCTACAAGATGACCCTGGAGCTCGGCATAGTTAGCTCGAACAGATTCCAAACTCTCCCTAAGATCCATCATCTCCCTATAAGTTGTAACATAGCTCTCCTTATGCTTTAGCGCCATATCCTCAGCCAACTTTGCAGAAGCCACCGCAGTAGTAGCCCGAATCTTCTCACCCTCCAACTCCTTTTCCAGCTTAGCCACCTTCACCTCGAGTTCCTCCTTTAAACCTTTAATCCTGTCATATTTCGACTTGGCCTCCTTCATAAAAGACTTCGTTGCGTGAATTGGGACATCTTGGGCAGTCCGAAGTAATGCTGCCCCCATGTGTGCCATTTTTATACCACTCCGAGTAATGAAGTCCAAATGATGAAGGATAGACACATCGTCAGTAGGAACAACACCATATGGAGTAATTTGTTGATCAACAAAACCAACAGCATCAAAGTCGGGAGCATTCAGGTTAAAAGGTTCCACAGTCCTCTGTCTTTTCGGAAGAGGGTCGACAGAGGGAGAAGAGGTAGTAGTAGAAGTCTGGGGGGATCAACCAAGTAAACCTGAGGAATAGGAATTGATGAGCGGATATTTTATACGCTTTTTGGGGATAATTTCATATAGTTTTGAGTATGTTTTAGTTAGTTTTTAGTCTATTTTTATTATTTTTTAGGAAAAATTCATATTTCTGGACTTTACTATGAGTTGTGTGTTTTTCTATAATTTCAGGTATTTTTCTGGCGCCTCTGCACGTGAATTGCTTAAGTCTCAGCCCAGCACACACCAAGTGGGTCCCAGAAGTGGATCTCTGCATCATCCATCATAGTCTACTCATATTTTGTAACCCTAGGCTACTAATTTAGTATTTAAACAACTTTTAGAGACCTATTTTGTATCTCATGACATTTTAGATCAAAACTTTGTATTCTCTGATGGCATGAGTCTCTAAACCCCATTGTTGGGGGTGAGGAGCTCTGCTGTGTCTCGATGAAGTAATGCAAGTATTTCTGTTTTCCATTTAAACACGCTTGTTCCTATCTAAGATGTTCATTCGCGCTTAACTGTGATGGAGGTAATGATCTGTGACACTCATCACCTTCCTCAAATCATGAACGTGTGCCTGACAACCACCTCCGTTCTATATACGATTGAATGATGATTGATTTTCCTTAAAATTTTCGAAAATTTTGGTTTGGTTTTCTAAAAATTTTAAGTTTGGTGTTCTTTCTTCGTGTTCTTGAGTTTTCCTTGTGGCTTGATCTTAAAATTTTTAAGTTTGGTGTTCCTTGGTGTTTTCCCTCAAAAATTTTCGAAAATAGGGAACATTAGATCTAAAAATTTTAAATCTTGTGCTATCTTATTATTTTTCTCTCTCCTCTTTAAATTCAAAAATATCTTTTCTCTCTATTTTAAAAACAATTTTCGAAATATAATTATAAAATTCAGATTTTTTTATTTCAAAATTTACAATTTTTTTTTAATCATCATATCCTTTTCAAAACTTCCTAAACACTTTCTCTCTCCTCACTTTTTTGAAAATCATAGTTTTTGTTATTTTTATTTTTGGTTAAGTTGTCCTCTTTCTATAAAATAAAATAATTAAAAAGGTAAATCAATCCAAGTTATATCCCTTTGTCCATCATGGACATAAGTGGAAATGAACAGTCCAGGAGGACTCTGGGGTCATATTCTAACCCCTCTACTGCTTCATATGGGAGTAGCATATGCATACCCTCCATTGGAGTTAGTAGCTTTGAGTTGAATTAAGCTTCTGCATGTCATTTACTATGCCAGTCGCGTTCTAAATGACGCCCAGAAAAATTACACAACCACAGAAAAAGAATTACTTGCAGTGGTTTACGCCATTGACAAGTTCAGATCATACTTAGAAGGATCAAAAGTGATTGTGTATACTGATCATGCTGCTCTTAAATATCTACTCACAAAGCAGGATTCAAAACCCAGGCTCATCAGATGGGTATTGCTTCTGCAAGAGTTTGATATAGAAATAAGAGACAGAAAAGGGACAGAGAACCAAGTGGCTGATCATCTGTCCCGGATAGAGCCAGTGGAAGGGACGCCCCTCCCTTCTCTTGAGATCTTTGAGACGTTTCCTGATGAGCATTTATTCGCAATTCAGGAAGCACCATGGTTTGCCGATATTGCAAACTATAAAGCTGCAAGGTTCATACCCAAGGAGTACAACAGGATACAAAAAAAGAAATTAATTACTGATGCAAAGTACTACGTGTGGGATGAACC
>NC_029787.2:107369846-107371088 GCF_000816755.2 Arachis ipaensis | reverse complement strand
GTGGGCCCCAGCACACACCAAGTGGGCCCCATAAGTGGATCTCTGCATCATCCATCATAGTCTACTCATATTTTGTAACCCTAGGCTACTAATTTAGTATTTAAACAACTTTTAGAGACCTATTTTGTATCTCATGACATTTTAGATCAAAACTTTGTATTCTCTGATGGCATGAGTCTCTAAACCCCATTGTTGGGGGTGAGGAGCTCTACTGTGTCTCGATGAAGTAATGCAAGTATTTCTGTTTTCCATTCAAACACGCTTGTTCCTATCTAAGATGTTCATTTGCGCTTAACTGTGATGGAGGTAATGATCTGTGACACTCATCACCTTCCTCAAATCATGAACGTGTGCCTGACAACCACCTCCGTTTTATATACGATTGAATGAGTATCTCTTAGATTCCTTAATCAGAATCTCCGTGGTATAAGCTAGAACTGATGGCGGCATTCATGAGAATCCGGAAAGTCTAAATCTTGTCTGTGGTATTCCGAGTAGGATTCAAGGATTGAATGACTGTGACGAGCTTCAAACTCCTAAAGGCTAGGCGTTAGTGACAGACGCAAAAGGATAGTAAATCCTATTCCAACCGGATCGAGAACCAACCGGTGATTAGCCGTGCTGTGACAGAGCGCGTGAGCGTAGTTTTCACTGGAAGGATGGAAGGTAGCCATTGACAACGGTGATCCACCAACACACCGCTTGCCATAGGAGGACGTGCGTGTGTGAACAAGAAGACAGAGGAAAGCAGAGATTCAGAAGACAAAGCATCTCCAAAACTCTAACATATTCTCCATTACTGCATAACAAGTAACCTTTAATCCATGCTCTATTGTTTATTTGCAATTCAACTGATAAACATAATTGACTTCCTGACTAAGATTTACAAGATAACCATAGATTGCTTCAAACCAACAATCTCCGTGGGATTCGACCCTTACTCACGTGAGGTATTACTTGGACGACCCAGTGCACTTGCTGGTCAGTGGTACGAGTTGTGAAAAGTGTGATTCATAATTCGTGCACAAAGTTTTTGGCGCCGTTGCCGGGGATTGTTCGTTTTTGGACAACTAACGGTTTATTTTGTTGCTTAGATTAGGAAAAGTTTTCTTTTTTTGTTTAGAGTCTCTTATTATTTTCTTGGTTAAAAATATCCTTCTTTAAAACAAGTGTTACATTTACTACCCAATTGGCTAGAGTGTTAGTCTAAGCCCGTGGCAGTTTGGTACACTCTTTTTAAAA
>NC_029787.2:107358434-107369775 GCF_000816755.2 Arachis ipaensis | reverse complement strand
CATTGTTGGGGGTGAGGAGCTCTGCTGTGTCTCGATGAATTAATGCAAGTATTTCTGTTTTCTATTCAAACACGCTTGTTCCTATCTAAGATGTTCATTTGCGCTTAACTGTGATGAAGGTGATGATCTGTGACATTCATCACCTTCCTCAACCTACGAACGTGTGCCTGACAACCACCTCCGTTCTATATCCGATTGAATGAGTATCTCTTAGATTCCTTAATCAGAATCTCCGTGGTATAAGCTAGAACTGATGGCGGCATTCATGAGAATCCGGAAAGTCTAAACCTTGTCTGTGGTATTCCGAGTAGGATTCAAGGATTGAATGACTGTGACGAGCTTCAAACTCCTGAAGGCTGGGCGTTAGTGACAAACGTACAGGAATCAAGGGATTCTATTCCAACTGGATCGAGAACCAATCGGTGATTAGTCGTGCTGTGACAGAGCGCGTGAGCGTAGTTTTCACTGGAAGGATGGAAGGTAGCCATTGACAACGGTGATCCACCAACACACCGCTTGCCATAGGAGGACGTGCGTGTGTGAACAAGAAGACAGAGGAAAGCAGAGATTCAGAAGACAAAGCATCTCCAAAACTCTAACATATTCTCCATTACTGCATAACAAGTAACCTTTAATCCATGCTCTATTGTTTATTTGCAATTCAACTGATAAACATAATTGACTTCCTGACTAAGATTTACAAGATAACCATAGATTGCTTCAAACCAACAATCTCCGTGGGATTCGACCCTTACTCACGTGAGGTATTACTTGGACGACCCAGTGCACTTGCTGGTCAGTGGTACGAGTTGTGAAAAGTGTGATTCATAACTCGTGCACCAGGAATCATCTTCCTCGGCCCAGCAGTATTCAAGACAGGCTTCTTGGGAGGAATCTGGGAAGATCCTTCTCCAGCAACTTTGGCCGAGATGTGCTGGGCTGCTATAGCCTTTCTCGCCTTCTTAAAGGCCTTCATGGATTCATTATTTTTTACCATCTCTGAAAAAACTCAGCAAAATAAGTTACAAAGCTGAAAAAAGCAGAAACAAAAAGCAAGTACAACAGGGCAAAAGAAGTTGGTCACTACCCAGCTCAGCTCGGATGAGAGAAGGGTCCCCCAAAAATCTCTTTGTATCGAGATGGGGAGGTTCCCCCCAAATATCTTCCAACACAGTTACAAAGGCCTGCTCAACCTCATCAAGCATCTCCCACGAGTATCGAGACACCACAACATTTCTTTGCCAACACAAGGGGAAGGCAGGTTCACCATTCAACTCTAAGAAAAATGGTCGAGCCCCCTCAACAGCTCGGACCTTAAAAAAGTAGTTCTTAAAATCCCTAAAGGATTTGTCATACATAGCAAAAACTTTATGCCCTTGGGCAGATCGAAAAGAAATCCAAGAAGCTTTCTTTTTTGAAGAAATCCCGGGCTTAGTCAAAACAAAAAGATAAAGAAAGAGAGTCTGAGAAGGTTTAACGTCCAACTCTTGGCAAAGCAACTGAAAAATTTTGATAAAACCCCAGGAGTTCGGATGAAGCTGGGATGGAGCTACATTAGACGACCACAACAAGTCATTCTCAAAGGAGGTAAAAGGAAGGGTGATGTTCATTTGACTGAAAAATTAGTCGTAAGCATAAAAGAAGGGGCGTTCCCCCTGGGTCAGAGCCGGAAAGTAAACCCTTTCATCGGAGTCAGGTGCTACCAATTCATAATTTTTCTCCTGATCCCTACTACTACAGATTCGATGGTGTTTTCTAAGCTCCACACAGAACTCAGAATTAACTACGGAAATACACATCAGGATGAGGGAGTCCAGCCAGTCGGACATACCCTCAGGAACCTTGGAAGACGTCTCGACAATATTTTTGCGAGAAGACATGGTCAACTAGTCCTACAGCCAGAAAAAGAAATGGATTACTAACCAAAACAGCTCGGATAAAAAAGAAATCAGCTCAGACAAAACATGACTCAAGCATACAAACAGTAAAAGGAAAACCCCAAGACATACACCAAGGTCCAGGGGCATCCTTTGGAGGCAGGTATAGAGTAAGGACTCAGAAAAAAGTCTACAAGGTTACATCCCAACAAAACTCTCAGCAAAGAAAAATAATCCTCTTCCAAACAAGCAATGACACGGGAAGAAAATCAAAGGGTGAAAGTCATCAAAGGAGCAATCTTTTTTAGAAGCAAACAGCAGTTCATAAAAAAACATCAAAGTGCGATCAGAAATAGCAACAACAGGCGAAACCCTAAAAGCGTCAAACTACCAGGGAATCCACCTAGGAAGCATACATAAAATCAAAAGAATACCAGAAAGTATGCGACACAGTGACAACCAAGCACGGTAATACGAAAAGGTTCAAGCTTTCCAATGTAAACTCAAGCAAAACCAAAAACTTTACCAAAAATAGAACAATGCAAGCACAAGGAAAGAACGACGAAAGAAGTAAAAGAAAGAAGAACCAACCTGGAAGAGGAGGAAGGAGATGAACAGGTTGAAAGCAGGAAACGAAACCAAGAATCACCTTTCGAACAAATGAAGCACCAACAACCACCAATGGTGTCACAGAGAGAAGCGTGAAAACGCGAAAACAACAGTCCCAGGCAAGCCAAAACGAAACAGAAGAATAAGAGAGAAAAGGGGAATTTACAGCAAGGAAGAGAAAGAAAAGAGAAAGCGTTGGTGTAATTCAAAATGAAAGCGGGAGGCGAAAGAAACAGAGCATTAAGAAGTTAATGGGGCATTAAAAACCCTCGCACGTTCCCAAGGCAAGGAACGCCTGTTTTCAAAAATTAAGGAAAAGAAAAAACACTCCATATTCAAGGAGAAACTCTACAAAGAAGAAATCGACAATGCTCGAGCTTGGCTTCTCCAGAGAAGGGTTGAAGTCCTAAAACTAAGGACTCGACCTCAAAAGGAAGACCACACTCGAGCAGGGGAATTGTTCATACCCTGGGTCGAGATGTCCGACCTGGAATGATCGACGACAAGCCAACCAACCTCTTCAGGTCAGGATCATCCGACCTCTTCTCCAAGAGCTCTGCCAAATCACCAAGAAAGCCCAAAAAAGGGCCCAAACAGAGGAACACGACCCAAATCTAAAGGCAGCCCAAGCCTATAGAGATAAGGGCGGTTCCCTTGAAGATAAGATGACTTCACTCAAAGATAGGATAAGATAAGATAACTATCTTATCTTCTAGAAGGTCCCCCCACCATTATAAATACACTGGAGCACCTAGGTATAACTCATACTCTGATTCTACTAAAAACCTGCTTAATACCCTTGCTAACTTAAGCATCGGAGTCCCTTGCAGGTACCACCCCCCACCGGTGACGAAGGATCAGCACCACCACCAAGTCCAACAAGTCGGACACGATAGCTCCAGCCACCACCCACAAGCCAGACACGTTATCTCCGACCATCACAAAAGATCTCGTCCGAGATTGACCTACAGTTTCAGGTAACCCTCGGAACACTTTCCATGTAGTTGTGGAGGCTTTCCCGATCTCCTTGCTTAATCCCTAGCAGGCTTGGAGCATGCTTGACTTTGTCTTTTTGGATGGAGAATCTAACTAAGAATTTCTTGGCGAGGTCATTGAAGCTTGCTATTGATCTTGGCGGCAAGCTATCGAACCACTTTATCACCGTCTTGGTTAAAGTGGTCGGGAAGGCTTTACAATGGATTGCATCTGAGGCATCCGTAAGATACATTCGACTTCTGAAATTGCTGAGATGATAGCTTGGATCAGATGTACCATCGTACAGGGTCATATCGGGGGCTTTGAAGTCCTTTGGGACTTTAGCTTTCATGATCTCCTTGGTGAACGGGTCTTGCTCCTTGTGGGGGCTATCTTCGCGGTTGGATCGGATGGTCTTAGCTTTGAGGTCGGCTTCGAGCTTTAAGAGCTTGTCCTCCAGCTCTCGACGCCGTCTTGTTTCTCTCCGAAGGTCTCTCTCGGCCTCTCGCTGCCGTTCAGCTTCCTATTCAAGCTGTGTAAGGCGATCCTGTTGCTCACGGATTGCATCTAAGATCTCTGTGTTTGGGGTTTGCTTGTCTCCCTTGGATTGAGGTGCTTCCTTGGATGCAGCATCCGTGTTCTTATGCGGTATTCTTTCTTCCAAACTGAAGTCATGATCGTTGTCAGGATTGTCTGCCATGACGGTAGGATGACTTCCAGGTTCCCCGGCAACGGCTCCAATGTTCTGTGGGTTACCTGAAACTGAAGGTCGATCTCGGATGAGATCTTTGAGTGTGATTGGAGCTGTTGGGTCTGACTTACTGAATCTTGAGATACTACTGATCCTTGGTCACCAGAGGGTGGCGGTACCTACAAGAGACTCCGATGCTTAAGTTAGCACGGGCTTTAGGCAGGTTTTTTATGTAGAATCAGAGTGTGAGTTATATCTGGGTGCTCCAGTGTATTTATAATAGTGTGGAGTGACCTCCTTTGAGATAAGTTTGTTATCTTATCTTATCTTTGGTGGGTGAGATCACCTATCTTTTGGTCAGCCACTGATGGCGTGTGATTGCTGTCGGTAAGGAATTTCACATAATATTTACGTTGTAAGTATAGCCCCAAACCAACAAACAATCCTCGCATCAAATTAAGATATGGGTTTTGTGTCACAAATAACGAACCCCAATGAAAATTAACCGAAGTATTTAGACTCCGGGTCGTCTCCCTAGGAAACAATGAAGTGCATGCATATTGGCTATGATGGGGTAAAAAGGGGGGGTTTGGTTTATGAGATGGCAAGAAAGTAAACTGAGTGAGTAAGTAAAGAAAGCAAAATAAAGAACTCTTGGCTAAGACTTGGGTACTTGAGATCACCATCCTAGTCAACAAACCAATTATTGACAATTATGAGAGGCCAACCCATTAAGTTTACTTCTCGAAGTCTTAAGTACGTAACATTTACTCCTAGACTTGAAGTATGTCAAATAGGCTTGATCACATCCACCCTTAAGTCCTAACCTACCTACTAATTAACTTAGTAGTGGGTTAGCGTCAATGAGCTTCAAATTGATCACCACGGGTTCTCAAATCACCAAATCCATTATGTCCAAAAACTCAAGATCACTCAAGTCCCTTGCCTTAGGCCAAGAGTTGACAAAACTACTCAAAAACTAAGGAGAGCATTTCATCAAACACTTAGAATGCAATAAAATTCAACATCATAAATTGTAAGAATACTAAAATCTACCACTATTAATTGCAAGAAAAGTGAGATCACAACTCAATTCATCAATTAAAGAAACATCAACATCAAAACTACATTAATTGTAAACAAATCCAACATGAGTCATCATCACAAAAGATAGCAAAATTGGAAATTAACATAAGAAAATAAGAGAATCAAGATGTAGAAAGGAGAAATTATAAAAGAAACGAGATGAGATCAAGTAATTAAACATGAAATTAAGATAATCTAACCTAATCCTAAC
Organism: Arachis ipaensis; assembly: GCF_000816755.2. Lineage (NCBI taxonomy): Eukaryota > Viridiplantae > Streptophyta > Magnoliopsida > Fabales > Fabaceae > Arachis > Arachis ipaensis. The sequence goes on along the minus strand of NC_029787.2, from coordinate 107,364,326 downwards.
CTAATTCTAGAGAGAAGAGAGAGCTTCTCTCTCTAGAAAACTAACTAAAGGTTCATGTTGGATTCCCTAATTGCTCTCCCCTTGCTTGGACTTCAATTCTGCATGAAATACACTCAGAAACAAATTGGATTTTGGCCTGAGCAGCTCAGAAATCGCCCCAAGCGTTTTGCCTTCAAGTGGGTCACGTGAGACTATCGGCGCATGCGCGTCGACTGGCAAATTCTCAACCCGCGCGGATGCGGCATGTACGTGTGCGCGTCTATAGGCGAAACCACTTTTGCGCGTGCGCGCCTGGTGCGCGTGCGCGTGCGCGTTTTTTGGTGCATTCCCAATCTTTGTTTCTTCATTCATTCTCCCTTTTTTTGTATGCTTTTCTCCTCATTTCTTCCATCCAATACTTGCCTTATGATCCGGAAATCACTCATCAAACACATCAAGGCATCAAATGGAATTAAAGTGAATTAAAATCACTAATTTAGAGCCTAAAAAGCATGTTTTTACACTTAAGAAAAATTCACGGGAGAATTACAAAACCATGCTATTTCATTGAATAAATGCGAGAAAAGGTGACAAAACCCCCCAAAATAAGCACAAGATAAATCACGAAATCGGGGTTTATCAAATCTCCCCACACTTAAACTAAGCATGTCCTCATGCTAAAATCAAGAAGAAGCAAAGGGTATTAACATTTATTCAATGCAACTACTAAATGCAATCTATCTATATGCAATCTATTTACACGGATGCAATGGCTTAGTCAAAATAAATCAATCTCCAAGAATACGCATACAAGCACGAGGGCCAAGGTATTAGCAATCAAGCAAACCACAATTGGATTAAATTATTGAAAGAGTTCACAAACTTGCAAGAAAAGATGATCATGGGTGGAAACATGTCACTGAGCGACCGAACCCTCGCCGGATGTGTATCCGCTCTATGCACTCGAGTGTATGGGGTTGATTCACTCAATTCTTCCCTAATCATGCTTTCCAAGATTTGTTTTTCATCTAACAATCAACAATTACTTTATGCATGCATACAAATATCATGAGGTCTTTCCCATAGGTTGTAATGGGGCTAGGGTCAAGGTAGGATGCATATGGTTAAGTGAGCTAGAAATTCGAATCTTTGATTAACTTAAACTTCCCACCTAACCTATGACAATCTATACAATTCTAAACAAACTTAACTACCCATTCTTCACTTTTCTCACACACTCATGTATTCTCTTTTTGATCACCACACATATGCATTGACTCTTATTGAACTTCACTTTGGGGGATTTTGTCCCCCTTTTTTTTTAAAGCAAAAAATATATACGAGGATATCAATGCATACGGTTTACGCATGATTAATACATGAGCATGTACCCAATTCCCAATATTTTTTTCAACAAAAACACAAACACACTTTTATCTCTACCCAATGTTCCCAACTTTCCCAAAATCAAATGATAAACACTCTCACTAGCCTAAGCTAATCAAAGATCCAAATTAAGGGATATTTATTGTTTTTCACTTAGGCTTGTAATGTGTTACAGTTAAGAACAAATGGGTTAAGCATAGGCTCAAAATTGGCTAACAATGGAAGATAAAAGGTAGGCTATTTGGGTAAGTGAGCTATTTGAACAATGGCCTCAGTCATGTAATTGCATGTATACACAAAATAATGGACATAGAGAATCAAACAAATCAAAGATTACACTCATAGGAAGAGAATAATGCACACAAGAATAAAAATAAGTGGTCATGTATGATGTAACCACACAATTAGGCTCAAATCTCACATGCTTGTGTTCTTTGCTCAAAACATGATCCGCAAGTATATAGTTCAAGCAAGTTCTCAAAAAAAAAAAATTTTAACCAATTGGGGTGGTGCCCTAAAAATGAGTTTCTTGGAAATTTTTGTCATATTGACTAAGATTATTCTAATGCAATGTTGTGATTTAGAAAATTAAAAAAAAAATTTCCTAGTTTACTCCTTTTTCAATCAAAACACATTTCTTATAAAAAAAAGGGTTAACTAGGTTTTTAACAATCTAGAAATTTTCTAATCACAATCAACAACTAAGATGCAAAACAAGAGTGTGCAACAACCAAGATAAGGGTATCCGCAAAGTATAAATATGTACAATAATCCCAAAATGATCTAAAACATAAAGTGCGGAATAAAAAAAATAAAGTAGTAACGAATAGAAATAGAAGTCTGAAAGTTCACCACATAAATGTAAACACCGGTCACGAACGGTGACCTCCCCACACTTTAGAATCAAGCATCGTCCTCGATGCTACTACTGAAGCTCGGGATGGGGGTCAACAATCGCACTAGGCTATGGCTCATGCTCAGGCTGTAGGACTGGAGGTGGTACTGGCTGTGGCTCAGGTACTGTCTGTGGCTCTGGAATGTCATGCTGGACCTCAGGAGGCTGCTGGACCTCAGTGGTGGCCTGCGTCTCTGGTGGTGCCTCCTGTTGTGTCGGCTCCTCACTATGCTCCTCCTCCTGATCCTGCTCGTCAGAGGTGGGAGACTCTGGAAGTGGAGGGAGCTCAATGCCCTGTGATACGAACACCTGGTCTATGCGGTCAAGACGTCGCATGACACGACGCTCAAAGCGCACCATGAAGTGAAGAAGATGCTTGGTGCACGAAATTGTGATCTCTGGTAATGGCTCCAAAAACTTGGTGCTCTAATCTCAATTCATAATTTGTCACAACTTCGATACAACTAACCAGCAAGCGCACTGGGTCGTCCAAGTAATAAACCTTACGTGAGTAAGGGTCAATGTGCTGGTGGTGGTGGTAAGGATGCTACGGCTGCTGTGGAGGAAGAGGGTTCTGCTGCTGCTGTGGAGGGTGAGGGTCTAGCTGCCTCAACTACCGCTCTAGCCCGAGAATAACGTCTGGTCGCGGGCTTCTCGTGCACCCATCCACCCCATAGAATAGTAACTTCCTTGTCATCGTCATCTTGGGGTGGTGGTGTCACGTCATCGTCCTCCTACGGGACATCAGCTAGCTCAGCTAAACTAGTAACCAGTGTAGGAAATGGTAGCAAGCCGCGAATATGAGCTCTCCACATGCTATGCCTAATCAGCCGGGGGAAATACACCTATTTTCCTTCCATGACACACCCAATCAGAACTAGCATATCCATCGGAATCTCTGAGAAGTGAGTGGTAGGCAGGACATAGTGGGCAAATATCTGCTACCAGGTCCTAGCCTCCTTAGACAGATATGTAGATAGCATCTCCTTGGGTTTCTTGTTGTTCGAATCCATCACCCAGGGAGCGTCTGGTGTAGCAATCACGCGCTTAAGCGCCTCATAGTCAAAGGTCATGGAGAGGAGAGCTACCTCTGCCTGCTGGTAGGCACAAGTGTCAGGAGTACCAACTCTGCAAAGCAGTGCATCCCCTATGGCATCCTCAGTGATCATAATCTCTCTACCCCTTAAGTTCACTGAATCCAAGTTCGCTCGGAAGAAGTTATAGTAAAACTCCTTAACCAATGAGATGTTAATCCTTCCTAAGTCCCTATCAACGAAATCCAATCCCAACTCCGAGATGCGGGTGTTTATGACACGCCTCACTTCATTGGGAAGATTCAGCTTCTTCCCAATGTTCAGATTTTTCTTCTTATAACTGGAGAAGCGTAGCTCGCAGTAGAAGTTGGGGAATTCGGTTGAATCAGTGGATGGGAGTAGCTGATTTTCTTTGTCCTCTTCATTTAGCAGATTCTTGGCATAGTTAGCATCTGGTGAGGGGGTAGAGGTCTTAGAGTGCTTCCTCTTTTTGGAAGTAGCGGCTATAGCTTTTCCTTTATCCGACATCTTGAAAAACAGAGATGATACAATATAAGCAGATGGCCAAATAGATATAAAGCACTCAAAGCATAGCATACTCATGAAATGAATAAAGAAAGGGAATTTTTTGGAATGCAAGCAAACATAATTCAGAATTCAAACCAAATTGCAAACCAAGAATTCAAACCATATTTTGCACATTACTTGTTCATCAAGCTTAGGAAACACCATATCCAAAATAATGATAAAAAGAGTTAGGTTGAAAACCAAAAGAAGTTAGTTGGTTAAACATGTTAAAGTTAGAAATTAGTTTAAAATAAGTGATATGGTGGTTACTAGTTCAATTCAAAAGAGAATGCACAAAATAAGAATATAAGCACGTTCACAATCATGAAATGCATCAAGTCATTGATGATAAAATATGGTATAGCTAGAAAACAACTAATATGGAACAAACCATCAATCAATGCAATGATCACTAGAGTCAAATGAATTTGTGTTGGTGAAGTCAAATCATTAAAGAAAGAATCAATCAAGAAGTATTCAACATTAAATTCAATAATGCATAAAAGTAACAAGTTGAGAAAAGAGTGAAAAACCTTACGGTCTATGTGGCTTAATGTCAATCATGCATGAATATGTGAATCAAATTAGCCTCACAGATTGAAAACTTTCAACTTGTATGTTTATGCCAAAGAGGCCTGACATTTTAAGGAAATCATAAGTGATGGTCAATTAGAAAATTCATTCAAACCATTCAATGCCTATACGCAAATCACCATGCATAACAAGCAAAGAGTATAATCAAGACCAAAACTTGTCCCTAATGATTTTCCAAAACCATTTAGGTAACTGATGAGCGGATATTTTATACGCTTTTTGGGGTTAATTTCATATAGTTTTGAGTATGTTTTAGTTGGTTTTTAGTCTATTTTCATTAGTTTTTAGGAAAAAATTCATATTTCTAGACTTTACTATGAGTTGTGTGTTTTTCTGTAATTTCAGGTATTTTTCTGGCTGAAATTGAAGGAGCTGAGCCAAAATCTGATTCAGGCTGAAAAAGGACTGCTGATGCTGTTGGATTCTGACCTCCCTGCACTCAAAGTGGAATTTCTGGAGCTACAGAACTCGAAATGGCATGCTTCCAATTGCGTTGGAAAGTAGACATCCAGGGATTTCCAGCAATATATAATAGTCCATACTTTGCACAAGGATAGATGACGTAAACTGGCGTTCAACGCCAGTTCTCTGCCCAATTCTGGCGTCCAGCGCCAGAAAAGGATCAAAAGCTGGAGTTGAACGCCCAAACTGGCATAAAAACTGGCGTTCAACTCCACAAATAGCCTCTGCACGTGAATTGCTTAAAGTCTCAGCCCCAGCACACACCAAGTGGGCCCCAGCACACACCAAGTGGGCCCGAGAAGTGGATCTCTGCATCATCCATCATAGTCCACTCATATTTTGTAACCCTAGGCTACTAGTTTAGTATTTAAACAACTTTTAGAGACTTATTTTATATCTCATGACATTTTAGATCTAAACTTTATATTCTCTGACGGCATGAGTCTCTAAACCTCATTGTTGGGGGTGAGGAGCTCTGCTGTGTCTCGATGAATTAATGCAAGTATTTCTGTTTTCCATTCAAACACGCTTGTTCCTATCTAAGATGTTCATTCGCGCTTAACTGTGATGGAGGTGATGATCTGTGACACTCATCACCTTCCTCAAATCATGAACGTGTGCCTGACAACCACCCCCGTTCTATATACGATTGAATGAGTATCTCTTAGATTCCTTAATCAGAATCTCTGTGGTATAAGCTAGAACTGATGGCGGCATTCATGAGAAGCGGCATTCACCGGAAAGTCTAAACCTTGTCTGTGGTATTCCGAGTAGGATTCAAGGATTGAATGACTGTGACGAGCTTCAAACTCCTGAATCCTGAACATTAGTGACAGACGCAAAAGGATAGTAAATCCTACTCCAACCGGATCGAGAACCAACCGGTGATTAACCGTGCTGTGACAGAGCGCGTGAGCGTAGTTTTCACCGGAAGGATGGAAGGTAGCCATTGACAACGGTGATCCACCAACACAC
>NC_029787.2:107347322-107354598 GCF_000816755.2 Arachis ipaensis | reverse complement strand
GATTCAGAAGACAAAGCATCTCCAAAACTCCAACATATTCTCCATTACTGCATAACAAGTAACCTTTAACCCATGCTCTATTGTTTCATTGCAATTCAACTGATAAACATAATTGATCCCCTGACTAAGATTTACAAGATAACCATAGATTGCTTCAAACCAACAATCTCCGTGGGATTCGACCCTTACTCACGTGAGGTATTACTTGGACGACCCAGTGCACTTGCTGGTCAGTGGTACGAGTTGTGAAAAGTGTGATAAAGGATGGAAGGTAGCCATTGACAACGGTGATCCACCAACACACAGCTTGCCATAGGAGGACGTGCGTGCGTGAACAAGAAGACAGAGGAAAACAGAGATTCAGAAGACAAAGCATCTCCAAAACTCCAACATATTCTCCATTACTGCATAACAAGTAACCTTTAACCCATGCTCTATTGTTTCATTGCAATTCAACTGATAAACATAATTGATCCCCTGACTAAGATTTACAAGATAACCATAGATTGCTTCAAACCAACAATCTCCGTGGGATTCGACCCTTACTCACGTGAGGTATTACTTGGACGACCCAGTGCACTTGCTGGTCAGTGGTACGAGTTGTGAAAAGTGTGATTCATAATTTGTGCACCAGTAACAAAATTCTAATTGAATAGAAATCATCAACTAGAAGTTGCTACACCCATCAAACAATGTCAATTCAAGTACTATGGTTAAGAAAAATCTGACAGCATTTCAGCAGCAAATTAGCTATTTTCCAAATTCAAACAGTCAAATTAGATTCCATATGAGTTCATCAACAATTAGAAACACAAAATCACATATATGAGTTCATATGGATGTAACAGACAGCCAATAGTTCAGCAACAAAGAAAATCAAACAACACAGAGAACAGGAGCAGTTGCTTCAATCAGCATTCCCTTCACTAATCAATCACAAGTAAGCAACATCAACATATTAAATGACCACAAAGTAATGCAATAAAACAGAGCAATTTTTCATAGCAGCAGAAATTCAAACAAGCCTAAATCCACTACTCAGCCCAGATTCGCTAACTACCTAAATCAAACTAAAATAACTAACTAAGCTAATTCTAACTAAACTAATGTAATTAACAATAAGCAGTAAAAAGGAGGTAGAACAGGGGAAGCAGAAACCTTGGGATGCAGAAACTGAACGGGGCAAATGAAAGGAGGGTGAAGTGGAGTGATAGTTCGACGTCACCGTGGAGCTCGCGCCGGCGCCAATGGGGGTCGCGGCGGTGCTGAGGTTGGCTGTGAGAGAGAGCAGAGACAGAGAGGATTGAGTGAAAGAGAGGGAGTGAAGAAGGGGGGTTGGATGGCGACGGCGGTGGGGATGGTCACAGGCCACTCGCCGGAGGGCAGTCAGTGGCTGGTTGTTCAGAGGTGAGAGGTTGAAGATGGAGGGAGAGAAGAAATGGAACGTTGGAGATGAAGGGGACAAATGGAGGTTGCGCGAATGCGCTAGGGCTTCGTGTCTCCGGTTAAATGGGATTTTTAAATCCACGCGAGCGCGCACCATGCGCATCCGCGTGGGTGATAGAATTAGGGAAATGGCGCGGAGGCGCCATACGCGCCTACGCGTATATGGAAGAGTTAGGGGTTGGCGCGGACGCGTACGGTGCGCGTCCGCGCGGATATACTGGGCCAGAGGCACAAAAGAGGCCCAGAGTTGGCACAACTCTCGGGTCCTTTGGCCTGGGTGATGCTAAAACGCATCGACGCACGCGCGCACTGTGCGCGTTCGCGTGGATGGCTTGAGTTTATGGAATGGGCGCAGAGGCGTCAAGTATGCCAACGCGTGGGCAGAGAATCAGGGAGTGGCGCGGACGCGTACATCATGTGTCTGCGCAGGTTGAGACACAGAGTTGGCCCAAAAGTGGCACAACTCTCTGGTCCTTGGCCCAGAAAGCTAAAATACGCTGCCGACGCGCGTGCGCGTTTTGCGCTTGTGCGTGGCTCGGTTTTTTTTTTTTAATGAGCATCAAAAAGAGCTCATAACCCTCCCATCCTTCTCTGAGACTCTAGACTAGCTAAGATGAAAAATTAAACACATTTTTGAAATATAGGGGATTTTTCAAACAACTTGAGGAAACTTGCAATCCAACCAAAAACCCAAATTCAAAGATTCATCCCTTATTAAAGCATAGAATGTATAAACACTCTAGCAAGCAGAGCAAAATGTACTAAGAAGTAAAGAAACTATATACAACGGAACCCAACTCATTCATTCATTATATCTACAGGAGAATGGAAATAGTTTACCATGGTGGGGTGTCTCCCACCAAGCACTTTTAGTTTAAGTCCTTAAGTTGGACAATTGGGAGGCTCCATGTCAAGGTGGCTTATGCTTGTATCCATCCTTGAACCTCCAAGAGTGCTTGTCCTTCAATCGGTTGTCAGAAGTCCCAACCTTCTTCATTAAGCTTTGGTAAGGTCCTCTCCAAGACATGAGCCCCCGAAATTGACTATCATAGGATAATCCAGGATCCCATATCTTGTCCTCGTACCCATCTTCTAGTTGATTTCCTTGACTTTGTTTGGGTGACGAGAAAGCAGAATTCTCATGGAAGCACCAAACTACTCTCCTAAACCCGTTTAATTGAGCATTACACCAATCCATGCTCTAAAATTTCGAGCTTCCAATCACAATGAGCCTAGATTTAGAACGCCAACCACTAAACATCCTCCTCTTTTGCTTAATTCCACAAAGCGCCCTAAGTTGGCCATCCGTTTCAAGAAAACCATACTCAAGTGGGATAATAAAGCTGAGAGTTAGAAGTTTCACCCACTCAAGCAAAGGATTGGATGACAAATTAGGTGGAGGAGTTCCCAAAGGTCTTGATAAGGCATGCTCTACTCCCGTCCATCCTCTTCTAGAGGTTTCCACCACTTGGCAAGGTTCTTCAAGTTCCTCCTCATGCCAAGCTTCCTCAAGTTCACATTTTTTTTCACTAATTTCTTCTATTTCTTCCCCATCACTCTCATCATAGATAAGAGATATAGTGAAATCTACCTCATCATCAAGTCTAGGCATTTTGGGGAAGGACTCTTCAAACTCGAAAGGGTCATATGTTGATTCAGAATCATCATAGATAGGAGCACTTGTTGCTCGGAATACTTCTCCCAGTTCTTCACCCTCAGTAGATCTTGGAGGTTTCACGTCTTCCTCAACCTTGCTTTCTAATCCACTGTGGGAAGGTTCAACAAGATCGTCAAGGGGATTGATCAACATGGGCAAAAAATCACTAGTGATGGAATCCACTTCTTAATCAATTTCCTTCAACTCTCTGTTTACTTCCGCAACATTACTCTTCTCTTCAATATCCCCTCCAAACTTCTTGGAAAGGGTTCTTCAATTTGCGATTCCCTTATGTGCTCAACGTATCCTAAACATCCATCCACTACTTCCTTTTGTTCGCTAATCTCTATCTTCTCCTCTTGTTGTCCTTCTTGCTTCAATTCTCCTTCATCACCATGGAGCTTCAAGTTCATATCCTCACTAAGCTCCTTGATCGTTCCTCCACATTCAACAATGGGGGTACTTATCGTGCATAAACTCAGGTGGGATGTTAGGTGATTCACGGCTTCTACCATGCTAGCTATCTTTGCTCTTAGCTCCTTAAACTTAGTTTTATCCTCCTCTTGCCGCCTTAAGATGCGAGATTCAAGGTCTCTTAGTTCTACTATGAAGGCTTCGTCGGGAGGTGGTGCTGGAAGAAAGAATTCATCGGTTAAGGGAAGATTGTTGTAATTGGAAGGTGGTTCATATTGATGGGGTTCTTGAGGTGGTGTATGTGGAATTTGTGGTTCTTGGGAATATCGGTATTGGGATGGTGGTTGTTCTATATGTGATTCGAATGGTGGTTGATATGGTGTGTATGAGTTATGGTCATGTAGAGTTGAATGGTGATGTGAGGCTTGTGAGTATGGTGTGTGGCTATATTGAGAAATGGGGTCACATGCATATGATGATTGTGGTTGACAACCACAATAAGGGTCATCACACACATTGGATTGATATACATTAGGATCAGGATTATACCCATAGGAGTTCGTAGGAGGTTGTTGCCATGAAGGTTGTTCATAAGCTTGAGGTGCCTCCCATCCTTGATTCCCAAATCCTTGATGCATATCCTCATTGGAGCTTCCGTTTCCTACAACATAGTTTGAACTACACTCATAGCCAAAAGGATGAGAATTCATAATGAAAGAGAAATTAAAAACAAGGAGCAATAAGAAATAAAGAAGATAAAATCCTAACTAGTAAAAACTAGCAAATAACCAAAGTTCAAGCTATTCACAATATATACAATAGCCAATAACATAGCACCGTTGTGATCCCCGGCAATGGCGCCATTAATTTGATGGCGTGTGATCACTGTCGGTAAGGATTTCACATAATATTTACGTTGCAAGTATAGCCCCAAACCAACAAACAATCCTCGCATCAAATTAAGATATGGGTTTTGTGTCACAAATAACGAACCCCAATGAAAATTAACCGAAGTATTTAGACTCCGGGTCGTCTCCCTAGGAAACAATGAAGTGCATGCATATTGGCTATGATAGGGTAAAAAGGGGGGGTTTGTTTTATGAGATGGCAAGAAAGTAAACTGAGTGAGTAAGTAAAGAAAGCAAAATAAAGAACTCTTGGCTAAGACTTGGGTACTTGAGATCACCATCCTAGTCAACAAACCAATTATTGATAATTATGAGAGGCCAATCCATTAAGTTTACTTCTCGAAGTCTTAAGTACGTAACATTTACTCCTAGACTTGAAGTATATCAAATAGGCTTGATCACATCCACCCTTAAGTCCTAACCTACCTACTAATTGACTTAGTAGTGGGTTAGCGTCAATGGGCTTCAAATTGATCACCACGGGTTCTCAAATCACCAAATCCATTATGTCCAAAAACTCAAGATCACTCAAGTCCCTTGGCTTAGGCCAAGAGTTGACAAAACTACTCAAAAACTAAGGAGAGAGCATTTCATCAAACACTTAAAATGCAATAAAAGTCATCATAAATTGCAAGAATACTAAAATCTACCACTATTAATTGCAAGAAAAGTGAGATCACAACTCAATTCATCAATTAAAGAAACATCAACATCAAAACTGCATTAATTGTAAACAAATCCAACATGAGTCATAATCACAAAAGATAGCAAAATGGGAAATTAACATAAGAAAATAAGAGAATCAAGATGTAGAAAAGAGAAATTTTAAAAGAAACGAGATGAGATCAAGTAATTAAACATGAAATTAAGATAATCTAACCTAATCCTAACCTAATTCTAGAGAAAAGAGAGAGCTTCTCTCTCTAGAAAAATAACTAAAGGTTCATGTTGGATTCCCTAATTGCTCTCCCCTTGCTTAGACTTCAATTCTGCATGAAATACACTCAGAAACAAGCTGGATTTGGGCCTGAGCAGCTCAGAAATCGCCCTCAGCGTTTTGCCTTCAAGTGGGCCACGTGAGAGTATCGGCGTGTGCGCGCCATGTGCGCGTGCGCGTCGACTGGCAAATTCTCAACCCACGCGAATGCGGCATGTACGCGTGCGCGTCTATAAGCGAAACCACTTTTGCGCGTGCGCGCCTGGTGCGCGTGCGTGTCCTTTGGTGCATTCCCAATCTTTGTTTCTTCATGCATTCTCCCTTTTTTGTATGCTTTTCTCCTCATTTCTTCCATCCAATACTTGCCTTATGAACCTGAAATCACTCATCAAACACACAAAGGCATCGAATGGAATTAAAGTGAATTAAAATCACTAATTTAGAGCCTAAAAAGCATGTTTTTACACTTAAGCAAAATTCATGGGAGAATACAAAACCCTGCTATTTCATTGAATAAATGCAAGAAAAGGTGCCAACCCCCCCCCCCAAATAAGCACAAGATAAATCACGAAATTAGGGTTTATCAGCCACCTCTTGGTGGGCTATGATCCTTAGCTTTGGGCCTGTTTGGGCCTTAATTGTGAGTTTTTCTGAGCTCTTTATGAAGAGATTGGTGACGACTAACCTTTACAAGAAATCGGTCATTTTGACGTCGTCCAACCCGGACCGTACAGCTCAGCCCAGGGTATGAACAATTAGGTTAGAGGAGACTAAATTACTAAGGAATTAGGATTCAGTCAATCACAGTTTGCCATGAATTGAATCTTGGATGATTAAAATAGTTAGTAAGAAATAGAAATCCAGAAAATAAATAACTCTGAAACCTTAACTATTCTCTCACATATTCTTCACACCAAATTCACTGTTTGCCTTCTAAATTTATGATTTACTGTTTAATGTAATTAAAATCCTAAAATATCATTTTCTACTTGTCTGACTAAGTGAATCATTCAACCATTGTTGCTTGGTCCATCAACTCTCATCGGATCGACCATCACTTACCTGAGGTATTACTTGGTAAGACCCGATGCACTTGCCGGTTAGTTTGTAGACTTTGAATTCTGCACCAATCTGAAAAAGAAGTTGGCCGCAAAAGAAAAAGATTTGAAAGTGGAGAAGAGTAATCATGACAAAGATGTAGAGTTATTAAAGAAAAAGGAAAGTGATCTTTCCAATTTGAATAATCAAGTTATTGAGGTCGCTGTGAAACTGAAAAATATGGAGAAGGTTCGTGAGACTGAGATTCTAGATGCATTTGCTGAAGACTTTGAATGTGCTATTACTCAAGCAAAACTATTAGTTGCCGAGAGTGGTTTCTCGGTGATAGATCCATGCAAAGTTGTTCGAGAAAGAGTATTGGTGGATGACGACGATGCTGCCGAGGATGAGGATGACAACCTGGCAAATTGATGTTTATAGTTTGGTTTAAAAACTTTTGAATGATTTCATGTATTTGACTGTTGCCAATTTGCTTTGGCTATTTTGGATTGTAATAGATAGAGCTTTGAACTGACTTCCTTTAGATAATATCTGATCACTATTTGACTGTTTTATGATCTGTTGACTTGTGGATTGAGAACTGGGTAATAGTTATTTTGGATTGCCAGTAATTGGTTTCATATTATAACGAACCTTTGGTTTCTATTTATCATAGGTTTGATAGAAGTGAACTTATATTTGATGAGAATTTCTCATTTGTTGGACTTTGTTCGATAATTGAATATCATCGAGTTTGATTGGCATTGTTTGAGGATTGTGATTTTGAATTGAAGAGTTATCACTAGTAGATAAATTTTTGTGATTGTTCAATACTTGATTGAATGAGTTAGTTGACTGTAGGTAGTCGTAATTTGC
>NC_029787.2:107328170-107346236 GCF_000816755.2 Arachis ipaensis | reverse complement strand
CAGTTGGGTTAGCAAGGGTGTTAAGATTCGAGGGTTTCTTTTTGTAGATGCGGGTAGTGTAGGTGAGATTGATGTTTCAAAAATAGTTAGGAGAGGCTCTAGAGTGAAGGTTGAGTTGCTGCCGTATACTAGGGCTGATCGTGTTTTTCATAGAAAAATAGATTTTGAATTTTTTTACATGCATAGTTGTGTTCTTGAAGAACTTCGTGTGAAACTTTTTTTTATTGTTTTTGAGTGTGATATTTTGAAACAACTGAATTGTGTCCCGTCTCAACTCCATCCAAATAGTTGGGCTTTTCTGAGATGTTTCGAAATTTTGAGGAGTTTCTGGAAAAAAAAACCTTCTCTTGAGTTGTTTTTCTCTTTATTTCAAGCTAAAGGGGTCTGGTTTGGGTGAATCTGAACAGTGCTCCTCGTTTTTCGATTTTAAAACTCTATAAATAATGTTTCAAAGATTTTAAGAAAATATTTTTGAAAGTAAAGTTGGTCGATGAAGATTTTTCCTTTTATTTGGACGAGCATTTAGGTGAGAAGTTCTTGCTATTTTGGTGTTCGTAGCCACAACATATATTAGGTCTTGAAGAGATAACTCCTAGGAATGAGTGTATAATAAGGTATTTGGTAGAGGTTGTTAATAGGAAAAATTTAATATTCGTGTTTGATTTGCTTCTATGGGAGGAAGATAGGACATCGATGGTGAACTATCTCGGTGAGAGTTGATAAGTTATTTTTTGAAGATGTGAGAGCTGGCTATATTTGTAAAATTGTTTAATTATTTTGTAGGTGGAAAGTATCTAGGTGTATCAACGACGAACCTGAGAGCTCGTCTGAAAACGAAGAAGTTTGACAAAGAGGAATCATTTTCAAATTCCGAGAAAAATGATGGGAAGGGGGAGGTGAATCGACCAGCTCCCAAGAAGAAGAGTTTTTTTTTTCAAGAAAAGGAAAGTAGATATTATCCACTTAGGTGATGATATTAGTGAGAATGATAGGGAGATACCTTTGGATAAGATAACTATGTTTGTGAATAAGCAAGAGAAATTACATGATTTTTTCGAGGATGGGGACGGTTCCTTGGTGTAGGATAAGAAGTTTCTGTTTATGGTCGTCACCGATGAGGTATTGCAGTCTTCTTCCAATATTTTTCTGATTGATGAGGTTGAGGATATGGCTATGGACCAATATCTGCAGGTATTAGTGTGAACTTATTTTGTAGATATTTTATTGAGATGACATATAGGTTAACTTCTTTGTTTTGTGTAGGTTTTGGGATTCCGTTTGGCTAGTATAGGTCAAAGTTAGGAGAGGAGGCATAAGAAGCTGTTGCTGAAAAATAATGAATCTGTAAGTCTAAAAGAAGAGCTTGACTTAAGAAATTGTGATTGTGGATCTGAAAAAGAAGTTGGCTGAAAAAGAGAAAGAATTGAAATGGGAGAAGAGTAATCATGACAAAGATGTAGAGTTGTTGAAGAAAAAGGAAAGTGATCTTTCTAATTTAAATAATCAAGTTATTGAAGTTACCGTGAAGCTGAAAAATATGGAGAAGGGTTGTGAGACAGAGATTTTAGATGCCTTTGCTGAAGGCTTTGAACGTGCTGTTACTCGAGCAAAGCTATTAGCTCCCAAGAGTGACTTCTTGGTGATGGATCTGGGCAAAGTTGTTCGAGAGGGAGTGTTAGTGGATGATGACGATGCTGCCAAGGATGAGGATGAAAACCTGGCAGATTGATGTTTGTAGTTTGGTTTAAAATTTTTGAATGGTTTGATATATTTGACTGTTGCCAATTTGCTTTAGCTATTTTGGTTTGTAATAGATAGTCTTTAGAATTGACTTCTTTTAGATAATATCTGATCACCGTTTTGATTATATGATGATCTTTGAACTTGTGGATTGATAACTGGGCAATGGGTATTTTAGATTGCAAAGAGTTAGTTTTGTATTATAACAAACTTTTGGTACCTATTTATCATAGGTTTAACGTAAATTTCTCGTTTGTTGATAATTGAATATCATTGAGTTTGATTTCGCATGTCTAATGATTGCGAGTTTGTATTGAAGAGTTATCACTAGTGGATAAATTTTGTGATGGTTCAATACTTGATTGATCGAGTTAGTTGACTGTAGGTAGTTACAGTTTGGATTGGTATAGATCGAAAGAAAGAAGATAGTTAATATAGATATGAAGAAAGAAGATAGTTGATATAGATCGACCTTTCTCTAGCCACAATGAATTGTTATATGACCTTTGTTTACAAAGGTGCAGGTAGGCTTGCCTCGTTAAAACCTCTCGAAACAAAACCCTTTTTGGAAAAAATCTTGTGAGTAGGAAAAAGAGTACAAGTCTGTCCCTGTCTTTTAACTGTAATAGTACTTTAAAGATGAAATATTCCAAGTATTATGTAAAAGTGTACCATCTAAAAATTGGAGTTTATATGCTCCATTTCCTAAGACTTCAGCAACTCAGAATGGGCTTTCCCATTTGGTTGCCAATTTTTCATGAGATGAAGGTCATTTGGCTTGCTCAATCTTTCTGAGTACTAAGTCGCTGACTTAAAATGAGTGAGGATTGACCTTTTGATTGTATCTCCAAGCTATATTTTGCTGCATTGTCCGGTGATGAAGAGTGGCTATATCTCGGATCTCTTCAATTGAATCTAGCTCGAGTCTTCAAGCTTCATTCGTGATTGATTGTGTGTGTCCTTAGTGAGGATTGAGAGATCTCTAGAGGGATCATAGCATCAGATCCATAGACAAATCAAAACGAGGTTTTCTTAGTAGTAGAATGTGTAATGGTGTTGTATTCCCAAAGTATTTCAATGATTACTTCAGCCTAAAGTCCTTTTGCATCATCCAATTTCTTTCGCAAGAAATTATTTGCGGCTTCAGCTAATTTGTTAGTCTGTGGATGTTCCACTGAAGAGAAGTGTTGTTGAATTTTTAAATTTTGTAAAAAAGATGTGCAATTATGATCGACAAACTGGCGACCATTATCAGTGATAATATGCTGTGGTATACCAAGTTTGCAAATAATGTATTTCCAAACAAAGGAAATCATTTGCTATGCTATGATTTTGGCTAAAGGTTGTACTTCAATCTATTTAGAAAAGTAGTCAATAGTTAAAATTAAAAATTTTATCTGACCTGGTGCAACGAAAAATGAGCCGAGGATATCAATTTCCCATTGAGAGAAGGGCCAACATACCTCAGAGTTATGCAATAGCTCGGCTGGTACATTTATCATCAGAGTATATTTTTAACAGTTTGTACATGTTTTCACCTTTTGATGACAGTCTCTCTGTAAGCTCAGCCAGAAGAAGCCGGCATGGAGAATTTTGGAGGATAAACTCCGTGTTCGCACATGCGTGCCACATATTCCCTCATGGGCTTCGGTTAAGGCGAGATCAGTTTCAGACCTGTTTAGACACTTTAATAGAGGTTGAGTGTATTCTCGCCTATACAAGTTATCATTGAACAATGTAAAGAATGAAGCTTGTCTCCTAAATTTCTTCAAATTATTAATTTCGGAGGAAATGGTTTCAGTTTTTAGATATTGGATATGAGGCCATCGCCAATCATCCTCTTTAGAAATTTTACAAATATTAATGAAATGGATGCTTGGCGTAACTAAAGTGGATTGTAAGAGAGTAGTAGTCTATGATTGTGTACTGGCGAGCTTTGATAGAATGTCAGCTCAATGATTTTATTCCCTTGGAATATGATGAATTTCAAATTTTGAAAAATGAGGTATGAGTGATTTGACCACATCTAAGTATTTTGTTAAGAGAGGATCTTTTATTTGAAAAGATTAATTTACCTATTGTACTACTAGTAAAGAGTCATAGTGTACCTTTATTTAAAAAATATTTAACTCAATGGCTAACCTTAAGCCTGTAATTAGTGCTTCATATTCAGCCTGATTGTTGCTAGTCTTGAAGGAGAAGCGTAGAGAATGTTCCAGAATAATCCCATTGGTATCTTCAAGAAGATTTCCAGCTCTTAACCCTTGGGAGTTAGGAGCTCTGTTGATGTATAGTGTCCATTCTGCTGGCATATCATCAGAGGTGGGAGCAGTAAACTCGGCAACAAAGTCGGCAAGGTATTGTGATTTATGGATCCTCAAGCTTGATATCTGATATCAAACTCGGATAGTTCGATCAACCATTTTATTAATCGTCCAGCTAACTCTGGCTTTGTCAAGAGTTGTCGTAGCGATTGCTCAGTTCGAACATTGATGATATGTCTCTGGAAATAAGATCAGAGATGCCTAGCTGAGAAGACTAGGGCAAGGGCAAGCTTCTTTATCTTTGGATAGCGAAACTCGGCATTTTGGAGAGATTTGCTAATGAAGTAAACATGATTTTGCGTCTTGTCCCTTTCTGTAATAAGAACAGAACTGATTGACCAGTCAGTGATGGATAGATAAAGATAAAACTCTTCTCCAAATTCAGGTTTTTGCAAAATGGGAGATTTTGAAAGAATAGTTTTTAAATCTGAAAAAATAGTTTCACACTCATAATTCCATTTGAAGTTTTTTTTAGTGATTGAAAAAAGTAGAAAGATTTAGAGGCTAAGCAAGGTAAAAATTCTTGATAAAGAAGCGAGTCTCCCTGTTAATCATTGGACCTCTTTGACTGTTTGAGGACTTTGCATTCCAAGAAGAGCTCGACATTTTTCAGGGTTTGCCTCTATACCTTGGCTTGTTAGTAAAAAGCCGAGGAATTTACCTCCTTGGACACCAAATATACATTTCTCAGGATTTAATCTCATGTTGTATTTTTGGATTTGTGCAAAAATCTCCATAAGGTCGTCTACGTGAGATTTGCCGATTTTGGTTTTTGTAACCATGTCATCAACATAGACTTCGATGTTCTAACCAATTTGCTTAGCGAACATTTTTTCCATAAGTCATTGGTAAGTAGCCACTGTATTCTTAAGGCCAAAAGGCATAACTTTATAGCAAAAATTATGTATTCAATTATGAAAGCAGTTTTATCTTCGTCTGATGGATGCATGAGGATCTAGTTATAACCAGAATATGCATCCATAAAACTTAAAGTGTCAAAGCCAGATGAATTATCAACTAAAGCATTAATGGATGGTAAAGAGTATGCGTCTTTAGGACATGCTTTATTTAAATCAGTGAAGTCGATGCACATGCGCTATTTACCATTATGTTTCTTTACCATGACAACATTAGCTAACCATGTTGTGAACCTGATTTCTCGAATGAAATTGACATCAATGAGAATTTTGGTCTCCTCCAACGATGCTTCTTTCTTTTCCAAGTCAAGGTTACGCTTTTTCTGTGCTATAGGTTGGCTTGATAAGTTAATTGCCAGCCTATGAGATATTACAGAAGGATCAAAGCTGGGCATATAAGCAGGAGTCCAAGCAAAGTGGTCGGCATTTTATTGAAGAAATTGGCTGAGCTTTTCTTTCTCGTCTTCTTCCATGACTGATCCTACAAAAGTGAACTGATAAACCATTATTTTATGGTTTATATTGTGTTCAATTCTGTGGTTTTATCAAATCTTTACCCACTTATTCATATGATTAGCATGTATTTATAATTCCTTCCTAAAATTACTCCATGGTCAAAAACTTGCTTCCTAGAGACTTTTAATTATGTATTTTAATTCTCCTTTATTCCATTCGATGTTGTAATCCCTGTGTTAAGTGTTTCAGGCTTTATAGTGCATGAATGACTTGGAAATTGGAGAGAAGGCTTGCAAAAATGGAAGGAACACAAGAAATTAAGGAGATGACTAGCGAGAAGCGACGCGGACGCATAGCTCACGCGACCGCGCGAAACGGAGAAATCGTAGTGACGCGCTCGCGTGCCTGACGCGAACGCATGGATTGGAAACTACACGGATGACGCAAATGCGTGGACGACGCGCACGCGTGGCAAGGCAAAACGCTAGATGACGCGAACGCGTGGATGACGCGATCGCGTGACGTGCGCGATCTGCAAAATTTGCAGAATTCGCTGGGGGCGATTTTGGGCCATGTTTTGACCTAGTATTCGGCCCAGAAAAGCAGATTAGAGCCAGGGAACATGGAGAGACGAGAGAGACATTCATTCCGGATAATTTTTAGTTTTTGAGATCTGAATTTACTCCTCCTCTAGGTTTTCTCTCTACACATTCATAGCTCTTAGGATTTTGTTTTTATTGGTTTTTGGATTGGGATATTGAGAAGAGTTATTACCTCCGCCAAGACTTCATCATTCTAGTTTGTTTTCCTTACTTGTCACTTACTCTTTCATATCCTTAATTTGTTTAGAATTACTATTAGATTATTTTTAGAATTTATTAATACAAGAACTATTTTTATTTTTAATTGGTCTTTTGGATTATTATTTATCATGTCTTCCTTTACTTTCCTTTCTTATTTTGTGAAGTTTACATTCATAATGACCGAGTAGTTCCATAACTTGATTGGGAGTTGATTGAAAGGAGAACCTTGAGTGGAATGCTCAAGAGTAAAATTGTAATTGGGTTTATTGTTGGATCGCCCTCTAGTCACTGACACTAATCCTTCCCAATGGAGAGGATTAGAACTTGTGAATAGAAATAGACTTCCAACTTGCTTGAATTTCCTCTACCCGGTGAAGGATAACTAAGCAGAACAACCTTCAATTATCAATTAATCTTGGGAGAACTCCAACAAGGATAGACTTTCCGACTAATCTACTCCCGGTCAAGATTTTTATTTACATTACATAAATTCTTTGATTTAATTTCCTATTTACCAAACTCAAAACAGACGACCTGGGATTCATACTTCCAGTATTTTAATTCTAATTTTGTGACAACCCTTCTAAATTGATAAGTGGATTTTTGTTGGTTAAGAACTGTACTTGCAACGTATCTCTTACATTAATTTCTTAATCCGCCAATTTCTGCCACATCAATTTTTGGCGCCGTTGCCGGGGAGTTGCAATAGAGTGCTAAGTTATTGATTGGAATTTATTTATTTGTATTTTATTTTATTTTGCTACTATGAGCTGCATGTTTCTTTCATTGAATGACGCGTTCACTTCCTGATCCAAGCTTGCCAGTATTTGATCCTGAGATTGAAAGAACGATTTCATGTATAAGGCAAGCTCGGCGTCGGTTAGTCCTCTCTGAGGACAAATCTGAAACTTCACTTAAGAAAGAAACAAGCTCCCTTTCTACTGATTCGGTTGATTTACGTGCAGGTGACATGTGATGAGCGGATATTTTATACGCTTTCTGGGGGTGATTTCATGTATTTTTAGTATGTTTTAGTTAGTTTTTAGTATATTTTTATTAGTTTTTAGGCAAAATTCATATTTCTGGACTTTACTAGGAGTTTGTGTGCTTTTCTATGATTTCAGGTATTTTCTGGCTGAAATTGAGGGATCTGAGCAAAAATCTTATTCAGGCTGAAAAAAAAAGACTGCTGATGTTGTTGGATTCTGACCTGCTTACACTCGAAATGGATTATCTGGAGCTACAGGAGTTCAACTGGTGCGCTCTCAATTGCGTTGGAAAGTAGACATCCAGGGCTTTTCAGCAATATATAATAGTCCATACTTTGCTCAAAGATAAATGACGTAAACGGGTTTCATGTTCCATTCTAGCGTTAAACGCTAGAAACAGGTTACAAGTTGGAGTTAAACGCCCAAAACAGGTTACAACCTGGGGTTTAACTCCAGAAACAGCCTAGGCACGTGTAAAGCTCAAGTCTTAGCCCCAGCACACACCAAGTGGGCCCCGGAAGTGGATTTCTACACAATCTATCATAGTTTACTCATTTTCTGTAAACCTAGGTTACTAGTTTAGTATTTAAACAACTTTTAGAGATTTATTTTGCGGCTCATGATATTTTTAGATCTGAACTTTGTATCTTTGACGGTATGAGTCTCTAAACTCCATTGTTGGGGGTGAGGAGCTCTGCTGTGTCTCGATGAATTAATGCAACTATTTCTGTTTTCTATTCAAACACGCTTGTTTCTATCTAAGATATTCATTCGCACTTCAATATGATGAATGTGATGATCCGTGACAGTCATCACCATTCTCAACCTATAAACGCGTGCCTAACAACCACCTCTGTTCTACCTTAGATTGAATGAGTATCTCTTGGGTTCCTGGCTCATGAGTCTGATTGCCTCTCCTGACAACAAAACTTTCAGATCCGTGAGACCAGAGTCTTCGTGGTATAAGCTAGAATCCATTGGCAGCATTCTTGAGATCCAAAAAGTCTAAACCTTGTCTGTGGTATTCCGAGTAGGATCCGGGAAGGGATGACTGCAACGAGCTTCAAACTCGCGAGTGCTGGGCGTAGTGACAGATGTAAAAGGATCAATGGATCCTATTCCATCACAAGTGAGAACCGATAGATGATTAGCCATGTACATGGACCTTTTTCACTGAGAGGACGGATGGTAGCCATTGACAACGGTGATCCACCAACATACAGCTTGCCATGGAAGGAGCCTTGTGTGCGTGAAGAAGATGACAGTAGGAAAGCAGAGATTCAGAAGACAAAGCATCTCCAAAACTCCAACATATTCTCCATTACTGCATAACAAGTATTTATTTCATGCTCTTTTATTCTTCGCAATTCAAACTGATAATCATAATTGATATCCTGACTAAGAGTTACAAGATAACCATAGCTTACTTCAAGCCGACAATCTCCGTGGGATTCGACCTTACTCACGTAAGGTATTACTTGGACGACCCGGTGCACTTGCTGGTTAGTGGTACGAGTTGTAAAAAGTGTGATTTACAATTTTGTGCACAAAGTTTTTGGCGCCGTTGCTGGGGATTGTTCGAGTTTGGACAACTGACGGTTTATTTTTTGCTTAGATTAGGAAAAATTTATCTTTTTTGTTTAGAGTCACTAAAATTGCGTCTTCTATTATTGTTTTTGGTTGAAACTTTTTTTTTTCAGAATCCTTATTTTCTTTTTCAATTTTTCTTTTTTTCTTCGAAAATTTTTATAAACTAATAATTGAGTTTTTCTGTTTGAGTTTAATTTCATATTTTAAGTTTGGTGTCAATTGCATGATTTTATTTTTCTCTCATTTTTTTCGAATTATTAGTGCTCAAAATATAAAAATTTTTAAGTTTGGTGTCTTTTTTGTTTCTGCTTTCTTAAAAATTTTTCAGAAGTTGTTCTTAGCGTTCATCGTGATATTCAAAGTTTTTCTGTTTTTTTCCTTTGCTTTGATAAAAAAAAATTAAGTTTGGTATCATTTTTTACTATTTTTCCTCTTTCTTCATTAAATTCAAAAATATCTTTTCTCTTTATTTTAATTAATTTTCAAATTTTCATTTAAAAATTCAGATTTTTTATTTTAAAACTTTCTATTCTATCTTATCTTAGTTTTGAAATTTCAAAATTCAAAATCTTTTTCAAAAATCATATCCAAAGTTTTTCAAATCTTCTTAATTAAGTAAGTATTTTCGTTTTCAAATTTATTTTTCTCTTAGTTTTCGAAATTTACATTTTAATTTCTAATTGTTTTATTTTATCTTATTCTTTTTATTTATTCTTAATAATTCAGTTTGTTTCTACTTAAATAAAATAAAAACAAAAATATATTTTGTTTGCAATTCATATCAATTCCATTTTATCCATTATGGACCTAAATGGAAATGAACAGTCCAGAAGGACTCTGGGATCATATGCTAACCCCATTACTGCTGCATATGGGAGTAGCATCTGTATACCTCCCATCAAAGCAAGCAGTTTTGAGCTAAATCCTCAGCTCATTGTCATGGTGCAGCAAAATTGCCAGTATTCCGGTCTTCCACAGGAAGAACCTACTGAGTTTCTGGCGCAGCTCTTGCAAATTGCTGACACAATGCGTGACAAGGAGGTAGATTAGGATGTATACAGGCTGTTACTGTTTTCGTTTGCTATAAAAGATCAAGCTAAGAGGTGGTTAAATAACCAACCCACAGCAAGCATAAGAACATGGACACAGTTATCAGACAAATTCCTGAATCAATATTTCCCTCCAAAAAGAATGACACAGCTAAGGCTGGACATCCAAGGCTTTAAACAAGAGGATGATGAATCCCTTTATAACGCCTGGGAGAGGTACAGAGGGATGCTAAGGAAATTCCCTTCTGAAATGTTTTCAGAGTGGGTGCAATTAGACATCTTCTACTATGGGCTTACAGAAAAAGCTCAGGTATCTCTAGACCACTCAGCTGGTGGATCTATACACATGAGAAAAACTATTGAAGAGGCTCAAGAGCTTATTGATATAGTTGCTAGAAATCAGCATCTGTACATAAGTAGTGGGTCCTCCATAAAAGAAGAAGCCAAAGCAGTATCTACTGAACTTGGTCCTCAAGAACAAGTTGCTGAACTCAAACAACAATTGTGTTTTCTAACAAAACAGTTAGCAGAATTCAAGGATATGCTACAAGACACTAAAAATGCTAATAAAAATATGGAAGCACAATTGAATCAGACAAAACAGCAGTTATCAAAGCAGATAACAGAAGAGTGCCAGGCAGTTCAATTAAGAAGTGGAAAAACATTAAATACCTCACGTCAGAGCAGCAGAAAGCCAAGAAAAGAACAACTGACAAAGGATGAGCAAAATATTACCCAAAATTCCTCTAAGGACAGTAAGAGCCCAGAGAGGAATAACTCTGGCGTTCAAACGCCAGAAAAGGATGCAAAGCTGGCGTTAAACGCCCAACCCACGCGCAGTTCTGGCGTTTAAACGCCAGAAACAGGCAAGGAGCTGGCGTCAAACGCCTAATGGAAGCTTAGTTCTAGCGTTCAAATGCCAGAAACAGGTAAGAAGTTGGCGTCCAATGCCAATCCAGCTTCCAACCCTGGCATTCAAACGCCAGTGAGGGATCAGACACACACAAGTGCTGATAGCAACCCCTCTAAAAAGGCTTCTCCAACCACCTCTGTAGGAAATAAACCTGCAGCAACTAAGGTTGAAGAATACAAAGCCAAGATGCCTTATTCTCGAAAACTCCGCCAAGAGGAGCAGGATAAGCAATTTGCTTGCTTCGCAGACTATCTCAGGACTCTTGAAATAATGATTCTGTTTGCAGAGGCACTTGAGCAAATACCCTCTTATGCTAAGTTCATGAAAGAGATCTTGAGTCAGAAGAAGGATTGGAGAGAAACTAAAAGAGTTCTCCTCACTGAAGAATGCAGTGCAGTCATTCTGAAAATCTTCCCAGAAAAGCTTAAAGATCCCGGGAGCTTTATGATACCATGCATATTAGAGGGTAATTGCACCAAGACAGCTTTATGTGATCTTGGGACAAGTATCAACCTAATATCTGCATCCACTATCAGAAAGCTTGGTTTAACTGAAGAAGTCAAACCAACCCGGATATGTCTCCAACTTGCTAATGGCTCCATTAAATACCCATCAGGCGTGATTGAAGACATGATTGTCAGGGTTGGGCCATTCGCCTTTCCCACTGACTTTGTAGTGCTGGAAATGGAGGAGCACAAGAGTGCTACTCTCATTCTAGGAAGACCTTTCCTAGCAACTGGACGAACTCTCATTGATGTCCAAAAGGGGGAAGTAACCCTGAGAGTCAATGAGGATGAGTTTAAGTTAAATGCTATCAAAGCCATGCAGCATCCAGACATACCAAAATACTGCATGAAAGTTGATCTTATTGACTCTTTGGTAGAGGAGATTAACATGGCCGAGAGTCTCGAATCAGAGCTAGAAAACATCTTTAAAGATGTCCAGCCTGATCTGGAGGATTCAGAGGAAATAAAAGAGCCTCTGAAAATTTCTCAGGAAGAGGAAAAACCTCCTAAACCCGAGCTCAAACCACTACCACCATCCCTAAAATATGCATTTTTGGGAGAAGGTGACACTTTTCCGATGATCATAAGCTTTGCTTTAAATCCACAGGAAGAGGAAGTACTACTTCAAGTGGTAAGGACACACAAGACAGCTCTTGGATGGTCCATAAGTGATCTTAAGGGCATCATCCCAGCAAGATGCATGCACAAGATCCTATTGGAGGACAATGCTAAGCCAGTGGTTCAACCACAGAGGCGGCTAAATCCAGCCATGATGGGTGTTGCTTCTGTAAGAGTTTGATATAGAAATAAGAGACAGAAAAGGGACAGAAAACTAAGTGGCTGATAATCTATCCCGGATAGAACCAGTAGAAGGAGTGTCCTTTCCCTCTATTGAGATCTCTGAAACCTTTTCGGATGAGAAATTGTTTGCCATTCAGGAAACACCATAGTTTGCAGACATTGCAAACTATAAAGCTGCAAGATTCATCCCCAAGGAGTACAGCAGGCAACAAAAGAAAAAATTAATTACTAATGCAAAGTACTACTTGTGGGATGAACCCTATCTCTTTAAGATATGTGCAGACGGAATAATTCGTAGGTGTGTGCCTAGAGAAGAAGCACAGAAGATCTTATGGCATTGCCATGGGTCACAATATGGAGGCCATTTCGTAGGTGAGCGAACAGCCACCAAGGTCTTCCAATGTGGCTTCTACTGGCCTACCCTCTATAGAGATTCCCGAGAGTTTGTACGTAACTGTGACAGTTGCCAGAGGGCTGGTAATCTGCCTCATGGTTACGCCATGCCTCAACAAGGAATCATGGAGATTGAGTTGTTTGATGTATGGGTGATGAGCGGATAATTTATACGCTTTTTGGCATTGTTTTTAGTATGTTTTTAGTATATTTTAATTAGTTTTTATTATATTTTTTTTAGTTTTTATTTAAAAATCATATTTCCGGACTTTACTATGAGTTTGTGTGTTTTTCTGTGATTTCAGGTATTTTCTGGCTGAAATTGAGGGACCTGAGCAAAAATCTGATTCAGAGGCTGAAAAAGGACTGCAGATGCTGTTGGATTTTGACCTCCCTACACTCAAAGTGGATTTTCTGGAGCTACAGAAGCCCAATTGGTGCGCTCTCAATTGCGTTGGAAAGTAGACATCCTGGTATTTCCAGAAATATATAATAGTCCATACTTTGCCCAAGATTTGATGGCCCAAACCGGCGTTCCAAGTCAGCTCAAGAATTCTGGCGTTTAACTCCAAAACTGGCACAAAAGCTGGAGTTAAATGCCCAAATTGGCACAAAAGCTGGTGTTTAACTCCAAGAAAAGTCTCTACATGAAAATGCTTCAATGCTCAACCCAAGCACACACCAAGTGGGCCTGGAAGAATATTTCTGCATTAATTACTGATTTCTGTAACCCTAGGCTACTAGTTTTCTATAAATAGGACCTTTTGCTATTGTATTTTTCATCTTGGGACGTTTAGTCCTTAGACCTTTGAGGCTGGCCATTCGGCCATGCTTACACTATTTGTTCTTATGTATTTTCAACGGTGGAGTTTCTACACACCATAGATTAAGGTGTGGATCTCTGCTGTTCTTCATGAATTAATACAAAGTACTATTGTTTTTCTATTCAACTCAAGTCTATTTCTTCTCCAAGATATTCATTCGTTCTTCAACTTGATGAATGTGATGATCCGTGACACTCATCATCATTCTCACCTATAAACATGTGCCTGACAACCGCCTCTGTTCTACTAGCAATGGCTTGAATGTGTATCTTTTGGGTTTCTAATCTCAGATTGGAACCTTCGTGGTATAGGCTAGAATTATTGACGGCCATTCCTGAGATCCGGAAAGTCTAAACCTTGTCTATGGTATTCTGGGTAGGATCTGGGAAGGGATGACTGTGACGAGCTTCAAACTCGCGATTGTGGGGCGTGTGACAGACGCAAAAGGATCAATGGATCCTATTCCGACATGAGCGAGAACCGACAGCTGATTAGCCGATGTTGTGACAGAGCATCAGGACCATTTTCACTGAGAAGACGGGATGTAGCCATTGACAATGGTGATGCCCAACATAAAGCTTGCCATGGAAAGGAGTATGAATGATTGGAAGAAGGCAATAGGAAAGCAGAGGTTCAAGGGGAACAAAGCATCTTCATACGCTTATCTGAAATCCACCAATGAATTACATAAGTATCTCTATCTTTATTTTATGTTTTATTCATCTTTTAATTATCAATCCTCCATCATCATTTGAATCTGCCTAACTGAGATTTACAAGATGACCATAGCTTGCTTCAAGCTGACAATCTCCGTGGGATCGACCCTTACTCATGTAAGGTTTATTACTTGGACGACCCAGTGCACTTGCTGGTTAGTTGTGCAGAATTGTGACAAAGTGTGATTCACGTTTGAGAGCTCCAAGTCCTTTGGAACCATTATTGATGATCACACTTTCGTGCACCAAGTTTTTGGCGCCGTTGCCGGGGATTGTTCGAGTTTGGACAACTGACGGTTCATCTTGTTGCTTAGATTAGGTATCTTTTCTTCAGAATTTTTAAGAATGAATTCTAGAGTTTCAAGGTGATGTTCCCACCATCACAAAAGCTGATTGATTCTCATCAATTTAGCTATTGAATGTAATGTCCTGCTGAAGCTTGGCCAAACATGTCTAATCCTTTTTAGACTGAAGCTTTAGACTAACATTGCATGATTCCTGGAATTCTTATTAAAAGTTTTGATTCTCTTTATTTTCTTTTCCATATAAGTTTCGAAAATCACAAAAAAATGTTAAAATCATAAAACCAAAAATATTTTATGTTTCTTGTTTGAGTCTATTGTCTAATTTTAAGTTTGGTGTCAATTGCATGTTTCTATTTTTCTTGCATTTTTTTGAAAATTACATGCATGTGTCTTCATTAATCTTCAAGTTGTTCTTGATGATTTCCTTGCTCTGATCTTTAAATTCTCTTATTTAGTGTGTTTTGTTGTTTCTTACATGCATTTTTACATTGTTATAGTCCTTAGTATACAAACTTTTAAGTTTGGTGTCTTGCATGCATTGTTTATTTGATCTTAGTTGCAATTTTTCTTGTTTCTCATCATTAAAAATTCAAAATATTTTCAAAATTGTGTCTTTTCAAGTCAATAATACAGAGAATTGAAGATTCAGAACATCCAGTAGAGGAATCAAATAGAAAAAGCTGGGTGTTCAAAACGCCCAGTGAAGAAGGAAAAGTGGCGTTTAAACGCCAGCCAGGGGTATCTGGCTGGGCGTTTAACACCCAAAAAGGTAGAGATTTGGGCATTAAATGCCAGAATGGGCACCATTCTGGGCGTTTAACGCCAGGATGACACTAGAGGAAAGATTTTGTTTTTAATTCACATTTTTTTCAAGTTTTCATAATTTTTCAAAATCAAATCTTTTTCAAATCATATCTTTTCAATCATATCTCTTTCAAAATCAATTTCTTTCCATTTTATATTTATTTTTAATATTTTCAAAAATCCTTGCTTCAATTCAAGATTTACTTCAAAATTTTCAAGTTGTTACTTGCCTATTAAGAAAGGATCAAACTTTAAATTTTAGAATCATATCTTTTAATTTCTTGTTAGTCAAGTAATCAACTTTAATTTTAAAAACTTTCTTTTTCTAAATTGATTTTTAGTAATATCTTTTCAATCACATCTTTTTCAAAATTAATTTTTTTTCAATCATATCTTTTTCTAATTTCAAAATCTTTTTCAAAAATCACTTTATTTCTTTCCCTATACACCTTTGAAAGGAATCCTGTGGATAATGGGACAACTCAGAAGAAAGGAGTTCTTAAGATTGATACTCTGAATGCCATATTGGCTCAGAATAAAATATTGACCCAACAAGTCAATATGATTTCTCAGAGTCTGTCTGAAATGCAAGCAGCAACAGGCAATACTAAGGAAGCTTCCTCTGAAGAAGAAGCTTATGATCCTGAGAACCCAGCAATGGAAGAGGTGAATTACATGGGAGAATCCTATGGAAACACCTATAATCCTTCATGGAGAAATTATCCAAATCTCTCATGGAAGGATCAACAGAGACCTCAACAAGGTTTCAACAACAACAATGGTGGAAGAAACAGGTTTAGCAATAGCAAGCCTTTTCCATTATCTTCTCAGCAACAGACAGAGAATTCTAGGCAAAACCCCTCTGACTTAACAACCATTGTCTCTGATCTAATCAAAACCACTCAAAGTTTCATGACTAAAACAAGGTCCTCCATTAAAAATTTGGAGGCACAATTGGGTCAGCTGAGTAAGAAAATTACTACAAAAACAAAGTGAAAAACAGAATGAAAAATAGAACACCCTGGAGGAGATAGTTATTGGCGTTTAAACGCCAGTAAAGGTAGCAAAATGGGCGTTAAACGCCCAGTCTGGCACCATTCTGGGCGTTTAACGCCAGAAAAGGGCACCAGACTGGCGTTTAATGCCAAGAATGGGCAAGAAGCTGGCGTTAAACGCCAGAAATGGGCAGCAGCCTGGCGTTTAACGCCAGGATTGGCAGAAAGGGGCGTTTTGCACGCCACTTGGTGCAGGGATGAGATATCCTTGACACCTCAGGATATGTGGACCCCACAGGATCCCCACCTACCCCACCACTCTCTCTCTTCTTCACCCATTCACCAATCACTTCAATACCTCTTTCCCAAAAAACCCCTCACCTATCAAATCCCACTATTCTCTTTACCACTCACATCCATCCTTCATAAAACCCCACCTACCTCACCATTCAAATTCACTTTCCCTCCTAAACCCACCCTCTATAGCCAAACCATATAAAACACCACTTCTCCCCCTTGACCGAAACACAAAACCCACTCCATCTCCTCTATTTCTTCTTCTTCTACTCTCTTCTTTCTTCTTTTGCTCGAGGACGAGCAACCTTCTAAGTTTGGTGTGGTAAAAGCTAAAGCTTTTTGTTTTTCCATAACCATTTATGGAACCAAAGGCCGGAGAAACCTCTAGAAAGAGGAAAGGGAAGGCAAAAGCTTCCACCTCCGAGTCATGGGAGATGGAGAGATTCCTCTCAAGGGTGCATCAAGAACACTTCTATGAAGTTATGGCCAAGAAGAAGGTGATTCCTGAGGTCCCTTTTAAGCTCAAAAAGGGCGAATATCTGGAGATCCGACATGAGATCCGAAGAAGAGGTTGGGAAGTTCTCACCAACCCCATTCAACAAGTCAGAATCTTAATGGTTCAAGAGTTCTATGCCAATGCATGGATCATCAAGAACCATGATCAAAGTGTGAACCCGGACCCTAAGAATTGGCTTACAATGGTCTGAGGGAAATACTTAGATTTTAGTTCGGAAAATGTAAGGTTGGCATTCAACTTGCCCATGATGCAAGGAGATGCACACCCCTACACTAGAAGGGTCAACTTTGATCAAAGGTTGGACCAAGTCCTCATGGACATCTGTGAAGAGGGCGCTCAATGGAAGAGAGATTCAAGAGAGAAGCTGGTTTAACTAAGAAGGCATGACCTCAAGCCCGCGGCTAGGGAATGGTTGGAGTTCATCCAACGCTCAATCATTCCCACTAGCAACCAGTCCGAAGCTACTATAGACCGGGCTATCATGATACATAGCATCATGATTGGAGAGGAAGTGGAAGTTCATGAGGTTATATCCCAAAAACTCTACAAGGTGGCGGATAAGTCCTCTCCTTTGGCAAGGTTAGCCTTCCCTCATCTCATCTGTCACCTCTGCAATTCAGCTGGAATTGACATAGAGGAAGACATCCTCATTGATGAGGACAAGCCCATCACTAAGAAAAGGATGGAGCAAACAAGAGATCCCACTCATGGACAAGAGCATGAGGAATTTCCTCATCATGAAATCTCTGAGATGCCTCAAGGGATGCATCTTCCTCCACAAAACTATTGGGAGCAAATCAACACCTCCCTAGGAGAATTAAGTTCCAACATGGGACAACTAAGGGTGGAGCACCAAGAGCATTCCATCCTCCTCCATGAAATTAGAGAAGATCAAAGAACCATGAGAGAGGAGCAACAAAGGCAAGGAAGAGACATTGAGGAGCTCAAGCACTCCATAAGATCTTCAAGAGGAAGAACAAGCCGCCATCACTAAGGTGGACCCGTTCTTTAACTTTCTTGTTCTTTATTTTCCTGTTTTTCGAAAGTTATGCTTTATGTTTATTTATGTTTGTGTCTTTATTACATGATCATTAGTGTCTAAGTGTCTATGCCTTAAAGCTATGAAA
>NC_029787.2:107311731-107328082 GCF_000816755.2 Arachis ipaensis | reverse complement strand
AGGGACTCTAGCAAAGCTGAGTCATAATCTGAAAAGGTTCACCCAGTTATGTGACTGTGGCATTTATGTATCCGGTGGTAATACTGGAAAACAAAGTGCTTAGGGCCACGGCCAAGACTCATAAAGTAGCTGTGTTCAAGAATCAACATACTTAACTAGGAGAATCAATAACACTATCTGGAATCTGAGTTCCTATAGATGCCAATCATTCTGAACTTCAAGGAATAAAGTGAGATGCCAAAACTGTTCAGAAGCAAAAAGCTAAAAGCCCCGCTCATCTAATTAATACTGATCTTCATAGATGTTTTTGGAATTCATTGTATATTCTCTTCTTTTTATCCTATTTGATTTTTAGTTGCTTGGGGATAAGCAACAATTTAAGTTTGGTGTTGTGATGAGCGGATAATTTATACGCTTTTTGGCATTGTTTTTAGTATGTTTTTAGTATATTTTAATTAGTTTTTATTATATTTTTATTATTTTTTATTTAAAAATCATATTTCCAGACTTTACTATGAGTTTGTGTGTTTTTCTATAATTTCAGGTATTTTCTGGCTGAAATTGAGGGACCTGAGCAAAAATCTTATTCAGAGGCTGAAAAAGGACTGCAGATGCTGTTGGATTCTGACCTCCCTGCACTCAAAGTGGATTTTCTGGATCTACAGAAGCCCAATTGGCGCGCTCTCAATTGCGTTGGAAAGTAGACATCCTGGGCTTTCCAGCAATATATAATAGTCCATACCTTGCCCGAGATTTGATGGCCCAAACCGGCGTTCCAAGTCAGCTCAAGAATTCTGGCGTTTAACTCCAAAACTGGCACAAAAGCTAGAGTTAAACGCCCAAACTGGCACAAAAGCTGGCGTTTAACTCCAAGAAAAGTCTCTACATGCAAATGCTTCAATGCTCAGCCCAAGCACACACCAAGTGGGCCCGGAAGAAGATTTCTGCATTAATTACTGATTTCTGTAACCCTAGGCTACTAGTTTTCTATAAATAGGACCTTTTGCTATTGTATTTTTCATCTTGGGACGTTTAGTCCTTAGACCTTTGAGGCTGGCCATTCGGCCATGCTTACACTATTTGTTCTTATGTATTTTCAACGGTGGAGTTTCTACACACCATAGATTAAGGTGTGGAGCTCTGCTGTTCTTCATGAATTAATACAAAGTACTATTGTTTTTCTATTCAACTCAAGTCTATTTCTTCTCCAAGATATCCATTCATTCTTCAACTTGATGAATGTGATGATCCGTGACACTCATCATCATTCTCACCTATGAACATGTGCTTGACAACCACCTCTGTTCTACTAGCAATGGCTTGAATGTGTATCTCTTGGGTTTCTAATCTCAGATTGGAACCTTCGTGGTATAGGCTAGAATTATTGACGGCCATTCTTGAGATCCGGAAAGTCTAAACCTTGTCTGTGGTATTCCGAGTAGGATCTGGGAAGGGATGACTGTGATGAGCTTCAAACTCGCGATTGTGGGGCGTGTGACAGACGCAAAAGGATCAATGGATCCTATTCCGACATGATCGAGAACCGACAGCTGATTAGCCGATGTTGTGACAGAGCATCAGGACCATTTTCACTAAGACGACGGGATGTAGACATTGACAACGGTGATGCCCAACATAAAGCTTGCCATGGAAAGGAGTATGAATGATTGGAAGAAGGCAATAGGAAAGCAGAGGTTCAAGGGGAACAAAGCATCTTCATACGTTTATCTGAAATCCATCAATGAATTACATAAGTATCTCTATCTTTATTTTATGTTTTATTCATCTTTTAATTATCAATCCTCCATCATCATTTGAATCTGCCTGACTGAGATTTACAAGATGACCATAGCTTGCTTCAAGCCGACAATCTCCGTGGGATCGACCCTTACTCACGTAAGGTTTATTACTTGGACAACCCAGTGCACTTGCTGGTTAGTTGTGCAGAATTGTGACAAAGTGTGATTCACGTTTGAGAGCTCCAAGTCCTTTGGCACCATTGTTGATGATCACAATTTCGTGCACCAATGGGGTATTGACTTCATGGGGCCTTTCCCACCATCATACTCAAACACATATATTCTGGTGGCAGTAGACTATGTATCTAAATGGGTAGAGGCAATTGCAATACCCACTAATGATACTAAGACAATGCTGAAGTTCCTCCAGAAATATATCTTCAGCAGGTTTGGTGTCCCTAGAGTACTAATCAGTGATGGGGGCACTCACTTCTGCAATAAACAGCTCTACTCTGCTATGATCCGATATGGAATTAGCCACAAAGTAGCAACTCCATATCATCCACAGATAAATGGGCAGACTGAAGTCTCTAATAGAGAACTAAAAAGAATCCTGGAATGAATTGTAATTACCCGTAGAAGGGATTGGGCAAGAAGCTTGGATGAGGCTCTGTGGGCATACAGAACAGCATTCAAGACTCCTATAGGGACCTCTCCATACCAGCTTGTGTAATATAAGGCCTGTCATTTACCCGTGGAACTAGAACATCAGGCCTACTGGGCAACCAGATTCCTGAACTTTGATGCCAAGTTAGCTGGAGAGAAAAGATTGCTCCAGCTGAATGAGCTAGAGGAATTCAGACTCAATGCTTTCGAAAATGCTAAGATTTACAAAGAGAAAGCAAAAAGGTGGCATGATAAGAAACTGTCACCCAGAGTCTTTGAACCAGGACAAAAGGTTCTGCTGTTCAACTCTAGACTCAGATTATTCCCCGGGAAACTGAAATTCCGGTGGAAGGGACCATATGTGATTACAAGTGTGTCACCATATGGATATGTGGAGCTTCAAGACATTGATTCTAATAAGAAATTCATTGTTAATGGACAAATAATCAAGCATTATCTTGAAGGCAATGTTGAGAAAGAATGCTCAAAGCTGAGGCTAGATTAAAAGCTCAACAAGGTCCAGCTAAAGACAATAAAGAAGCGCTTGCTGGGAGGCAACCCAGCCATTTGTAAAGCTTATTTGTTATTCAAATAATAATTATACGAGTTTAATATAAATAATCTTCAAGGTAAAGTATCAATTGCATAAGTTCACAGAGTTACAGAAGGATTCAGAGTACAAAACAGGGAAAATGAGCTCACTAGCAAGAAAACGCCAGTAAGAGGTACAATTGGGCGTTAAACGCCCAAAAGAAGCTTCTACTGGGCGTTTAACGCCAGTAATGATACCTTTCTGGGTGTTAAATGCCAGAATGGGTACCATTCTGGGCGTTTTAACGCCAAGTTTGCAGCATCCTGGGCGTTCAGAAAAATGCCCAGTGACAAAAGATTTCTGGCGTTTAACGCCAGCCAAAAGTAACAGCTGGGCGTTAAACGCCCAAAAGAGGCTACAGATGGGCGTTAAACGCCCAAAACAAGCAGCAGTTGGGCGTTTAACGCCAGGATTGTGGAGGGGAGGAAGTTTTTGTTCCCAACTTGATTTTTTTTCAAATTTTCATATTTCCATCCATACTTTCTTGCATAAACATGTTCCCATACTTTCATTTTTCAAACTCTTTTCCAAAAATATTAAAAATATCTTAATCCTAAAATTAAATCTTTCTCAATTCTTCTTCAACTTCTTTTCAAATTTTTTTCAAAACAAATCTATCTTTTTCAAATCTTTTCAACTCATCAATATCTTTTTCAAATCTTCACAATATCTTTTTTTTTTTAAAACAAATCTATCTTTTTCAAATATCTTTCATATCTTTTCAATTTTAAATTACATCTTTTTCCTATCATACTTATCTTTTACAAATCACATTTTCTATCATATCTTTTTCAAAAATTTTTGAAAACCCACCCTCCTTCTCTTTAAATCCACGTCCGGCCTCCCTCATCTCCTCCACAATTCGAACTTGGCTCTCCCTATATCCCTCTCCTTTCCTTTCTTTTGCTTGAGGACAAGCAAACCTCTAAGTTTGGTGTGTTTATCCATGATCACTAAGCCAATACTCACCAAGATCATGGCTCCTAAGGGAAAACAAACCACCTCAAGAGGCAAGAAAGAGAATATTCCAAAACCACTTTGGAATCAAGGGAAGTTCTTAACCAAAGAACATTCAAACCATTACTACAAAATAATGGGTCTAAGGTCAATGATCTCGGAAGTTAAATTCGATCTAAAAGAAGACAAATATCTGGAGATCCAAGAGCAAATTCGAAACAGGAGTTGGGAAATCCTAGCTAATCCTGAGACAAAGGTGGGAAGAAACATGATTCAAGAATTCTACTCTAATATGTGGCAGACAGACAGGCAGAGAATAGCTGGAACCGCATTCTATGACTATCAAACTCTGGTCAGAGGGAAGATTGTTCACCTCCACCCTGACAAAATAAGAGAGATCTTCAAGTTGCCTCAACTGCAAGATGACCCAGACTCCTTTAATAGGAGAATGATGAGACTGATGAGCGGATAATTTATACGCTTTTTGGCAATGTTTTTAGTATGTTTTTAGTATATTTTAGTTAGGTTTTATTATATTTTTATTAGATTTTATTTAAAATTCACTTTTTTGGACTTTACTATGAGTTTGTGTATTTTTCTGTGATTTCAAGTATTTTCTGGCTGAAATTGAGGGACCTGAGCAAAAATCTGATTCAGAGGCTGAAAAAGGACTGCAGATGCTATTGGATTCTGACCTCCCTGCACTCGAAGTGAATTTCCTGGAGCTACAGAAGCCCAATTGGCGCGCTCTCAATTGCGTTGGAAAGTAGACATCCTGGGCTTTCCAGAAATATATAATAGTTAATACTTTGCTCAAGATTTGATGGCCCAAACTGGCGTTCCAAGTCAGCTTAAGAATTCTGGCGTTTAACGCCAGAACTGGCATAAAAGCTGGAGTTAAACGCCCAAACTGGCACAAAAGCTGGCGTTTAACTCCAAGAAAAGTCTCTACACATGAAAGCTTCAATGCTCAGCCCAAGCACACACCAAGTGGGCCCCGGAAGTGGATTTTTTACACTAAACACCCTAGCTTACTCATTTTCTGTAACCCTAGGTCACTAGTTTACTATAAAAACTACTTTTAGTAATTCATCCTGTACCTCATGACACTTTACACGTTTCATATTGTATCTTCTATGGCATTGAGTCTCTGAACCCCATTGTTGGGGGTGAGGAGCTCTGCTGTGTTTCGATGAATTAATGCAATTACTACTATTTTCCATTCTATCATGCTTGCTTCTATTCTAAGATATTCATTCACACTTCAACCTGATGAATGCGATGATCCGTGACACTCATCATCATTCTCACCTATGAACGCGTGCCTGACAACCACTTCTGTTCTACATGCAATCAAGCTTGAATGTGTATCTCTTGGGTTTCTAATCTAAGATTGAAACCTTTGTGGTATAGGCTAGAATTATTGGCGGTCATTCTTGAGATCCGAAAAGTCTAAACCTTGTCTGTGGTATTCCGATAGGATCTGGGAAGGGATGATTGTGACGAGCTTCAAACTCGCGATTGTTGGGCGTGTGACAGACGCAAAAGGATCAATGGATCCTATTCCAACATGATCGAGAACCGACAGATGATTAGTCGTGCGGTGACAACGCATTTGGAACATTTTCACTGAGAGGACGGGAAGTAGCCATTGACAATGGTGATGCCCAACATAAAGCTTGCCATGGAAGGAGCCTTGCGTGTGTGAAGAAGAAGATAGTAGGAAAGCAGAGATTCAGGGGACGGAGCATCTCCAAAACCTCAACTTGTTCTCCATTACTGCAAAACAAGTATTTATTTCATGTTCTTTTACTTTTTACAATTGAATCTGAGAATTATTGATATCCTGACTAAGAGTTACAAGATAACCATAGCGTGCTTCAAGCCGACAATCTCCGTGGGATCGACCCTTACTCATGTAAGGTATTACTTGGACGACCCAGTGCACTTACTGGTTAGTTGTGTGGAATTGCAAAAGTGTGATTGTGATTTCGTGCACCGGAGACCAAATAAGAGCTTGGACAAAATTCTAGAGGACATATGCCTCCCCGGAGCCAAATGGACAACCAACACAAAGGATGTCCCAAACCAACTCAAGAGAGGAGATCTCAAACCAGTCGCCAGAGGCTGACTAGACTTGATTGGCGTTCTATACTGCCCACTAGCAACTGCTCTGAAGTCACCATCAAAAGAGCAGTGATGATTCATTGCATTATGTTGGGAAAAGAAGTAGAAGTTCATTAGCTGATTTCTTGTGAGCTTTACACAATTGCAAACAAGAACTCCAAAGATGCCAAATTGGCTTATCCAAGCTTAATCTCTCTACTATATAAAGATGCTGGGATAAAGAT
Source organism: Arachis ipaensis (assembly GCF_000816755.2). Taxonomy (NCBI): domain Eukaryota; kingdom Viridiplantae; phylum Streptophyta; class Magnoliopsida; order Fabales; family Fabaceae; genus Arachis; species Arachis ipaensis. Next base: position 107,321,777 of record NC_029787.2, on the reverse strand, counting down.
GGGAGTAGATGAGTATATCTCAGTTGAGCAACCAATCACCAAAAAGACAATGGAAGGACAACAAGTGCAGGACGACCCCATCAAGAGGAGAGCACAGGATTTCCTCCCGGAAATCCCTCAAATTGAATACTGGGAGCACCTAGAAGCATCTATCACCAAGTTGCAAGAAGCTATGGATCAACTGAAGGAAGAACAGCAAAATCAAAACAGCATGCTCTGCAAACTGCTTAGGGAACAAGAAGAGCAAGGGCGTGAATTGAAGGAACTGAAGTGCCAGAAGCTATCTCTTGAAGGGCCAAGCACCCCACAGACTAAAGAGGCATTTACCTCCCAAAATAAAGGTTGTTGAGTCCTAATCTTAACCTTAACTCTGTGATAATTGTTCTTATTAGAAATCTACCTTAGAAGTTATATATGAGTAGTAGTAATTAGTATCTTTATTTTTAATTTTATCTCCAATTTAGCTATAATTTATTTTTCTCATCATCATTAAACATGAATAAAATAGCAGATTTTTAGAATAAGGAGGCAATAATTTTTTTCAAGTCTTTAATAAGAAAAATTCAAATTATTTATATGTGGTGGCAATACTCTTTGTCTTCTGAATGAATGCTTGAACAGTGCATAATTTTGATAGTGGAGTTTATGAATGTTAAATCTGTTGGCTCTTGAAAGAATGACGAAAGAGGAAAAATGTTATTGATAATCTGAAATATCATAAAATTGATTCTTGAAGCAAGAAAAAGCAGCAAATATATATATATAGAAAGAAAAAGAAAAAGTAAGCAGCAAAAGCCAATAGCCCTTTAAACCAAAAGGCAAAGGGAAATAAAGGATCCAAGGCTTTGAGCATTAATGGATAGGAGGGCCAAAGGAATAAAATCCTGGTCTAAGCGGCTAAACCAAGCTGTCCCTAACCATGTGCTTGTGGCATGCAGGTCCAAGTGAAAAGCTTGAGACTGAGTGGTTAAAGTCGTGATCCAAAGCAAAAAGAGAGTGCTTAAGAACTCTGGACACCTCTAATTGGGGACTTTAGCAAAGATGAGTCACAATCTAAAAAGGTTCACCCAGTTATGTGTCTGTGGTATTTATGTATCCAGTGGTAATACTGGAAAACAAAGTGCTTAGGGCCACGGCTAAGACTCAGAAAGCAGCTGTGTTCAAGAGTCAACATACTAAACTAGGAGAATCAATAACACTATCCGAATTTTAAGTTCCTATAGATGCCAATCATTCTAAACTTCAAAGGATAAATTGAGATGCCAAAACTGTTCAGAAGCAAAAAGCTACTAGTCCCGCTCATCTAATTAGAATTTAAGCTTCATACAGAAACTCTGAGATGATTTTGCCTCTTGATTTTCTTTCTATTCTATGTTATTTATCTAGTTGCCTGAGGACAAGCAACAGTTTAAGTTTGGTGTTGTGATGAGAGAATATTTTATACGCTTTTTGGGGGTGATTTCATGTAGTTTTTAGTATGTTTTAGTTAGTTTTTAGTATATTTTTATTAGTTTTTAGGCAAAATTCATATTTCTGGACTTTACTAGGAGTTTGTGTGCTTTTCTATGATTTCAGATATTTTCTGGCTGAAATTGAGGGATCTGAGCAAAAATCTGATTTAGGCTGAAAAAAAAAAGACTGCTGATGCTGTTGGATTCTGACCTGCTTACACTCGAAATGGATTTTCTGGAGCTACAGGAGTCCAACTGGCACGCCTCTCAATTGCGTTGGAAAGTAGACATCCAGGGATTTCTAACAATATATAATAGTCCATACTTTGCTCAAAGATAAATGACATAAACTGGCATTTAACGCTAGTTCCATGTTCCATTCTGGTGTTAAACGCCAGAAACAAGTTACAAGTTGGAGTTAAACGCCCAAAACAAGTTACAACCTGGAGTTTAACTCCAGAAATAGCCTAGGCACGTGTAAAGCTCAAGTCTCAGCCCCAGCACACACCAAGTGGGTCCTGAAAGTAGATTTCTGCACTATCTATCGTAGTTTACTCACTTTCTGTAAACCTAGGTTACTAGTTTAGTATTTAAACAACTTTTAGAGATTTATTTTGTGGCTCATAACATTTTTAGATCTAAAATTTGTATCTTTGACGGTATGAGTCTCTAAACTCCATTGTTGGGGGTGAGGAGCTCTGCTGTGTCTCGATGAATTAATGCAACTATTTCTGTTTTCTATTCAAACACGCTTGTTTCTATCTAAGATATTCATTCGCACTTCAATATGATGAATGTGATGATCCATGACACTCATCACCATTCTCAACCTATGAACGCGTGCCTGACAACCACCTCCGTTCTACCTTAGATTGAATGAGTATCTCTTGGGTTCCTGGCTCATGAGTCTGATCGCCTCTCCTGACAACAGAACTTTCAGATCCGTGAGACCAGAGTCTTCATGGTATAAGCTAGAATCCATTGGCAACATTCTTGAGATTCGAAAAGTCTAAACCTTGTCTGTGGTATTCCGAGTAGGATCCGGGAAGGGATGACTGCAACGAGCTTCAAACTTGCGAGTGCGGGGCGTAGTGACAGACGCAAAAGGATCAATGGATCCTATTCCATCACAAGTGAGAACCGACAGATGATTAGCCATGTACATGGACCTTTTTCACTGAGAGAACGGATGGTAGCCATTGACAACGGTGATCCACCAACATACAGCTTGCCATGGAAGAAGCCTTGCGTGCGTGAAGAAGATGACAGTAGGAAAGCAGAGATTCAGAAGACAAATCATCTCCAAAACTCTAACATATTCTCCATTACTGCATAACAAGTATTTATTTCATGCTCTTTTATTCTTCGCAATTCAAACTGATAATCATAATTGATATCCTGACTAAAAGTTACAAGATAACCATAGCTTGCTTCAAGCCGACAATCTCCATGGGATTCGACCCTTACTCACGTAAGGTATTACTTGGACGACCCAGTGCACTTGCTGGTTAGTGGTACGACTTGTAAAAAGTGTGATTTACAATTTCGTGCACCAACATGGCAGCACCTAGGAGAGTTACTATCCAGGAAGCTGGAGCCCCTGATTTTACACTGCAACCGTATCAAGCGCATCACCCAGCGGTGGCTGTAGATTTTGAACTCAAGACTGCACTACTCAACTTGATGCCTAAGTTTCATGGCTTACCTGCTCAAGAGCCTATCAAGCACCTTAGGGATTTTCAAGCAGCCTGTTCTACTGTCAGGCGTGATGGTGCAGATGAAACTTCTATTTTGTTAAAAGCCTTCCCATTCTCTCTTGAGGGAAAGGTGAGAGAGTGGTACTACACTCAACCCGCAGCAATTATTTCTAACTGGGATACACTTAGAAGAGAATTTTTGGAAAAATTCTTTCCAGCTGAAGTTACTGATAAACTGAGGAAAGACATTTCCATGATTGTCCAGGACGAATTCGAGACTTTCTACGAATATTGGGAGTGCTTCAACAATCTTCTGGAAGCATGCCCCCACCATATGATTGACAAGATAGTGTTGCTCGGCTACGTCACACAGGGCATGAGGCCTCAAGATAAGACCACATTGGAAAGTGCTAGCAATGGGTCTATGAAAAAGTACATGACCACTGATGAGGCATGGCAATTGATCAGCAACTTAGCTGAATCTACTCGGAATCACCGGAAGAAACAAAGCCGGTCAAAAGCTGTTGCAGAGGTATCCTCTAGCAGAGAGACTACTATCCTAACTCAGAGTATATGTGAAATGACCAACTTACTAAAGCAGATGCAGTTGAGTCAACAACAAGCTCAGCAAGCTCAGCCCTCTCCACCACAGCAAAGCCAACAGTTGGTTCCACAGAGAGTGTGTGAAATCTGTGCTGATTATAGTCATTATACTGATGAATGTCCGCAGCTCCAACAGGAAGATAATACTGTAGCAGCCACTCAAAACTTCTATGACCGCCCCAATCAAGGTGGCAGCTACAACCATGGATGGAAGGACAATTCCAACTAAGGTTGGAGAGATAATTCTAGCCAGGGCTGGAGGGACAACAATAACAGAGGAGGCAGAGACAATCAGGGAAATCAGAGGTGGAATAATAACAACAACAGGCAGCAGAACCAGAACCAACCTTACAGAGCACCTCACCTGAGGCAATCCCAAGGACCACAGCACAACCAACAACAAGTTTCTCAGATCACTTATTCTAATTCCTCTCCGAATGACGAGATATTTCAATCCATTGCACAAGGACAAAAGAACATGGAAATTTCACTTAACGGTCTAACATCCGTTATACAAGCTCTCATCTCTCAGATGGGATCATCCAATACTTCAAACACTCAACATGCAAGCTCTAGCGGAATTCCTTCTCAACCCTTACCCAATCCAAAGGGTGGCATCAATGCTATCACCCTAAGGTTCGAAACCACACTGCAAGAAAGGAATCAGGAGGAGCCAAACCCATCAGAACACGCCTCAGCTGAAGAGGTGGTGGAAGTAGAAGATGCTGAAGAGGAAGAGGACATACAAGACATGGTTCAAGAAGAAGAAGCTCAACCACAGAAAGAAGCACCAAGGGTTGCAGACACTGCAGAAAATGCCCTTCCTATTCCATTTCCACAAATTGCAAGGAAGCCCAGAAAGCAGATGGAACTTGATCCCAAAATGGTAGAAATATTCAAAAAGGTTGAGGTAACTGTTCCCCTTTTTGATGTTATTCAGCAGGTACCTAAATACGCAAAGTTTCTAAAAGATTTATGTATACATAAAGACAAAATTAATGAATTAGAAACTATTCCTTTAGGTAGTTCTATATCTACTTTAATGGGAGGTATACCTGAAAAGTGTAGTGATCCAGGTCCATGTATGGTTAGCTGTACTATTGGAGGTGTGATATTTTCTGATTGCATGTGTGATTTAGGAGCGTGTGTTAGTATAATGCCTTTGTCTATATATGATACCTTGAGGCTCCCTCCCTTAAAAAGGTCAGCACCTCGTTTTGTGTTAGCAGATAAAAGCATTATTACCGTGATTGGAGTTGCTGAAGATGTATTAGTGAGCATTAAGGGGCTCACATTTCCCATTGACTTCTATATCCTGGAAATGCCTCCTAATGACTCAGGAAGGCCATCATCAATCCTGCTTGAAAAACCATTCCTGAAGACTTCAAAGTTTAAGCTGGACGCATTTTCAGGAACTTATTCTTTTGAAATAGATGGCAGAATAGTGAAATTCAGTTTAAATGAAGCTATGAAGCACCCCCCGGAAGATCATTCTATCTCCCAGTGTGACATCATAGATGAAACCGTGGCTGAAGTTCACCAGGAGGAATTAGAAGAAAAGTACATAGGGCAAGGTCCAAGTGTGGGGACATTTTCAGAGGACAATGAAAGCACTTTGCCATTATCACCAATTCCAGATAATCCAGAGCCTGACCATGAGCAGAAATTAGAATTAAAACCCCTCCCTCCACACCTTAAGTATGCTTACCTTGAGGACAAGCAGAAGTTTCCAGTTATCATTGCAAGGGAGCTCACTTCTCAACAAGAAGAACAGCTACTCAGTGTGCTGAGAAAATACAAGAAAGCAATTAGATGGAGTCTAGCGGATATAGTAGGCATCAACCCTCAAGTTTGTGAGCACAGAATATTCCTAGAAGAGGGAGAAAAGCCTGTCCGTCAACCTCAAAGAAGATTGAATCCCACCATCTTAGAAGTTGTCAAGAAAGAAGTGACCAGGCTACTTGAAGCAGATATCATTTACCCCATCTCAGATAGCGAATGGGTCAGTCCAGTACAAGTGGTGCCCAAGAAGTCTGGAATCACAACAGTAAGAAATGAGCATGGAGAGCTTCTGACAACTAGAGTGCAGAATTCATGGAGAGTTTGCATTGACTATAGGTGTCTCAACCAAGCCACTCGCAAGGATCATTACCCCTTGCCATTCATTGATCAGATGCTTGATCGCCTGTCAGGTAAATCCCATTATTGATTTTTAGATGGTTATACAGGCTATTTTCAAATCCATATAGCTCCTAAAGATCAGGAAAAGACTACTTTTACATATCCTTTTGGAACTTATGCTTATAAGAGAATGCCCTTTGGCTTATGCAATGCACCAGCTACTTTCCAGAGGTGCATGATGAGTCTTTTCTCTCACCTTATTGAGAACTGTATGGAGGTTTTTATGGATGATTTTAGCGTTTATGGTGATTCATTTAGCCTTTGCTTAGATATTTTATCTAGAGTATTAGATAGATGTGTTAGTACGAACCTTGTATTGAATTTTGAAAAATGTCACTTTATGGTAAAACAAGGGATTGTGCTAGGACATGTTGTGTCTAATACTGGCATTTCTATGGATCCAGCAAAGGTGGATGTTATTTCTAGTTTACCTTACCCCTCCTCTGTGAGGGAAGTCCATTCGTTCCTTGGCCATGCAGGTTTTTACCGGAGATTCATTAAGGACTTCAGTAAGGTAGCCCTACCTTTATCCAGGCTACTGGAAAAAGATATTGAGTTCGAGTTCAGTGAGGATTGTAAACAAGCGTTTTATAAGCTGAAGACCGCCTTGACTCAAGCTCCAATTGTGAGAGGACCAGACTGGAGCCAGCCATTTGAAATCATGTGCGACGCCTCCAATCATGCAGTAGGAGCGACACTGGCTCAGCGTGAAGGTAAGGATCTTTTTGTAATTGCTTATGCGTCTAAGACTTTAGACGCCGCTCAGTCTAATTACACTACTACTGAGAAAGAGCTTCTTGCTATTGTTTTTTCTCTGGATAAATTTCGAGCCTATTTACTTGGTGCTAAAGTAGTAGTGTACTCAGACCACGCAGCTCTAAAGTATTTACTAGATAAAAAGGAGTCCAAACCAAGGCTTATACGTTGGATACTGCTACTACAAGAATTTGATTTAGAAATTAAGGATAGGAGTGGTAACCAGAATCTAGTGGCAGACCACTTGAGTCGCCTTGAGCACATTAGGGATGACTCCACTCCTATAGATGATAATTTCCCATTTGATAACCTGCAAGCAGTATCTGAAGTGGTCCCTTGGTATGCACCGGTAGCTAATTATCTTGTTAGCCGCACTTTTCCTCCAAACTTTACTAAGCATCAAAGAGACAAGCTGAAAAGCGAGTCCAAATATTATATATGGGATGACCCATATTTATGGAGATGTGGCACTGACCAGGTAATTAGACGGTGTGTGCCTCGATCAGAATTCCAGTCTATTTTAGAGGCCTGCCACTCATCTGAGAGTGGAGGATATTTTGGCCCTCAAAGAACAGCTAGAAAAATTTTAGACTGTGGATTCTAGTGGCCTACTCTTTTTAAAGACGCTACTGAATTTTGTAAATCTTGTTCTCCATGCCAAAGGTTTGGTAATATATCCAAGAGGGATGAGATGCCTCAACAGATTATGTTTTTCTGTGAAATTTTTTATGTTTGGGGCATTGACTTCATGGGTCCATTTCCAAATTCTAATGGTTATTTTTATATATTGTTAGCTGTAGATTACGTTTCTAAATGGGTGGAAGCAATTCCTACCCGCACTGATGACGCTAACACTGTTGTTTCCTTTGTTAGAAACCATATTATTTATCGCTTTGGATCACAACGAGCAAGCGTGAGCGATCAAGGCACCCATTTTTGTAACAGGAGACTAACAGGATTACTGAAGAAGCATGGGATAATTCATAAAGTGGCAACAGCCTACCATCCTCAGACTAATGGGCAAGCCGAGGTGTCAAACAGAGAAATAAAGCGTATATTGCAGAAGATAGTCAAACCTCATAGAAGAGATTGGAGCACCAGGCTACAAGATGCACTCTGGGCATACAGAACGGCTTACAAGACACCTATTGAGATGAGTCTCTTCCGCTTAGTTTATGGAAAAGCCTGTCACTTCCCAGTTGAGGTAGAGCACAAAGCCTTTTGGGCAGTGAAGGAGTACAACATGGGATTTGAGAAAGCCGGAGCTGAAAGGAAGTTGCAACTGCAAGAATTAGAAAGCCTTCGCCTAGAAGCTTATGAGAACTCAAGACTGTACAAGGAAAAGATGAAGGCTGTGCATGATAAGCACATCAAGAGGAGAGAGTTCCAACCTAGGAATTTATTCCTCCTTTACAACTCTAGACTGAGGCTCATGCCATGCAAGTTGAGATCAAGATGGGAAGGCCCATATAGAGTAGAGAAGGCTGAGCCATACGGAGTTTTCCACCTGAGTCATCCTTCAAGCTCTGAATTCATCAAAGTTAATGGACATCGCTTAAAGCTATATCATGGTGAGAAGGCGACAAAAAATAAGGAGTTAGAAATCTTCCTCTTGGAGGATCCACCAACAGCAGAAGACTGAGCTAGTGGAGCGTCCAACTTAAGGACGTTAAAGCAAAGTGCTAGGTGGGAGACAACCCACCATGGTATGATCGTTCCTTTCTTTCTTCTTAGTTTTCTCTTTCAATAACTCTTCTCATTATTAGCACATATAGTTTGCATCTTCATTTGCATAATTGCATAAACAAAAAAACATGCAACGCGATAGCGTCACTGACGCGCCGGCGTCACAGATGCATAAGGAAGAAAAAGAAATCGAACAGAAAGTCACGTGAGAGCGTGGCTGGAGGCGTGCCTTTGGCACTATTTGACCCACATGACCGCATCGTTGACGCGTCCGCGTCATGTGAAAAAATGCCTCCCATGCGTCCACGTCAAGCACGCGAACGCGTGCCCTGAAAATCAACGTAAGAAAGGGTGTATGGCAGAATGTTACGCTGGACTGGGGTTGGAATGCCGCTAGATGCACAAGCCCTACCACGCAAACGCGTGCCCCACGCGTCGGCGTCGTCTTCCAATCTTGGCCATTCACGCGATCACGTCCACCACGCGAACGCGTCACCCTGGAATTCGGCAACAATGAGTTTCGAACAGAGAGTTGTGCGAGCGCGAGGCTGCCCTCGCGCCAGTAGCACAAAACGAGTCACGCGTCCGCATGACCGACGCGTCCGCGTCGTTTCATCTAAGCGCCATTGGTGCACGAAATTGTGAATCACACTTTTCACAACTCGTACCACTAACCAGCAAGTGCACTGGGTCGTCCAAGTAATACCTTACGTGAGTAAGGGTCGAAGGAGATTGGTGATGAGCGTCACACATAATCATCACCTTCATCACGTTCTTGGGTGCGAATGGATATCTTAGAAGCGAAATAAGATGAATTGAATAGAAAACAGTAGTACTTTGCATTAATCTTTGAGGAACAGCAGAGCTCCACACCTTAATCTATGGAGTGTTGAAACTCTACCGTTGAAAATACATAAGTGAAAGGTCTAGGCATGGCCGAGATGGCCAGCCCCCTAAAACGTGATCAAAGGATCATAAGGTAATCCAAAGATGCCTAATACAATAGTAAGAGGTCCTATTTATAATAAACTAGCTACTAGGGTTTACATGAGTAAGAAATTGATGCATAAATCCACTTCCTGGGCCCACTTGGTGTGTGTTTGGGCTGAGCCTGAGTGTTGCACATGCAGAGGCCATTTGTGGAGTTGAACGCCAGTTTCTGTGCCAGTTTGGGCGTTCAACTCTGGTTTTGGATCCTTTTCTGGCGCTGGATGCCAGATTTGGGCAGAAGGCTGGCGTTGAACGCCAGTTTACATCGTCTATTCTTGGCCAAAGTATGGACTATTATATATTTCTGGAAAGTCCTGGATGTCTACTTTCCAACGCAATTGGAAGCGCGCCATTTCGAGTTCTGTAGCTCCAAAAAATCCACTTTGAGTGCAGGGAGGTCAGAGTCCAACAGCATCAGCAGTCCTTCTTCAACCTCTGAATCAGATTTTTGCTCAAGTCCCTCAATTTCAGCCAGAAAATACCTGAAATCACAGAAAAACACACAAACTCATAGTAAAGTCCAAAAATGTGAATTTAACATAAAAACTAACGAAAACATCCCTAAAAGTAACTAGATTCTACTAAAAACACACTAAAAACAATGTCAAAAAGCGTATAAATTATCCGCTCATCACAACACCAAACTTAAATTGTTGCTTGTCCCCAAGCAACTGAAAATCAA
>NC_029787.2:107302063-107311281 GCF_000816755.2 Arachis ipaensis | reverse complement strand
AACTAAGAATTTTGAAAAAGATTTGATTTTTGAAAAAGATTTTGAAAAAGATAAGATTTTCAAATTGAAAATTTGATTTGACTCATAAGAAACAACTTGATTTTAAAAATTTTGAAAAAGTCAATCCAAATTTTCGAATTTGATGAGAGAAAAAAAAAAGGAAAGATATTTTTTTTTTTTTGAAATTTTTATGATGAGAGAGAAAAAACAAGTAAAATAATGCAATGCATGAAATTTTTAGATCAAAACAATGAATGTATGCAAGAATGTTATGAATGTCAAGATGAATACCAAGAACACCGTGACTGTCATGATGAACATCAAGAACATATTTTTGAAAAATTTTATATGCAAAGAAAACATGCAAGACACCAAACTTAGAAATCTTTCATGTTTAGACTCTAATAAACGAAAGATGCACATGTAAAACGAGAAAAGACATAAAACAAGAAAACATCAAGATCAAACAAGAAGACTGACAAAGAACAACTTGAAGATCATGAAGAACACTATGAATGCATGATTATTTTCGAAAAATGCAGGATGCAAATGCAATTGACACCAAACTTATAACATGACACAAGACTCAAACAAGAAACATAAAATATTTTTGATTTTTTATGATTTTATGATTTTTTTTTTGGATTTTTATCTTATATTTTTCGAAAATTATTTAGAAAAAAAGAAAAATAAGGATTCAAAATTTTTAATATGAATTCCAGGAATCTTATGCTCTAAAGCTCCAATCAAAGGGTCAGGCATGGCTTAATAGCCAGCCAAGCTTTAGTATGTAACTCAGACATGACACGCCTGACATTCCTTACATTCAACAGCCAATTGGCTAAGAAAGATAAAGAAGCTCTTATCTTGAGTATAAGAATTGAGACATGGCTTTACAGCCAGCCAAGCTTCAACATGCTTCATGAAACACTAGAATTCATTCTTAAAAATTTCGAAGCCATAGAATAATTTATTTATTTTTTTATTATTATTATATTTATTATATTTTTTTTTTCGAAAACAAAAGAAAATTTTTTTTTTGAAAGAGTTTTTGAAAAATTTTTTTTGAAAATAAAACAAAAAGAAAATTACCTAATCTGAGCAACAAGATGAACCGTCAGTTGTCCATACTCGAACAATCCCCGGCAACGGCGCCAAAAACTTGGTGCACGAAATTGTGAATCACACTTTTCACAACTCGTACCACTAACCAGCAAGTGCACTGGGTCGTCCAAGTAATACCTTACGTGAGTAAGGGTCGAATCCCACGGAGATTGTTGGTATGAAGCAAGCTATGGTCACCTTGTAAATCTCAGTCAGGCAGATATAAAGCTAAAAACATACTAAAAACAATGTCAAAAAGCGTATAAATTATCCGCTCATCAGCCATTCGCGCGAATGCGTACCCTGCGCGCCCGCGTTACTTGCGCCGCACAACATATCCATATCTGCCACAATATCTTATCTTTCTCTTCCCCAAATCCTACTTTTTCTTATCCCTCCTTATTTCTTTCCCACCCTTTTTCTTCCTTCTCCCTTCTTTCTCACTTTCTACTTTCTCTTTCTCACCACCATCATCAAGGTTTTTCTTTTCTTCTTCCCTCCTTACTTTTCTATTCTTCTTCTTATTTTTATGTTTTCTTCTTTTCTTTTTCTTTTTACTTTCATTATCCATGTTTTCTTTTTCTTTCTTTTTCTTTTAATTGGTGTTGGAAATTTATTTGGGTCATTATTATTTCTTATGATATGCTTGTGGATTGTTATGGAATTGTTTGACAATTATATATTAATTTTTATAGGGTTGCTTGCATGTTCAATTTAATACTTTCAATAGCTTATTTACCATGCATGCTATGTGTTTGTGAAAACGCCCGTATGGCATTGTGCACTCTTTTTCGATCTCTTATTCTACTACTCTAAATGCTTGCTTTTCACAAAACCCTTTTTATATTATAATATTTAAATATAATTATTATTACAAATAGGTTATTAGTTTGAAAGGCTTGGTAATCTAACTTGGACATTGAATGCGTGATCTATGCTACTCATGCCTTTGTCGGCATGCCAATAAAAACCTTGCATTTAATTGTCATCATATGCACTTGCTATATTTCCATTGATGATTTTTCACATGTAGTCATGACCATGTGTTAACATCATTCATCTTTAATGTGCATTGATTACCACCTTTTCTATTCTCTTCCTTGCTCTATCCCTTGAAGTTTTAACATCCTTACTCTTCCCCTTTCAGGATGGCCACCAAGAAAGAAAAAGAGAAAGCTACTCCCAAATCAACAGCAAGAGGAGGAACAAAAAGAGCATTAGTGGCAGAGCCATCTTCAACTGCAGTTAAGCCCTCAAAAAAAAGAATTAAGAGGATTATAAAGGTTGATGAAAAAGAGAAAGCCTTCCCAGCAAAAGACACTGTGCGATTTACTAACCACTACTGTGAGCAGATGTTCCCCATACTGGCAGAAAGGAGTTACAACAACGAATACCTTCTTATCCTCCCGACCCGTATTGCTGAATTTGTTGAGCGGCGAATTGAGCGACAATAATGGGGATTCCTACAGAGACAGCCACGGCAGGTTAATCTTTCTTGGGTAGTCGAGTTCTACTCTAATTTCCACCTGCCAACCCTGCAGTCTGTCTATGTCCGTCAGAAGCAAGTTCCCATTATCGAAGAGGCCATTCAACGAGCTTTAGATCTTCCCCATACTCCAGAAGGACTGGACGCATTTCAAGAGGCTGCACTCAAGCGCCAGACGTACCAATTTGACTGGGATACTGTTCTCAGAGTTATCGCACAACCTGGCAGCAGATGGATCTACGGTTACCATCGTTCCCGACCTAAGAGAATATTGGCTTCCGCACTTACCTTGGAGGCTCGCATATGGGCACAGATCATGTCCCATTATGTCTTTTCGAGCACTCACGAGTCCTCATTCACTGCAGACATGGCTGTTTTACTATGGTGCATCCTTACAGACCAGCTTCTAAACCTACCAAGACACATCCGGAATGCAATGGGACACGTACAAATTGCGGGCAACTTACCTTTTTCCGCCTTGGTTTTCGATCTCGTCTCAGCAGCCGGAGTCTCCTACAGAGCTGGGGACACCAAAGCCATGCTTCCACGGGATGATCAATACGTCCCTAATAAGAAATATATCAGACCTCCAGCAGCCACTAAAAGCCAACCTACTGAACCGGCTGAAGACATTCCTCCTTCAACACCACAAGCACCCACAACAAACCAACTGCTCCATCAGATACTTGAAAGGTTGGATCGGCAGGAACACAAAGCAAAGCTAAGAGAGCGCCGTAACAAGCACTGATTTACATACCTCAAGGAGCTACTTATGGGAAACTACAAAGACCCAGACACCCCGGACTCCACTTCCTTTACCAGCACAGGGAGCCATGACAGTCCCGACTGTGGAGATACTGCTACCAGCCCACCTTTATTCCTGACAGATGGCACCGAGGACGGTGCAAAGCCTTAAGTGTGGGGAGGTCGGTCAGTACCTGACTTCTGGAGGTAATTTCTCTTCCCTAACACTAATAAAATAGGATATTTAGTTAGTTTTTCTTTTATAGAATAGGATAAATTGCATAGTAATAGGTTAGTTGCATGCATGTTCTACTTGATTGTAAAGATAATAAGTTCCTTTTAAGACCCTATTTTTTTTGAAAAAAAAATTCACTAATTTAAATAAATAAAACCTTTATGTTAAATTTGTTTGAAGTTGTAATTGGAACATGATTTTTGAGCTAAAGAACACACAACCTGTGAGACTTTGAGCTTAGTTACATGGTTACCTTATTTAACCATAAATATTTTATTCTTGTGTGTTTACTTCTCTATGATTGTAATCTATATTTTGTTTCATCCTATATGTCAAATGTTTAATATATTTATATGCTTGCATATGATTGAGGCCATTATTTGTTTAGCTCACTTATCCCAATTAAGCATACCCCTTAAGTTACTTTTGTTAGCCACTTTGAGCCTTTAAATCCCATTTGTTCTATAATTTACCACATCACTAGCCTTAAACGAAAAAACAATTATATATCCCAATTGAATCTTTGGTTAGCTTGAGATAGAATTGTGTGTTAATTGAGTATGGAAAGATTGTGGGAACAAAAGATAATAAGGGAATGTGTCATGATAACATAATGGGAATTTGGGTACCTACTCATATGAAACCATAGAAATTAAAAATTCATGTGCATTGATAAGCTATGTTTATTTTCATGTTCAAAAAAAATCCAAAAATATTCAGTAAATAAACAAGGGGACAAAATTACCCCAATGCTAAGTTAAAATTCAAAGATCAATGCATATATGATAAAATTAAAATAAAGGGTGATACATGAGTAGGGAACGTGAAAGGAAAATTTTGAGTAGCTAGGTATGGAATTTAAAGTTATATAGAATATATATATGTGTTAGGTGAAAGCTTAGGTTAATTAAAGATTCAATTTATAAGCTTACTTAGCCATATATGAACCCTTACCCTTACCTTGGCCCCATTACAACCTTGAAAAGACCTCATGATGTTTGCATTGGTACGTTAAATGTTGTTGATTGGTTAGGTGTAGAACAAATTTTAGAAAGCATGATTAGAGAGGAGTAGAGTGATCACCCTATACACTTGAGAGACTAGAGTGCACATACATCATCAGTGAGGGTTCAATACTTAAATTCTATGTTCCCTGCTTTCATGAGCTACCTTCTTGCATTTTTATCTGTTCTTACTATATAAGAATTGAATTAGTGGAATTTGATTTGTGATTGTCTTGAAGATCTTATTTACTTTTAACCAAGTAGACAAGAATCATATAGTTGCATTCATATGTATAGGTTGCATTGCATTGCATGAGTTTTACATGTTCCTACTCATTTATTTTATCTCCTTCAACTAAGCATGAGGACATGCTGGACATGCTGTGTGGGGAGGTTGATAAACCATTATTTTATGGTTTATATTGTGTTTAATTGTGTGGTTTTATCAAATCTTTACCCACTTATTCATATGATTAGCATGTATCTACAATTCCTTCCCAAAATTACTCCATGGTCAAAAACTTGCTTCCTAGAGACTTTTAATTATGTATTTTAATTCTCCTTTATTCCATTCGATGACGTGATCCCTGTGTTAAGTGTTTCAGGCTTTATAGGGCATGAATGACTTGGATATTGGAGAGTAGGCTTGCAAAAATAGAAGGAACACAAGAAATTAAGAAGATGACCAGCGAGAAGCGACGCGGACGCATGGCTCATGCGACCGTGCAAAACGGAGAAATCGTAGTGACGTGCTCGCGTACCTGACGCGAACGCATGGATTGGAAACTACACAGATGACGCGAATGCGTGGATGAAGCGCACGCGTGGCAAGGCAAAACGCTGGATGACGCGAACGCGTAGATGACGCGATCGCGTGACGTGCGCGATCTGCAGAATTTGCAGAATTCGCTAGGGGCAGTTTTGGGCCATGTTTTGACCTAGTTTTCGGCCCAGAAAAGCAGATTAGAGCCAGGAAACATGGAGAGACGAGAGAGACATTCATTCCGGATAATTTTTAGTTTTTGAGATATGAATTTACTCCTCCTCTAGGTTTTCTCTCTACACATTCATAGCTCTTAGGATTTTGTTTTTATTGCTTTTTGGATTGGGATATTGAGAAGAGTTATTACCTCCGCCAAGACTTCATCATTCTAGTTTGTTTTCCTTACTTGTCACTTACTCTTTTGTATCCTTAATTTGTTTAGAATTACTATTAGATTATTTTTAGAATTTATTAATACAAGAACTATTTTTATTTTTAATTGGTCTTTTGGATTATTATTTATCATGTCTTCCTTTATTTTCCTTTCTTATTTTGTGAAGTTTACATTCATAATGAGCGAGAAATTCCATAACTTGATTGGGAGTTGATTGAAAGGAGAACCTTGAGTTGTAATGCTCAAGAGTAAAATTGTAATTGGGTTTATTGTTGGATCGCCCTCTAGTCACTGACACTAATCCTTCCCACGGGAGAGGATTAGAACTTGTGAATAGAAATAGACTTCTAACTTGCTTGACTTTCCTCTACCTGGTGAAGGATAACTAAGCAAAACAACCTTCAATTATCAATTAATCTTGGAAGAACTCCAACAAGGATAGACTTTCCGACTAATCTACTCACGGTCAAGATTTTTATTTAAATTACATAAATTCTCTGATTTAATTTCCTATTTATCAAACTCAAAACCATTTTCGAAAACATCTGATTAATAAAATAGCACATCTTTCTGCAACTCGTTGGGAGACGACCTGGAATTCATACTCCCAGTATTTTAATTCTAATTTTGTGACAACCCTTATAAATTGATAAGCGAATTTTTGTTGGCTAAGAACTGTACTTGCAACGTATCTCTTACATTAATTTCTTAATCCGTCAATTTCTGCCACGTCATGAACCTGTTTGGATCATTAGTTAAAGAGATTTTTTGTAACTCCTCCATGGGGTTGGTCGATCTTGAAACTCGGTGCGTGGGTCTAACTCGGCTAAAGAAGGAAGCTTGAGTGACTTGTGGACGGCATTTATTTATGCACCTATAGCTCGGTTAGATATAGGCATTTTGAGAATAATGTTATAACAATGCCGAGCGCCACGGTGGTCACTGTGAATTGTTGCAACAAGGTTGTCCTGCACATGAAATTTAACACAAAGATGAATTGTGGAGACAATAACACCGAACTTATTCAAAAAAGGTTGGCCAAGTATTAGGTTGTAAAGGACTAAAATAATCAGCCACAAGATATTGAACGTCCAGAGTTTTTGTTAGAGGATTCTCATTAAGTGTGGTTTGTAACCACACTGGTCCCAACACAGGTACTCGTTCACCCAAAAATCTCCCTAGGTCTCTAGTGGATGGTTGTAGTATGTTATCACTTAACTTCATTTTTTGAAATGTGGAGTAAAATAGAACATTGGCACTACTTCCTGGGTCTAACAATACTTTGTGAATTATTAGGTCTCCCAGTTGAATAAAGATGACCAGGTCATCTAAGTTGAGTTCATTTGAATTGAAATTGGCCGATTGGAACGTCATTTCAGAGAAGTTGGACAAAGTTTGATGATTGTTTATGATGCTCTCTACAGTGAGCATAGCTCAGTAAGTGCGTTTGCAAGCAGAGCTTGATGCTCCACCACTAGCGAAGCCCCTAGATATGCAATTCATCACACCTCGAGGTTGATTAGGCTGAGCTGTATGTGCTTTGTCCTTGTCCCGAGAAAATTGACATGCAGAGGATAAGTCAGATGGATATGTATTCTGCTTTTGGATATGACTGAAGAACGAATGATTGACGGTTTAGAATTTAGAATAAATCCCCGTTACAAGTATAGTTTCTAAACCAAGCAATCATCCTTTCTTACAAACGTTTTGGTTGTCACAAGTAACAAACCCAATAAAATTTTTAAACCAAAATATTCAAACCTCGGGTCGTCTTCTCAAGGAATTGCAGGGAGGTGTTCTTATTATTAGTTATGAAAAACAGTGTTTTTGGGTTTTGAAAGGTTTGAACAAGGAAAATAAGTTGCAGGAATTAATAAATTAATATCTAATAAAACTCTTGGCAAGGTATGAAAATTTGGAAGTCCTATCCTAGTTATCCTTATGAGAATTGAGTTTAATCCCACTTAGTTAACCTTTACGAAAGCAAGGGAAAGTCAAGTGGACTAATTAGTTAAATTCCCAAGTCCTAGCCAACTCCTAAGGAAAGACTAGAGTTAGTGGAATTCAATTCAATTAGATGATTTTTGTATGATTTTTGTTACGGTTTTTCGCATATTTAATAGGCGAATAGTGATTAGTGAAACTGAGGGTCGCTACCGTACCTTCTAGGTTTTTTTGTGCAGTTCTTTAAGATTAGATACTACTATCACTTGTCACGAAGACTAGGATAAAACACAACAATAAAAAGATGAAAAAATCTGCCAGGACGTAAATTAACCAAAAGTAAAACGAACGTCCAAGTTAAAATGCGAAAGTCCTCGAGTGATTCGTTAAGCTTATAGTAAAGTGACGTAGAAGGTAGATAAATGTACTAAAGCTAATAAATTTGTGATAGTTCTTTCCCCGTCGTGCTTTCGAATTCTTACATACAGTGGGCGAAGTGGTTTCATCGTTACTCATAGGGTTTGGAAGTGGGACTCCATGTGGACGTACGATATTTCTCACCTGAGACGGGCCTTTTTAAGATTCTCCGGTAGTGTCACCAAAAATAGTTCAGAAACGTACGAATAAGTATGATTAACGTACAAAATGTAAAAAGAAGGACTAAAACACGATACTAACTTTTGTACGAAGAAACCGAAATTTAATGGTTTATAATTAGGAGAGAATAATGGTAATCTACGGAACTATACACACAATTCATAAAAGTCTCTAATGTCCCGTCCTTATCAAACCTCCTACCTTTCCTTCGTACGTTTTCACCTTCTTTATGTTCTTCAACTTCCTTGACGTTTCGACAGTCGGACTGGGAGAACGTGATTTTGCTAGTATTGAACTCGATGTCTCTAGGTTTACTATGCAAAGATCAACGCAACCTTTCGATTGCAGGCCTCGAAGCTAAACTATATATTATACGGTATTAAAGAGACTGCGATCCGCTATGCTTGCGCGCGAGGTGCACCTGTGTAGCGTCACTGCTTTTAGTCGCACCGTCTAAAGAAGAGGTCACTAAAGACCCGACAAAAGCTGGGTCAAAATCCGGGTCTTTTGTGTCTAATTTCCGATACTTCACCCCCTTAGATAAGTAAGTATTAGTAGTTAAGTATTATGTGTTAAAATCCTAAATCTACATCAAAAATCTCTCTCTCCAAGAGAGGAGAGAGAATCCAAAATCCTAATCCTAAGGAGAATTTCCTTAATCCTGAAGAATAATAAAGTTGAATAATAAAGTTGAAGAAGAGTCCAAGTTATAAGGAAAATGAAATATAAAGAGAAAATGAAAAATCTATGAAATTACGAAAAGGAATTAATGAATGCAACGGTTTAACCGAATACTTGGTAAGTACAATCCTAAAAGAAATAAACTATATTTAGTTCCATAAAGTCTAAATACTAAAAATAAATTGAAAAATATAAGAACCGAAATTAACTAATTGACCTCCGAGAACTCAATAGTTTGAATAGCACTAACAATTAACAATAAAAAA
>NC_029787.2:107298045-107301118 GCF_000816755.2 Arachis ipaensis | reverse complement strand
AATTCCCAAGTCCTAGCCAACTCCTAAGGAAAGACTAGAGTTAGTGGAATTCAATTCAATTAGAAAAAATAACAATTAACAATCACGATAAGTTTGATAACTCAAGAGCCTCCAGTTAATCAATTAAAGCCAAGAATATAAAAAGTTAAATAAAAATCATAAATCTGAAATACCTTGATTTATATCAAATAAAGAAAATCCTAACATGAATGGTTCATAAGCCAATTTGGCAACGTAAGTAATTAAGGAAAAGCATTAAAGTATCTAAAAAGTAAAAGAGAAATATAAAGTAAAAGGAATATTGAACCTGAGAAGAAGTTGAAATAATAAGTTGAAATAATAAGAAGTCCTAATTCCTTTAAGAGGAATCCTAATCCTAAAACCTAAGAGAGAGGAGAGAACCTCTCTCTCTAAAAACTACATCTAAATCCTAAAATTGTGTATTATGAATTGATGATTATGAATGAATAGATTCCCCCACTTCATAGCCTTTAATCTGTGTTTTCTGGGCCTAAAACTGGGTCGAAAACAGCCCAGAAATCACTGGAGAAGAAATCTGCCACGCTGATTTTCGTCACTGCGATGTGTCCACGTGGAGCGCGCGTTCGTATCGCCTAGCGTCAGAGAAATTATGGCATATTATATATCAAATCGAAGCTCCGGACGTTAGCTTTCCAACGCAACTAGAAACGTATCATTTGGATCTCTGTAGCTCAAGTTATGATCGTTTTAGTGCAAGAGGGTCAGGCTGACAGCTTTGCAGTTCCTTCAACTTCTTGTATTTCTTCCACTTTTGCATGCTTCCTTTCCATCCTCCAAACTATTCCTGCCCTGTAATCTCTGAAAATACTTAACACACATATCAAGGCATCTAATGGTAATAAGAGAGGATTAATATTTGGTAATTTAAAGCCAAAGAAGCATGTTTTCAATCATAGCACAAAATCAGGAAGAAAAATGTAAAACATGCAATTAGTATGAATAAGCATGCAAAGACTTGATAAAAACCACTGTGATGGCCTCTTAGAATTTTTCCGGGCAGAGTCCACTCTTTATAGCATGCAGGTGTACCTCAGGGTGAAGGTTTGGGATACTCATTGCTACTTTGGTGAAGCGGGTGACATACATTCTTAAGCTTTCGTGCTGCCCCTTTCTTGATAGTGTTTAAATAATCGAAATCATGTAAATAGATGGAAGATGCAGTGAAATGATATTCGAATTGCTTAGTGAGCTCCTGAAAGCGTAAAATTGAACCTGCAAGCAAAATGAAAACCAATTAAATGCAGGACCGTCTAAAAAAGTAGAAAAATAACAACACAAAATAGGATCAGAAGCACTGTTCACTATCATCATAGATTAGAATTTCTTGACGTGTTTTTTTGGATCTTCCATGCCATCGCTGGGAGTCAAAGTGATTAGTGATAAGCGGATAATTTATACGCTTTTTGGCATTGTTTTTAGTATGTTTTTAGTAGAATATAGTTACTTTTAGGGATATTTTCATTAGTTTTTATGTTAAATTCACATTTCTGGATTTTACTATGAGTTTGTGTGTTTTTCTATGATTTCAGGTAATTTCTGGCTGAAATTGAGGGACTTGAGCAAAAATCAGATTCAGAGGTTGAAGAAGGACTGCTGATGCTGTTGGATTCTGACCTCCCTGCACTCAAAGTGAATTTTCTGGAGCTACAAAACTCAAATTGGTGCGCTTCAAATTGCGTTGGAAAGTAGACATCCAGGGCTTTCCAGAAATATATAATAGTCCATACTTTGGCCGAGTTTAGATGACACAAAAGGGCATTGAACGCCAGTTCTATGCTGCAGTCTGGAGTTAAACGCCAGAAACACGTCACGAACCAGAGTTGAACGCCGGAAACACGTTACAAACTAGCGTTCAACTCCAGAAAGAGCCTCTGCACGTGTAACATTCAAGCTCAGCCCAAGCACACACCAAGTGGGCCCCGGAAGTGGATTTATGCATCAATTACTTACTTCTGTAAACCCTAGTAGCTAGTTTAGTATAAATAGGACTTTTTACTATTGTACTAGACATCTTATGATCTTCGGATCGATCCTGGATTGTATTTTTGATCCTGTGATCACGTTTTGGGGGCTGGCCATTCGACCATGCCTGAACCTTTCACTTATGTATTTTTAACTCTAGAGTTTCTGCACTCCATAGATTAAGGTGTGGAGCTCTGCTGTTCCTCATGATTTAATGCAAAGTACTACTGTTTTTCTATTCAATTCAACTTATTCCGCTTCTAAGATATCCATTCGCACCCAAGAACATGATGAATGTGATGATTATGTGACGCTCATCATCGTTCTCACTTATGAACGCGTTCCTGACAAACACTTCCGTTCTACATGCAACCAAGCTAGAATGAGTATCTCTTAGATATCTAATACAGGGGACCGAGTCCGAGTTATTAGTATCTTCATGGTATAAATTAGAACCCATGGATGGCCATTCCTGAGATCCGGAAAGTCTAAACCTTGTCTGTGGTATTCCGAGTAGGATCTGGGAAGGGATGGCTGTGACGAACTTCAAACTCGCGAGTGCTGGGCGTAGTGACAGACGCAAAAGGATAGTAAATCCTATTCCAGTATGATCGAGAACCTCCAGATGATTAGCCATGCCGTGAAAGAGCATTTGGACCATTTTCACAGAGAGGATGGGATGTAGCCATTGACAACGGTGATGCCCTTACAGAATGTAACACCCTACCATACAGAGACTTATGCTTAAGTCATAATTCAGAGATGGCAAGGTATTACGACCTCTAAAACAAAAATTTAGTACGTATAGTAGTATGAATGATTGATTATAACTAGGAGCCTTGTAAAAAAAAAGGGGTAAACAAAAACCGCAACTCGAAAGCGCAACACTCCGATCGATAACGTAACAAACCGGGATAAGCTAACGCGAGATCATATATATAAAGAGTGTCAAAAACAAGAATATCAAGACTCAAAACCCGGCTGCGAAGAGAACCGGTCCGAGCATAGCAATATATACATATGATAAAATAAGGAAACCCCAAAGGAAACCCAAAGGGACACAAATACA
>NC_029787.2:107296053-107297475 GCF_000816755.2 Arachis ipaensis | reverse complement strand
TGTATCTTCCGGCATAAAGTACACCGACTTTGTAGAACAATCAAGCAGGACATGGTTCTCAGATAACCAGTCCAATCCCAAGATAAGATCAAGACCGATCATCGGTAAGCAGATTAAATTATAGACAAAATCACGCTGCTTGAACCTGAACGAAACTTTCGGGCATCCTAGCCTAGTTACCATGGCTTCATGGGTAGCATTATGTACCTTTAGGTCATAACCTAAGGTTACGATCTTCAATCCTAACTCATGGGCTTTCTCAAATGCAATAAATGAATGCGATGCTCCCGAATCAAATAAAGCATTTAAAGTTTGACCAGCCATTTCACAGTTACGTCGAATGAGTGTCTCAGATCCTTCTGCACCCACAGCTGAGGTGGTGAACACCCGACCAGTCTGTTGTGCTTTCCCAGCACCTTGCTTTTGCTTCTCTGGACAACTTGCGGCTTTATGCCCCGCCTTTCCACAATTGTAGCACAAACCCCATCCGGCCCTGCATGGTACTCCCGGATGGTGACTCCCACACCTAGTACAAGCTTGATCATTCTGAGGCTGCTTCCCAAACCTTTTCCCTTGGGAGTAGTTGTTGTTGGGCCTCCTAAAAGAACCTTCACATTTAGCTATAAAAATAACATTTTTGGCTTTCTAGAATAAATTCTCATTTATGGGTTAATTAACCATTAATTAACCGGGTCTTACACAGAAAGCTTGCCATGGAAAGGAGTAAGGCTGATTGGATGAAGACAGCGGGAAAGCAGAGATTCAGAGGAACGAAAGCATCTCTATACGCTTATCTGAAATTCTCACCAATGAATTACATAAGTATTTCTATATTTATTTTCTGTTTATTTATTATTATTATTCGAAAACTCCATAACTATTTGATATCCGCCTGACTGAGATTTACAAGGTGACCATAGCTTGCTTCATACTAACAATCTCCGTGGGATCGACCCTTACTCACATAAGGTTTTATTACTTGGACGACCCAGTGCACTTGCTGGTTAGTTGTGCGAAGTTGTGAAGTTATGTTTGGACCATGGTTATGTGCACCAGTTATTGGCGCCATTTCCAGGGAGAGAACGAACAACAAATTTTACAACCTAATCTGAGTAACAATTTCGCATTACCAAGTTTTTGGCGCCGTTGCCGGGGATTGTTCGAGTTTGGACAACTGACGGTTCATCGCGTTGCTCAGATTAGGTAATTTTCTTTTTGTTTTATTTTCAAAAATTTTTCAAAAAAAAAAATCTTTCAAAAATTTCTCATCTGTTTTCGAAAATTATTCTAAAATTTTTTAAGAATGAANGCTTCATCATTTTCATGAGCCTTTAGGAGTTTGGACTTAAAGTCACTTGAGATTTCTAATCGGCTCAAACACAAGTTTCCAGATACTTCTCGAGCACCAATTTTTAGACTCTC
>NC_029787.2:107294125-107294435 GCF_000816755.2 Arachis ipaensis | reverse complement strand
AACACCCGACCAGTCTGTTGTGCTTTCCCAGCACCTTGCTTCTGCTTCTCCGGACAACTTGTGGCTTTATGCCCCGCCTTTTCACAATTGTAGCACAAACCCCATCCGGCCTTGCATGGTACACCCGGATGGTGACTTCCACACCTAGTACAAGATTGATCATTTTGAGGCTGCTTCCCAAACCTTTTCCCTTGGGAGTAGTTGTTGTTGGGCCTCCTAAAAGAACCTCCCCTCTTAAAAGACAGACCTCTAGGTGCAAAGCTCTTCCCTCGGTTCTGTGGAAATGATCCTTTGTGACTTCCTTTCTCAG
>NC_029787.2:107273879-107285301 GCF_000816755.2 Arachis ipaensis | reverse complement strand
TAATTTTATTTTTATTTTTATTGTTTTTCATGTTTTATTAGGTTCATGATCATGTGGAGTCACAAAATAAATAGAAAAATTAAAAACAGAATCAAAAATAGCAGAAGAAAAATCACACCCTGGAGGAGGATCTTACTGGCGTTTAAACGCCAGTAAAGAGCATCTGGCTGGCGTTCAACGCCAGAACAGAGCATGGATCTGGCGTTGAACGCCAGAAACAAGCAGCATCCTGGCGTTCAGACGCCAGAAATGCACACTGAGGAAGAGCTGGCGCTGAACGCCAGAAACAAGCATCTGGCTGGCGTTCAACGCCAGAAATATGCTGCATCTGGGCACTGAACGCCCAGAACAAGCATCAATTCGGTGTTTAAACGCCAGAATTGCATGCAAAGGCATTTTACATGCCTAATTGGTGCAGGGATGCAAATCCTTGACACCTCAAGATCTATGGACCCCACAGGATCAACTCAGCATATGTGGACCCCACAGGATCCCCACCTACCACCACTCACTCTCTTCCCTCTTCTCANTTTTAAGAATGAATTCTAGTGTTTCATGAAGCATGTTGAAGCCTGACTAGCTGTAAAGCCATGTCTAAATTCATTTGGACTGGAGCTTCCAACCAACATTATCAAGAGCAAGCTAGTTGTTGCTAATCCACCTGCTGCTGTTCCTGATCCACCTGATTTACATGCTAAAGCTTGACTGGCTATTAAGCCATGCCTAACCCTCAGATTGGAGCTTTAGACTAAGAGTGCAAGATTCCTGGAATTCTTCTTAAAAAATTTGGAATCCTTATTTTTCTTTTTCACATTAATTTTCGAAAAATCCAAAAAAATCATAAAATCATAAAAAATCAAAAATATTTTGTGTTTCTTGTTTGAGTCTTGAGTCAATTTCAAGTGTGGTGTCAATTGCATTTTTTCTAAAAATTCTTTGCATTTTTCGAAAATTCATGCATTCATAGTGTTCTTCATGATCTTCAAGTTGTTCTTGGCCAGTCTTCTTGTTTTGTGTCTTTTCTTGTTTTTCATATGCATTCTTGCATTCATAGTGTCTATACATGAAAAATTTCTAAATTTGGTGTCTTGCATGTTTTCTTTGCATCAAAAATTTTTCAAAAATATGTTCTTGATGTTCATCATGATCTTCAAAGTGTTCTTGGTGTTCATCTTGACATTCATAGTGTTCTTGCATGCATCATGTGTTTTGATTTATAATTTTCATGTTGTGAGTCATTTTTTATGTTTTTCTCTCTCATCATTAAAAATTCAAAAATCAAAAAAATATCTTTCCCTTTTTCACTCATAAATTTCGAAAATTTGAATTGACTTTTTTTAAAACTTTTTAAAATTTAGTTGTTTCTTATGAGTCAAATCAAATTTTCAATTTAAAAATCTTATCTTTTCAAAATCTTTTTCAAAAATCAAATCTTTTTCATTTTTCTTATTTATTTTCAAAAATTTTAAAAATATTTTTCAAAAATCTTTTTCTTAATTTTACATCATATTTTCGAAAATATCATCAACAATTAATGTTTTGATTCAAAAAAATTTCAAGTTTGTTACTTACTTGTTAAGAAAGATTCAAACTTTAAGTTCTAGAATCATATCTTGTGATTTCTTGTGAATCAAGTCATTAATTGTGATTTTAAAAATCAAATCTTTTTCAAAACTAATTCTAATCATATATTCCTATCATATCTTTTTTTTTAAAAAAAATCTTATCTTTTTCAAAAATTTGATTTTCAAATATCTTTTCTAACTTCTTATCTTCTTATCTTTTCAAAATTGATTTTCAAATCTTTTTCAACTAACTAATTGACTTTTTGTTTGTATTTTATCTTTTTCAAAACTACCTAACTAACTATCCCTCTCTAATTTTTGAAAATACCTCCCTCTTTTTCAAAATTCTTTTTAATTAATTAATTATTTCAAATTTTAATTCTAACCTTATTTCTTATCTAATTTTCGAAAATAACTAACCCCTTTTCAAAATTTATTTTCGAAAACTTCTTCCTCTCATCTTCTTCTATTTATTTATTACTTACTAATACTTCTCTTGATCTCATATCTCTGTTATCCTCACCCTTGTGTTTGGATTCTCCTCCCTCTTCTTCTCTTCTTTACATTACATTCTTTTCTTCTTCTACTCACACAGGGAAACCTCCATACCTGGGCAAAAAGGATCCCTATTATTATTATTTTTCTGTTCCCTCTTTTTCATATGAGCAGGAGCAAGGACAAGAACATTCTTGTTGAAGCAGATCCTGAACCTGAAAGGACTCTGAAAAGAAAACTAAGAGAAGTTAAAATACAACAATCCAGAGACAACCTTACAGGAATTTTCGAACAGGAAGAGGAGATGGCAGCCGAAAATAATAATAATGCAAGGAGGATGCTTGGTGACTTTAATTCACCTAATTCTAATTTACATGGAAGAAGCATCTCCATCCCTACCATTGGAGCAAACAATTTTGAGCTTAAACCTCAACTAGTTTCTCTGATGCAGCAGAACTGCAAGTTCCATGGACTTCCATCTGAAGATCCTTTTCAGTTCTTAACTGAATTCTTGTAGATCTGTGATACTGTTAAGACTAATGGAGTAGATCCTGAAGTCTACAGGCTCATGCTTTTCCCTTTCGCTATAAGAGACAGAGCTAGAGTGTGGTTGGACTCTCAACCCAAAGATAGCCTGAACTCTTAGGATAAGCTGGTCACGGCTTTCTTAGCCAAGTTCTTTCCTCCTCAAAAGCTGAGCAAGCTTAGAGTGGATGTTCAAAGTAATGGGACGCCTCAGAAGAAGGGAGTTCTTGAAATTGATACTCTGAATGCCATATTAGCTCAGAATAAAATATTGACTGAGCAAGTCAATATGATTTCTCAGAGTCTGAATGGGATGCAAGCTGCATCCAACAGTACTCAAGAGGCATCTGCTGAAGAAGAGGCTTATGATCCTGAGAACCCTGCAATAGCAGAGGTGAATTACATGGGTGAACCATATGGAAATATCTATAATCCCTCATGGAGAAATCACCCAAATCTCTCATGGAAGGATCAACAAAAGCCTCAACAAGGCTTTAATAATGGTGGAAGAAACAGGTTTAGCAATAGCAAGCCTTTTCCATCATCCACTCAGCAATAGACAGAGAAC
Organism: Arachis ipaensis; assembly: GCF_000816755.2. Classification (NCBI taxonomy): domain Eukaryota; kingdom Viridiplantae; phylum Streptophyta; class Magnoliopsida; order Fabales; family Fabaceae; genus Arachis; species Arachis ipaensis. The sequence goes on along the minus strand of NC_029787.2, from coordinate 107,282,148 downwards.
TCTGAACAAAATACCTCTAATTTAGCAAACTTAGTCTCTGATCTATCTAAGGCCACTGTGAGTTTCATGAATGAAACAAGGTCCTCCATTAGAAATTTGGAAGCACAAGTGGGCCAGCTGAGTAAAAGGATCACTAAAATCCCTCCTAGTACTCTCCCAAGCAATACAGAAGAAAATCCAAAAGAAGAGTGCAAGGCCATTGATATAACCATCATGGCCAAATCCAAAGAGGAAGGGGAGGACGTGAATCCCAAGGAGGAAGACCTCCTGGGACGTCCAGTGATCAATAAGGAGTTTCCCTCTGATGAACCAAAGGAATCTGAGACTCATCTAGAGACCATAGAGATTCCATTGAACCTCTTATGCCATTCATGAGCTCTGAAGAGTATTCTTCTTCTGAAGAGAATGAAGATGTTACTGAAGAGCAAGTTGCCAAGTTCCTTGGTGCAATCATGAAGCTGAATGCCAATTTATTTGTTAATGAGACTTGGGGAGATGAACCTCCCCTGTTCACCAATGAACTAAATGCATTGGATCAACTGAGATTGCCTCAGAAGAAACAAGATCCTGGAAAGTTCCTAATACCTTGTACCATAGGTACCATGACCTTTGAGAAGGCTCTATGTGACCTTGGGTCAGGAATAAACCTCATGCCACTCTTTGTAATGGAGAAACTGGGAATCTTTGAGGTACAAGCTGCTAAAATATAAGAACCATGATCAAAGTAAGAACCCGAACCCAAAGAATTATCTCACCATGGTTCGGGAGAAATACTTAGATTTTAGTCCGAAAAATGTGAGGTTAGCGTTTGACTTGCCTATGATGCAAGGAGATGCACACCCCTACACTAGAAGGGTCAACTTTGATCAAAGGTTGAACCAAGTCCTCATGGACATATGTGTGGAAGGAGCTCAATAGAAGATTGACTCAAAAGGCAAACCGGTTCAATTTAGAAGACTGGACCTTAAGCCTGTGGCTAGAAGATGGTTGGAGTTCATCCAACGCTCCATCATCCCCACTAGCAACCAATCTGAAGTTACTGTGGATCGGGCCATCATGATTCATAGCATCATGACTGGTGAGGAAGAAGAAGTTCATGAAGTCATCGGATGTTTTCATTAGTTTTTATGTTAAATTCACATTTCTGGACTTTACTACGAGTTTGTGTGTTTTTCTATGATTTCAGGTAATTTCTGGCTGAAATTGAGGGACTTGAGCAAAAATCAGATTCAGAGGTTGAAGAAGGACTACTGATGCTGTTGGATTCTGACCTCCCTGAACTCAAAGTGAATTTTCTGGATCTACAGAACTCAAACTGGTGCGCTTCCAATTGCGTTGGAAAGTAGACATCTAGAGCTTTCCAGCAATATATAATAGTCCATACTTTGGCCGAGTTTAGACGATGCAAAAGGGCGTTGAACGCCAGTTCTATGCTGCAGTCTGGAGTTAAACGCCAGAAACACGTCACGAACCAGAGTTAAACGCCGGAAACACATTACAAACTGGCGTTCAACTCCAGAAAGAGCCTCTGCACATGTAACATTCAAGCTCAGCCCAAGCACACACCAAGTGGGCTCCGGAAGTGGATTTATGCATCAATTACTTACTTCTGTAAACCCTAGTAGCTAGTTTAGTATAAATAGGACTTTTTACTATTGTATTAGACATCTTATGATCTTCGGATCGATCCTGGATTGTATTTTTGATCCTGTGATCACATTTTGGGGGCTGGCCATTCGGCCATGCCTGAACCTTTCACTTATGTATTTTTAACTCTAGAGTTTCTGCACTCCATAGATTAAGGTGTGGAGCTCTGCTGTTCCTCATGATTTAATGCAAAGTACTACTGTTTTTCTATTCAATTCAACTTATTCCGCTTCTAAGATATCCATTCGCACCCAAGAACATGATGAATGTGATGATTATGTGACGCTCATCATCATTCTCACTTATGAACACGTGCCTGACAAACACTTCCGTTCTACATGCAACCAAGCTAGAATGAGTATCTCTTAGATATCTAATACAAGGGACCGAGTCCGAGTTATTAATATCTTCGTGGTATAAGTTAGAACCCATGGATGGCCATTCCTGAGATCCGAAAAGTCAAAACCTTGTCTGTGGTATTCCGAGTAGGATCTGGGAAGGGATGGCTGTGACGAACTTCAAACTCGCGAGTGCTGGGCGTAGTAACAGTCGCAAAAGGATAGTAAATCCTATTCCAGTATGATCGAGAACCTCCAGATGATTAGTCATGCCATGACAGAGCATTTGGACCATTTTCACAAAGAGGATGGGATGTAGCCATTGACAACGGTGATGCCCTTACAGAAAGCTTGCCATGGAAAGGAGTAAGGCTGATTGGATGAAGTCATCGGGAAAGCAGAGATTCAGAGGAACGAAAGCATCTCTATATGCTTATCTGAAATTCTCACCAATGAATTACATAAGTATTTCTATCTTTATTTTCTGTTTATTTATTATTATTATTCGAAAACTCCATAACTATTTGATATCCGCCTGACTGAGATTTACAAGGTGACCATAGCTTGCTTCATACCAACAATCTCCGTGGGATCGACCCTTACTCACGTAAGGTTTTATTACTTGGACGACCCAGTGCACTTGCTGGTTAGTTGTGCGAAGTTGTGAATTTATGTTTGGACCATGGTATTGTGCACCAGTTATTAGCGCCATTGCCAGGGAGAGAACGAACAAAAAATTTTACAACCTAATCTGAGTAACAATTTCGCATTACCAATTAGTAATGCAAAGTTTCTAGGCAGTTTTAAATTCATGACGTCGGCCGAGAATGGTCCAACAGCATTGTCCAATTCATCATCGTCATCGTTTTGTTGATCTCTCTCCGATTGTTGAGTTTTAGAGATGTGTGTTGGATCTGAATTTTCTTCATCGTCCTCTGGTTGCTCATTGTGATTATCATTATTTTCAATCCGAGCATTAGTTAACTCGGCTATTTGATTTGCCATTCATTGGTTTTCTTCTGCCACACTAATTAGCTTGTTGTAGCTCCGTTACCATCCGAAGAAGTTTGGATGGTGTGGGAGGAGGCTGGTCAGCCATGAACAAGTATGACAATTTTGGGACCTAAAAAAAGAAGGGTTTTTATCTCTAGATCCCACGGTAGGCGCCAATTATTCTTGTAGAGGTTGGTCGCTGTATAGCTCGTCTGCCGATGAGTATCTGCAAGCTTTTCGTCGGGATGAGTTATAGTCGACAATGAGAGAACAAGAGGGTAGATACCTGCAAAAGGCACTCAGACGCTCAAGTCAGTAAGTGAATAATAGGCTTTGCAAATTGTAATAATATGAACAATCTTCTTACCTTTTTCTTTATATCTGGAATGAAGAGTGACGGTTATGTCTCTGAGTAATTTTGCTTTAAACGAAGAGTAATAGCATATTTGAGTATTTTGGTATTTGTTTTGATGACCGTTAGTGGTAATCGATTTATAATGTATATAACTAAGTCATGATGTGTAGCCGAGCTATAACGGCCGTATCAGTTTTTTATGGTTCTTTTTTTATATGTTGATTTTACTAAAATGTTTGGGGTCTAATTTCTAACAACCAAAACTTCATAGAATGTTTTGAAAACAATATAAATGGGCAGACTATCAGACAGCAAAATTGCAAAGGCTTTTGGAGAGTGCAATATGATGACAGGATCCATGGATGTGAAAAAATCCACTAAAAAAACTATTAGAAAGAATCACAAATCAATAGTAATTTGTTTTCCCCGATCTATGGATAGTTTGTCATTTATTTATTTAATATTTTTTTTGTTCTATTTGTTATAAAATTCTACAACATCTAGCCATTTCCTTAATCTTGCACATGAAAGACATTATGGAGGAAGTATCATATAAATTTAATCTTCTTTTATTTTTTGTTTTGATTGTTTATGAATTAAGATCATAACATTCATTTAATATTTGTTATTTCAGCTGGGTTCAAGCTATAATGAAAAAGCTTTGTCTTCAATTAGCAAGAAGAAACTGTAAGTTTTTTCCTTCAAATTGCTAAAGAGCAATAGAATCTCCAACTTTGCTTCTACACTTGTCAAATCAACAGCAGCTCTTGTTTCTTCAAAACGAGATAACAGTAACGTTGCTGATACCGCAACAATACCAACAAGCATGTTTCATTACTAAGTGATGGCCCTGAAGACTATGTCAGTATAGAATTTCTCAATAAAATCCCATTGTAAGTATAGCTCTACCTAACAACAATCCTCGAGTATCAAATTTAGAAAGGAATTTGGTTGTCACAAGTTCAACCCCAGTAAAAATAACCGAATTATTCAAACATTGGATTGTCTCACAAGGAATGGGCAAACATGTGCTTCGACATTGGTTAGAAGTCCGGGGTTGTAAGTCATGAGCAAGAAATTAAACTAGGAATCTTAACAAGCAAGTAATCTTGGAATGCAAGAAACTAATTCAAACAATTAGAGAAAAATGTAAATAGTTCTAAACTCATAAAATAACATCCAATGTAATTCTATTCTAAGCCAAACAAGTAACTATAACTAAGACAAAGCAATCAAGATTTTTGGGTTTTCAAATATGAATGATAAAAATAACTCTTGGCTAAGCATGGGAATTGGGGTCACTATCCTTGTTTAATAACCATATCTTGACAATTATGAGGAACCAAACTCATTAAGTTTACTTCTATACTTGAAGTATGTTAAATGGTTTGGCCAACATCAACCCATAAGGTCCAACCTAACTACCAATTAACTTGGAAGTAGGCTAGTGTCATTGGCTATCAAATTGACCACCAAGGGTTCCCAAATCATCAAATCCATTAGACCCAATGACTCAAGCTTACCCAATTCCCTTAGCCTAGGCCAAGAGTAAAAAGGACTACTCCATAATCAAAGGAAACATTTCATCAAACACATGGTAAGCATTGATAAAAGACCTATTCAAATTGCAATTAAATTGGAACTAACAAGTACCCACTAACAATTATCAACATACAATCACTCAAACAACACAATTAATCATAGAAATCATCAATGCAACAATAACAAATCAAGATCTACAAGATTCATGGAATAGGTATAAAATGACAAACAACAAGGAAACATAAAACTAACACAAGATCTAAACAAAATTATACTAGAGAATTCAAATTAAACAATTAAAACTAGTAATTAACAAGATCCAATTCAAAATTCAACAAGGAAAGATCAAATTAAAGCTAGATCTAGAGAGGAACAAGGGTTCTCTCCCTAGAAGAACAAAGAACCAAAACTAGCTAAAAATTGTGTCTAAGTGTAAAATGATTGATCCCCCTCTTTCCCCTAGCATCCTTGGGTCTTTTCCATGCAGAAACTGCTTGAATTTGGGCCTGATGAGCCTCAGAAATCGCCAGGCATGATTTCCTTTAATGAGGTCACGTGCACGCCATGCGTGCGTGCGCCCCGATTGCTTTTGTGATCCACGCGTGCGTGCCATGTGTGCGCACACGTCGGTGGGATTTCTCTGATCCGCGCAGATGCGTCCATCCTTGCGCGCCGCTTCCAGCATCCTCATCCACGTGTGCGCGTGAGGTGCGCGTGCGCGTCCATGCTGGAATTTCCAAAATCCAAATCTTCATGTTCCTTCCTCTTATGCATCCTTGCCCTATAAATTCTGAAATCACTCAACAAACACGTCACGGCATCGAATGGTAATAGAAGAGAATCAAAATATAGCAATTTTAAGGCAAAAGAAGCATGTTTTTCATCATGAAGCAATATTAGGAAGAGAACACAAAACCATGCATTTCTTGTGAATAAGTGCGGAAAATATTGACAAAATCCCCCAAATTCTACACAATATAAACCAAAAAATTGGGGTTTATCAAATCTCTCCACACTTAAACCAAGCATGTCCTCATGCTTAAAATAAAAAGACCAAAGATCATGGTAAGAAAGGGTTTATGAAATACAAATTTCCTAAATGAATGCATGCAACTAATGTAAAATCGTCTATCTAATTGGTCAAGTGTAAATCTATCCTCCAAGAACACATATGAGCATACGGAGTGAAAATGCTATGTAGTGCATGAATCCTACCAATTTGAACATCAACATGAAGTGCATATAACTTGCTAGATGAACGCTTGTGAAAGCCGGGAACAAGGAGTTGAGCATCGAACCCTCACAGGAAGTGTATCCGCTCTATTCGCTCGAGTGTATAGGGTTCGTCACTCAATCCTCTCCTAATCATGCTTTCCAGGATTTGTCTTTCGTCTAACAATCAACAATTACTTAATGCATGCTTACAAGTATCATGAGGTCTTATTCATGGGTTGTAATGGGGCTAGGGTGAAGGTATGGATGTATATGGTCAAGTGAGCTTAAAATTTAAATCCTTGGTTAACTTAGGATCCCACTAGACACATAGAACAACCTATACAACTATAATACATTACCTAGCTACCCATACGTTTCACTTTTTGCGTACTCATGCATTATTTTCAATTCACATCCCATATGCATTGTTATTATTTCTTTGTCTTGGGGCATTTTTGTCCCCTTTCATTGCTTTCTCTTTTTATATTTTTGTTTCTTCTATATATATATATATATATATATATATATATATATATATATATATATTTCTATTTCTTTTTTTTACATTCTCATATATACACATAAAATTTTTTTCTTTTGGGTCCCCTTTTTCTTGGGGTTTCATGTACAAAAGTTCCAATGCATATGGCGCAATCATTCAATACATGAGTATGTTCCCACTTCCCAAAATTTCCAATTACAATTACAAATACACACCTTTATATCCACCCAAGTTTCCAAGTACACCCTCCCATTTGAATGACACACACCCTAACTTACATAAGCTAATCAAGGATCCAAATCTAGGGACATCCATTATTTTTCACTTAGGGTTGTTGATGTGCTCTATTTAAGAACAAAGAGAGTTTATCATTGGCTCAAAATTGGTTAGCAATGGTAGATAAAAGGATTAAGGCCGTTTGGGAAAAGTGACTATTGAAATGATGGCCTCAATCATGTAAATGCATTCATACACAAAATAATGGACATATAGAATCAGACAAAGCAAGGATTACAATCATAGAGAGAGAATAATGCACACAAGAATGGGAAATAGTGGTCAGAAGATATAACCACACAATAGGCTCAAAACTTACATGTTTGTGTTCTTAGCTCAATCACTATGTTCCAAAATACATTCTTGAAGCAAATTTTCCGCAAAAAAAAATTTCAAAATTGGTACGGTTCTCCAAAATTACAGTTTCTTGGGGAAGAAGTCATTATTTTGACCAAGTAACTCCATAGGAACTAACTATCATGCAAGGGGTATTTACAAGCAAGACTAACTACACATGCAATGTACTAACTACTAAGCAAAAGATAAATCCATGGGTGTTGAAAGGAAGAGATTGTTACCCATGGAGATCGGTCGAACGACCTCCCCACACTTAGAATTTAGCACGGTCCTCTGTGCTACCAACAATACGCAAAGGACGGTTGATGTGCGGAAAACGATCCGACACAAAACTCACCGGCAAGTGCACCGGGTCGCATCAAGTAATAATAACTCACGGGAGTGAGGTTGATCCCACAGAGATTGAAGGATTGAGCAATTTTAGTTTAGTGGTTGATTTAGTCAAGCGAATCAAGATTTGGTTGAGTGATTTGTGATTTGCAGAATTTAGATTGCATGGAAAGTAAAGGGAATGGGTAAATTGCATTGAATTTAAAGAGAACTGAAATTTAAAGTGTTGAATCTTAAAGAACAAGAAATTAAATGGCAGAAACTTAGAACGCAAGAAATGTAAATTGCAGAATCTTAAAGTGCAAGAAATGTAAATGGCTTGAATTGTAAAGGGAATTGGGAATTGGATTTGCAGAAATTAAGCAAGGAAAAAAATTAAATTCAACAAACAGAGAAATAGAAGATGACTTGGATTGAATCGGATCTAAAAACAGAATTGTAAATAAGCATGAAAAGCGTTAAACAGAGAAAGTAAAATGAGAATTCAGATCTCAGGACTCAAGAGACTAGATAACCAAGTCTAGATCTCAATGCCTTCCTAGATCCAACAAGAACAATTGCAAAGAAATTAAAGAAATGTAAAGTGCAGAAAGAGTAGAAACAGAAGCAATTAATAGAAATGGAAATTCAATTGTGCAGTAAAATGAAACAGAGAGATCTTAGGATGAGATTGAAACAGAATTCCTTCAATTCTCCAACCCAAGATCCAAGACA
>NC_029787.2:107270622-107273625 GCF_000816755.2 Arachis ipaensis | reverse complement strand
CCCAAATTCTCTTGAATTAAAACAACAATGCCAAGAAATGTAAAGTGAGCTCTCTACTAAGTGTACTAATCAAAACCGAAAAGAAAGCTTCCTAAAAACTTAAATCCTGTGCTATTTATACACTTTCTTCAAATGGTCTTCAAGCCTTGAATTGGGCCTTTGCTCTTGGTGGATTTGGGTTGATAGAGGCCTTGGTTGATTGCTCTTGGAGTTTGGAGAAGGACCGAAGTGAACCGGGTTTGGAATCATGTAAGCTTGAGTAAAAGTTTGAGTAAAAGTTTGAGGCAAACTTTTACTCAAACTTTTCATATCAGCCACCCCATCTTTGCTGCTACCAACGTTTGAGCCAAAGTTTGGGGTCAAACTTTTGCTCAAACGTTGGCTCCCCCTTGCACACTCATGGCGCCAACGTTTGCCAAAAAGTTTGAGGCAAACGTTGGCGCAAACTTTTGCTCTCCAGGGTGTTGATTTGTGATGCCAAAAGTTTGCCAAAAAGTTTGAGGCAAACTTTTGGTCAAGCTTTTTGCCCAAAAGTTTGTGCAAAAGTTTGAGACAAACTTTTGCTCAAGCTTTTTGCTCCCTGGTTCGTTTTCACTTAATTCAAAAGTTTGAGCTAAAGTTTGAGGCAAACTTTTGCTCAAACTTTTTGTCCTCTCTTCCTCCTAGCCATTCCTTCTTGCTTCAACCTTTATCCAAGCTTTCTTCACCTATCATTAATCAACCAAACACATCAAAGCTATGCTCAAAATCATGAGATATTCATTCTTTTATAATATGTGACAATTATAGCATAAAACCTCATGAAAGTGCATGAATTCATACATGGTTGATTGAATCAAAGGAAGCATGAAAATCTACCCAATTGGCTTGCTTGTGGCTCAAGAAAGTGCATAAATCAATTGAAAACAAAAGAAAAAGGCTAGTGAAACTAGGCTAAGATGACTTGTCATCACAACACCAAACTTAAAGCTTGCTTGTCCCCAAGCAAGAAAAGAATTATGCTCAAAGGTTCTTTCAATCAGAATGGATTTGAAAAATTACATGTACTATCCTGTGAGTGAAGTGATCAAGTGACAGTGGGGTGAACTCTAAATTATATGCTCATGCAAGGGCTTCAGTGCTTACTAGTCCCCACATATTGGAAGTCTTAGGTCTTAGGACTTGCATCCAAATGGTGTCATGGAGATCTCTTTATATGTAATCACCTTGAAGCAGCTAATAGTTTCTGTGCTTTGGCCTTGACTCTAAGTGTCATGTCTCAAAGCGGCTCTTTAGATAAACTTTCAATCAATACTCCTAAACCAGTTGGTTTTAAGGTATTAGGTGTTAAAGCACCCCTAAGGATTTACTTGCTCAAGCCTCTTTCTCTGACACAATTCAACCACAAGCATTTACTAGGATAACAACTCTTTGAGTTTTTGTTTCTCTTTTCTTTTCTGCCTAGTAATTGATGCTCAGAGCCTTGGGCCATGTTCTTTCATTTTTTTGTATTTTCTTTCTTTTGTTTGCTGCTTCTTGGATCAATAAATGTTTGAGAATCTCCACAACACTTCTTTGAACTCTATGTCCCGCCTATGAGCTCCCATGCAAGTTTTCATAAGCATGCAACCTCAATACATAATTATACAACTAGAACCACCACTTCTCCTAATCTTTTGCTTGCCTCAAAATTGTTTAATTCCTCAATCCTTCTTTTCAAAGAACTTTCATGTGATGCATTTTTTTTTTAAAAATTGAGTGCAAACAAGTTTTGGAGAGTATGATGTTGTAAATGATCAAGCATCTTGCTTATTGAATTTCAGAAAAGAAACCATGTGTCACTAGCTTGACATCCTTCATTCTTTGATCATGGAGGCTGAAAATCATAGTGCCTCAGCTTTTCTCTTCTTACTGTGAACTTCTTTCCAGTCTTCTCTTTGATGATCTCTAGGTGTTCATGTGGAAGGATCCGGTTCACAGTATAGTACTCAGATAATTGTGGAGGCACCTTCATTGGTTGGGTGTTTAATATCACTTTATCCCCTGGTGAGAAACCCTCAGTGGGGATTTTCTGAATCCCAGCATTTCTCCCCTCTATCTCTTGCCTCTTTCCTCAACCTCCAAAATGTTTTAGGATCAAAAGGTATGGATTCATCGCTCTTTCCTCCTATCACAAAATCAGAAACACAAATATAACCAGAAACTAAAACAGAGCACTCTGTAACTTGAGTGCAGTTAGAGTTAGTAGAGACAAAGTCTCGAACAGTTAGTGGGTTAGTCAAAATTAAAGAAAAAGTGCTTGATCTAAACTACCACCTCACTTAATCATTGTCAATCTATTCAATCCCCGGCAACGGTACCAAAAACTTGATGTGCGGAAAACGATCCGACACAAAACTCACCGGCAAGTGCACCGGGTCGCATCAAGTAATAATAACTCACGGGAGTGAGGTCGATCCCACAGGGATTGAAGGATTGAGCAATTTTAGTTTAGTGGTTGATTTAGTCAAGCGAATCAAGATTTGGTTGAGTGATTTGTGATTTGCAGAATTTAGATTGCATGGAAAGTAAAGGGAATGGGTAAATTGCATTGAATTTAAAGAGAACTGAAATTTAAAGAGCTGAATCTTAAAGAACAAGAAATTAAATGGCAGAAACTTAGAACGCAAGAAATGTAAATTGTAGAATCTTAAAGTGCAAGAAATGTAAATGGCTTGAATTGTAAAGGGAATTGGGAATTGGATTTGCAGAAATTAAGCAAGGAAAAAAAATTAAATTCAACAAACAGAGAAATAGAAGATGACTTGGATTAAATCGGATCTAAAAACAGAATTGTAAATGAGCATGAAAAGCGTTAAACAGAGAAAGTAAAATGAGAATTCAGATCTCAGGATTCAAGAGACTAGATAACCAAGTCTAGATCTCAATGCCTTCCTAGATCCAACAAGAACAATTGCAAAGGAATTGTAAATTGTAAATTGCAGAGAAAGTAGAAGACAGAAGCAATTAACCAAAATGGAAATT
>NC_029787.2:107255880-107270523 GCF_000816755.2 Arachis ipaensis | reverse complement strand
TTGAGTAAAAGTTGGAGTAAAAGTTAGGGGGCTAACTTTTGCTCCAACTTTTCACATCAGCACCCTTGTTTTGCTGATACCAACGTTGGGGCAAAAGTTAGGGGTCTAACTTTTGCTCAAACGTTGGCTCCCCCTTGCACACTCATGGCGCCAACGTTTGCCAAAAAGTTTGAGGCAAACGTTGGCGCAAACTTTTGCTCTCCAGGGTGTTGATTTGTGATGCCAAAAGTTTGAGGCAAACTTTTGCTCAAGCTTTTTGCTCCCTGGTTCATTTTCACTTAATTCAAAAGTTTGAGCTAAAGTTTGAGGCAAACTTTTGCTCAAACTTTTTGTCCTCTCTTCCTCCTAGCCATTCCTTCTTGCTTCAACCTTTATCCAAGCTTTCTTCACCTATCATTAATCAACCAAACACATCAAAGCTATGCTCAAAATCATGAGATATTCATTCTTTCATAATATGTGACAATTATAGCATAAAACCTCATGAAAGTGCATGAATTCATACATGGTTGATTAAATCAAAGGAAGCATGAAAATCTACCCAATTGGCTTGCTTGTGGCTCAAGAAAATGCATAAATCAATTGAAAACAAAAGAAAAAGGCTAGTGAAACTAGGCTAAGATGACTTGTCATCAACGGTCGGGACCAAAACCTTCACTATCCCCTCCATCAGAGCTCCCATCACTTGGGTTTGAGGTGGATGTGAATATTTCGGGTTCCTCCATGCTAGGGGTAACACAACGCAGAAGCTTCTTGATATAAGTGTATCGGCGTTGGTTGCGCTGCTTATATCTATCAATCTTCCGGTGTAGATCTTCTATCCTTTGATGTGTGGATCTTTGCGGTGGTGGTGATGATGAGGTGGAAGGAATAGTAGATGGAAGGGCTATGTCAAGGCTTGGGTTATTCATGGGAAGATGTAAGTATTTTCCGCTTGGGACCACATCGCCCTTGGCTGGAATTATAGCCTTTGTATCCATGTCTTCCCAAGGAACACCCGCAGCAGCAACTAAATTGGATACCAATGCTGGAAATGGCAAATTGCCCCGGGCGTGAACTTGTCCCATCGTTTGCTTGACAAGAAGTGGAATGTTCACCGGTCTCTCTGTGAGAATACACCAAACAAGCAAAGCGAGATCCGTCGTGAAGGACGACTTATGAGAGCTAGGTAGCACATAGTAGGATAGGATCTGGGCCCAAGCTCTCGCTTCTACAGTGAGAAAACATGCGTCAATGCACTTAGGCCTCATCCTGAATCGACCATGGGTCCAAAATGTCTCTGGTTCAGCAATGACTCGGAGGATCGAGTCCCAATCAAATCCAAACTTTTCTCGCTGACGTAAGACCTCTTGGTAGCCATCCATGTCATTTGGTACCGGTAAGACATTAAGCACATGATGAATGGCCTCTTTTGAAACTGAGACTTGCTTCCGACGCACGTATACCGATTGAAGAGAGGGAAGATGGTAGTTAGTGTAGAATTCTACCACCCACGAGAGGTTGACCTCTTGTGGTTTTCTCAGAAGAAACTCCCATCCTCGCCGTTCAATGCGGGGTAGAATACAAGGAGCAACCTTGTCCGGCGGAGCGAGTAGATGCTCAGCATGATAGTTCCTCTCAACCATGGTGGGGAACACAAGTTCACAGAAACGGTTGGGAAACTTTGAAGAATCCTTTGCCGGTTTGCTTTTCTCATTTTCATCAATAGGAGTGGGTGCCTTTGCCTTTTTAGATAGGGGTTTGGCTCCTAATGGAGAGTGCGCCTTAGAGTTTGACCTTTGGGGTGCCTTCTTTGTGCCGGTTTCCTTAAAGCTTTCTCCTTGCCTTTCTTGGTGGCTATCCTGAAAAAGGAAGAGAAAAAAAGTATTAAACCCAAAGAATCATCTCAACAAAAACATGCAAATGAAAGATAGTACCCAAAAGAAATATTGTAACAAAGTAATCATAGAGACATGGGTCACAACACTTGGCATGGGATGCAAGAGAAAGTAAAACATGCAATATGGCATGAGAAGAATAATCTCAAGCATCCATAACAACGAGCAAGTCATGTTCAATGAGTATCTAATTAGCAAGCAAAGTGGACTCAATGCATTTAGAAGGCAATAAGTGGGTGAGGAGGAAGCACCAAATTGAAGATACATGATTAAAATAAACCAAAATTCTATATGTACATTTCTTCGAACACTTGGTGTGCAATTATGAAGCAATGAGCAATTATGAGATACTCAACCAATTTGAATTCCAAAATGAAAGAACAATCATCACATAACATCACTTACATGACAAAGACAATGAGAGACAACAAGAAGATCTATTAAAGCAAATTAAAACTCAAATTCAACATCCATGGAAAAACAAGAAAAAGGAAAAGTAAGCAAACAAAAAGCAAGTAGTATAATCATGTAACTAAAAGAGAAAATAAGTAAATCAACAAGAAAAATCTAACTAGAAGAAGAGATTATGCAAAGAAAGTAATAGATGAGATATGGAAGAAGTAGAACCTTGAGAAGTGTAAAAGAACAAGGTAGAGTTTTCTTTTGTGAAGATGAGAAAGAGATAGAAGAGATGTAGGGTCACCGGAAGTGGTGGTGGTCACCGGTAAGTAATCGGAGACGGTGGTGGTGGATTGTGGAAGAAGAAGAAGAGAAGAGAGGTGATAGAGAAGGGAGAAGAAAGAAATAAGAAAGAAGGTGGGAGAGGGGTAGAAACAGGGCGCGCAGCTTTAAAACCGGTTCGCGCAACCGGCGCGCGCGCACGGTACGCTAGCGCGTCGGTGAAGGTAGAGCGAGGGACACGTACGCGTCATTGGCGCGTACGCGTGAATACAGCTGTGCCCCTGGCACAGGATTGGCACAAGGTTGGCCTAAGTCTCGGGTAATTTGTACTAGAGTTAGCATGCAGCACAGGCGCGCGGACGCGCACAATGCGCGGACGCGTGCCTGAGTGAATTGGTGACCGGCGCGGATGCACGCAGTGTGCGGACGCGTCGGTGCAGGCACAGGTTAGGCACAAGTATGGCACAACTCTCTGATTTTGTATCAGGGAGTCCATATAGTGCCATCGGCGCACCCGCGCACAGTGCGCTTGCGCGTCGATGGTCAAATTGCAAGGGGTGCGCAGGCGGCACGTACGTTGGTGTATGGGTGCCTAGCATGAAATGGGCATAAAGTGGGCATGACTCTCGAGTTTTTGGCCCAGGAGTATGAAATGCACCACCGGCGCGTGTGCGCACAGGGCGCTTGCGCGCGGATGCCCGTTTTCCTTGCTTTGCTTTTTTTTTTTTAAACAACATAGGGAAAATCTATTCTAACACATCTTTGGCAGGTGTTCAAGCTAGGAGTCAAGAAAACACTCATAAATTCATGTACTATTCAAAACATAGAATTCTCTTTACTTCAACAATTTATCCATGCCAAAATGAGGAAATCTATATGAACATCCTAATTATCCAACAAGATCAACAAAACTAGCAATTCTATGCAATCAACAACATCAAGAAGTCACAAAATTCACAAAAAAAATCTAGAGCTAAAAGCAAGAATGTATACACAAGGAAGATCTTACCACGGTGGGGTGCCTCCCACCAAGCACTTTTCTTTAACGTCCTTAAGTTGGACGCTCAGTCGCTTAAGCTTCTCCTTCTCTAGGTGCATCCGTTAGCAGGAACACCTCTAGCTCTTTTGGGAGCTTGTAGCCATGGTACTTCTTCACTCTATGTCCATTCACCTTGAAAGTTGCTTCACTTTTAGGATCAAACAATTCCACCACTCCATAGGGCTTTATCTCCTTCACCTTGAAGGGTCCTTCCCATCTAGAACGGAGCTTGCCAGGCATGAATCTAAGCCTCGAGTTGTAGAGGAGAACCTCATCACCTTCTTGAAAATCTTTCTTCTGGATGTGATGATCATTAAATGCCTTAGTCTTTTCCTTATAAATCCGGGCATTCTCATACGCTTCTCTCCTCAAACACTCGAGCTCCTCTAGCTGTAATTTCCTGGCCACTCCCGCCTTGGCTGGATCCATATTGCACTGCTTTACCGCTCAATAGGCTTTATGCCCGATTTCCACCGGAAGGTGGCATGCCTTACCATAGATGATCCGGAAGGGACTCATCCCTAACGGAGTCTTGTAGGCCGTCCTATACGCCCATAGTGCATCTCCTAGCCGGAAGCTCCAATCCTTCCTTTGTGGATTGACCACTTTCTCCAAGATTCTCTTAATCTCCCGGTTGGACACTTTCACTTGTCCATTGGTTTACGGATGATAAGCAGTGGCAACCTTATGCAATACCCCATAGCACTTGAGCAGTGCCTCTACTTTCCTGTTACAAAAGTGGGATCCTTGGTCGCTCACGATTGCTCATGGCAACACCAAAACGGCATACAATATGATTTCTAATAAAAGAAACAACGGTATTGGCATCGTCAAGGCGGGTAGGTATTGCTTCTACCCACTTTGACATGTAGTCAACCGCTAACAGAATATATAGATACCCACTTGAGTTGGAAAACGGTCCCATAAAGTCAATGCCCCATACATCAAATATCTCACAGAACAACTTAGGTTGCTGAGGCATCTCATCCCTTTGGGACATGTTTCCCGACTTCTGACACTGATGGCAAGACACACAAAACCGGTTAGCATCCTTGAATAAGGTTGGCCACCAGAATCCACAATCCAACACCTTTTTTGCTGTCCTTTGTGGGCCAAAGTGGCCACCACATTCGGACGAATGGCAAGCTTCAAGAATAGGTTGAATTTCATATTCTGGCATACATCTTCGAATTACTTATTCTACGCCTCTCTTCCACAAGTGAGGGTCATCCCAAATGTAGTATTTGGAGTCACTCCTCAACTTGTCCCTTTGGTTTTTAGAAAAGTTGGGAGGGAAAATTTTCGCAACCAAGTACTTCGCCATTAGGGCAAACCAAGGAAAGCTATCCGACACAGCATGCAAACTATCCAATGGGAATGAGTCATTGATCGGAAATGGGTCAAATTTTAAATTCTCAAGGCGGCTTAAATGATCCGCAACCAAGTTTTGAGACCCACTCCGGTCCCTAATCTCAATGTCGAATTCTTGCAAAAGCAAGATCCAACGTATGAGTCTAGGTTTTGACTCATTCTTTGTCAATAAGTACTTTAAAATTGCATGATCCGTGTATAGCACTATCTTAGACCCTAGCAAATAAGATTTGAATTTATCTAAAGCATGAACAATAGCTAGGAGTTCCTTTTCCGTAGTGGTATAGTTGGATTGTGCTGCATCCAGTGTTTTAGAAGAGTAAGCAATGACATAAGGGAGTTTACCATCGTGTTGTGCAAGCGCGGCACCTACAGCATGGTTTGACGCATCGCACATTATCTCGAATGGCATCGTCCAATTGGGGCCTCGCACAACCGGTGCTGTGGTAAGAACTCTCCTTAGCTCTTCAAATGCATTCACACATGCACTGTCAAACTCAAAATCCACATCTTTTTAGAGTAGGTGCGACAATGGCAAAGCAATCTTGCTGAAATCTTTGATAAAGCGCCTATAGAATCCTACATGTCCGAAAAACGAGTGGACCTCCCTTATAAATAAGGGGTGAGGTAAAGTGGTGATAACATCGACCTTGGCCGGGTCTACAGAAATGCCTTCATGAGATACTACATGCCCCAACACTATACCTTGCCTTACCATAAAGTGACATTTTTCAAAATTTAAGACAAGGTTAGTGTCAACACATCTAGCTAAGACCTTGGCCTAGTTCTCTAAGCAACAATCAAATGAAGTTCCATAAACACTGAAGTCATCCATAAAGACTTCCAGACAATTCTCCATTAGATCGGAAAAGACACTGGTCATACATCCCTGAAAAGTAGCAGGTGCATTACATAGTCCAAATGGCATCCTCTTGTAGGCAAAGGTGCCAAAAGGGCAAGTAAATGTTGTCTTTTCCTGATCTTCAAGAGCAATGTGAATCTGGAAGTAACCAGTGAATCCATCAAGAAAGCAATAATGGGATTTACCCGCCAAACGGTCCAACATCTGATCGATAAAGGGCAAAGGGTAGTGGTCCTTCCTTGTGGCGGCATTCAATCTTCTATAGTCGATGCACACTCGCCACGCATTTTGTACTCTCTTGGTGACCACTTCACCATCATCCTTTTTAACCGCAGTGATGCCCGATTTCTTGGGAACAACCTGGACCGGGCTCACCCATTCACTGTCAGAAATTGGGTATATGATACCCGCATCAAGTAGCCTAGTGACCTCCTTCTTTACCACATCAAGGATGGTCGGGTTGAGCCTCCTTTGCGGTTGCCTAACCGGCCTAGCTCCCTCTTGGAGAAATATACGATGCATGCACTTGCGAGGGTCAATCCCCACAATATCAGCTAAGCTCCAACCAATTGCCTTCTTGTACCTTCTTAGAACATCTAGGAGCTTTTCTTCTTCTTCACTAGAAAGCTCACTAGCAATAATGACTGGAAACTTTTGGTTGTCCTATAAGAAAGCATACTTCAAGTGAGATGGAAGAGGCTTCAATTCACTCTTTGCCTCAAGTTGGGGTTCCTTTTCATCAAGCTCACGGAGTTCTTCTCAACAACTTTCTCATGTTCATCCTCTTGGTCATCCGTCTCTTTAATAATAGGGTAGCATAGCTTGTTGTGGTCTTCTTCTTGCACTTCCGCTACCACTTCATCGATTACATCACATCGGAGAACGGAATGCTCTTCGGGAGGATGTTTCATGGCTTCTTCCAAATTGAACTTGATATTCTTGTCTCCAACCTAAAAGGAATTTGTGCCGATGAAGGTATCTAACTTGAATTTAGAGGTCTTGAGGAAGGGTCTACCAAGTAGAATGGAAGATGAGCTTCTATTTTCTGTTGGAGGCATTTCAAGGATGTAAAAGTCAACCAGAAAGACCAAGTCCTTGATTGCCACAAGTACATCTTCCGCTATTCCCATCACAGTGATCACACTCTTATCGGCTAAGGCAAACTTCGCCGCCAACTTCTTTAATGGAGCTAAATTCAATCGCACAAAAATGGATAGTGGCAT
Source organism: Arachis ipaensis (assembly GCF_000816755.2). Taxonomy (NCBI): domain Eukaryota; kingdom Viridiplantae; phylum Streptophyta; class Magnoliopsida; order Fabales; family Fabaceae; genus Arachis; species Arachis ipaensis. The sequence continues at coordinate 107,263,470 of NC_029787.2, read as the reverse complement.
GATGCTTACGCAAGCTCTTAGATCACACATACAGTCATGAAAAGTGCACCCACCAATACAACAAGACACCAAACAAGGTCCAGGGTCACCGCATTTCTTTGGAATAGGTTCCATCAAGGAAGAAATTGAACTATCCAAGGATAATGTTTCCAACTCTCCTATCCTATCCTTGTGTGTACACAAGTCTTTCAGAAATTTTGCATACTTCGGAATTTGTTGGATAGCATCAAGAAGCGGTATGGTTACCTCAATCTTCTTGAACACTTGAAGCATGTTCAAATCAAATTCCGGGGTCTTCTTTGCTTTCTTCACCAAGGAAGGGAATGGGATAGGAATGGACTCATCCACTATAGCTTTCCTCTTGGGTTCCTTAAGGCTTACTCCTTCTTCATCATGCCTTTTTTTCACTTTCTCCTCTTCATGTGGAGCTTCAATGACCACATCTTCTTCATGGATGTCTTCCATGACCCTAGGAGGTATCTCCTCCAATGTAGTCCCCGACCGTAGAGTGATGGCGTTGAGACCGCCCTTGGGGTTTGGTTGGGGTTGGGAAGGGAGGCTAGAAGAGCTTGAGGGTTGGTTGGTGTTGTTGACGGAGGACATGGACATCTTCAAAATCATGTCGGTAAGATTGGCCAGTTGAGCGCCCATGGTATCGAATTGAGCCTTGTAGCTCTCGTCCCGTTTCTCCATAGCGGCTCTAAGCTCATCAAATTGATTGGTGGAAGATGAAGATGATTGGTTGGATTATTTTCTATGGTGTGATGCTTGGTATTTAGTGTAGTTGTTTTAGTTTTGGTTGTGGTGATTTTGGTTGGCTTGGTGGTCATTGTTGTGGTGGTGGTATTGAGATGAAGATTGGTTGTTGTTGTAATGAGAAGAAGAGTTGTTCCATCTTTGGTTTTGATTGCTCCCTTGTGCATTATCCCTCCACCCTTGATTTTGATTACTACCATGAGAGTAGTTGTTTTGACCTTGAGAAGGATAGGGCGGACGGTTGTTATAATTCACATTGGCCACGACAAGGGCATGCTCCTCTTGAATTTGATGGCATTGATCAGTGTAATGTGTGGTGCTAGAGCACAAACCACAAATTTTAGGAGGGCCTTCAAGTTGAGCAACTTGAGGTGGGGCTTGGATGGCTTGGATGGAGTAGTATTCCTTTTGATCTTTTTGTATTTGCGTGAGAATAGTGGTCATGTCCCCAAGTGCCTTGGTTAAACTTGCTTCAGAAGGGGATGGTTCTACCACACCCTTGAGAGGATTACTTCTCACCCTTACATGTTGTATAGCCTTGGCAACATCATTTATCAATTTCCAAGCTTCTCCCTCCGTCTTGTTTTTTGAAAGGGAACCGCCACTAGAAGCAGTGAGCAATCTTCTATCTTCCGCACAAAGACCTTCGGTGAAGTAACTAATGAGCAAGTGAGTGTTCAATCCATGGTGTGGACAAGATTCCAATAGCCTCTTGAACCGAATCCAATACTCATACAAACTCTCTTGGTCCTTTTGCATTATACCTAAAATCTCCTTCCGGATGTAGTCGATCTTTTCCGGTGGGAAGAATTTATCTAGAAACTCTCTTCTCAAGAAATCCCAATTGGTCACAATCTCATCCGGTTGTGAATAAAACCACATCTTTGCTTGCCCTTCAAGAGAGAAAGGGAAGGCAAAAACCATAATAGCCAACTCATCGGCTCCATGCCTTCGAGCCATAGAACAAGCAACTTGAAAATCTCTTAGATGTCGAATGGGGTCTTGACCCGGCAACCCATGATACTTAGGAAGTAGATTTATCAAGCTACTCTTCAACTCAAAGTTTGGATCAAGGTTGGGATACCTTGCTTGCAAAGGTTTAAGTATAATATCCAGAGCTCCTTGCTCATGCAAAGTGATCCGTCGTGGTTCCGCCATGTATGGCTCACCTGTAGGATGCAAAGATGTATTAGTAGTGCCAACAGAAGAATAGGAAGTAGCGGACTCCAAGTCACTCTCGGTACCGTCTAGTGATTCGGTATGTTCCTCAAGAGAGGCCGAAGTACTAGCCGTATAGTCCAACCGCCGTCTAGCTTGCCGAGTGTGTAACAAAGTTCTTTCAATCTCAGGGTCAAACTCAGCTAAGCTAGAATTCGGTTGAGACCGAGTCATCAAACTTGGGAGTCATAGCACACATACAAAAGAAATCTAAACTATAACTAAGTATTGAAAGGAAGTAAACTATCTACAATATTCACATATTCACATAACCAATATCAAGGCATATGTTGCAATCATTCCCCGGCAACAGCGCCAAAAATTTGATGGCCCCGAAGACTATGTCGGTATAGAATTTCTCAATAAAATTCCGTTGTAAGTATAGCTCTACCCAACAACAATCTTCGAGTATCAAATTTAGAAAGGGATTTGGTTGTCACAAGTTCAACCCCAATAAAAATAACCGAAGTATTCAAACCTCGGGTCGTCTCACAAGGAATGGGCAAACATGTGCTTCGACATTGGTTAGAAGTCCGGGGTTGTAAGTCATGAGCAAGAAATTAAACTAGGAATCTTAACAAGCAAGTAATCTTGGAATGCAAGAAACTAATGCAAACAATTAGAGAAAAATGTAAATAGTTCCAAACTCATAAAATAACATCCAATGTAATTATATTCTAAGCTAAACAAGTAACTATAACTAAGACAAAGCAATCATGATTTTTGGGTTTTCAAATATGAATGATAAAAATAACTCTTGGCTAAGCATGGGAATTGGGGTCACTATCCTTGTCTAATAACTATATCTTGACAATTATGAGGAACCAAACTCATTAAGTTTACTTCTATACTTGAAGTATGTGATGCCAGGCATTTTGGCCAGTTTCACTGACCTTTTCTTTATGGTTTTAGGGTAGTTTCATGCACTTTCTTAGGAAATAAGCAAGTTTTGGGTAGAATTTCACTTACATCTTGATTCAAGCTAACATTGTGATTTTTATATGAATTCATGAGAATTATGCATGAATTGAATGACAAATTAGATGATGCATGTCTCATACTTGGACTAGAACTTTGATGCACTTTATTGCTTGATTTCAGGACAAAGGAAGCAAGGAAGAACCACGTTAGTCTAACTAACGTGAGCTCTAACGTGGAAGGGGAGCTAGCTTGCAACGTTAATGAGAAAAGTAATCACCAATAACGTCCTCAAAGCCATCATAGCCCACGTTAATTGCCACGTTAACTACATTAACGTGGTAGTTAATGTGGAAGAAGAAAATGAAGCCAACGTTAGTGACACTCACCTTTGTCACTAACGTTGGACCAAGCTCATATTGGCCACGTTAAGAGCCACATTAACTCAGTTAACGTGGACTCTAACGTGGGAAAACAAAAAGAATGACCAACGTTAGTGACACTCACCTTTGTCACTAACGTTGAGCTAAGCCACTTTGAGCCACGTTAGTTGCCACGTTAACTCAGTTAACGTGGACTCTAACGTGGAGGGAGCAAAGAATCGCTAACATTGGGATGAGCCACTATGAGCCACGTTAACTCCCACGTTAACTACATTAACGTGGAAGCTAACGTGAGTAAAAGGGATGATGAGCCAACATTAGTGACACTCACCTTTGTCACTAACGTTGGAGATGGCTAGCAACACCACGTTAGAAGCCACGTTAACCTAGTTAACGTGAACTCTAACGTGGGAAGTAGGGGCATTTTGGAACGTTAGTGACAAAGGTAAGTGTCACTAACGTTCTCGAAGATGTGGCAAGCCTACGTTAAAGGTCACGTTAGCCACACTAAGGTGAACTCTAACGTAGGGATAAAGGAGGATTCTCAACGTTATTGGAAAAAGTAAGTCACAATAATGTGTGCGAAGGACCAAGAGGCAACGTTAGTGGTCACGTTGATGCCACTAACGTTGAAGTTAACGTGGAACATCCTTGGGTTAGGAACGTTAGTGAAAAAGGTGATTGTCACTAACGTTCTCGAACCCACACTTTCACTTAACGTTAACGCCACTAACGTCCTAAGCTAGAATCCCTGCCTACTTCACACTTTCTCTCTGCAAGTAAAGCTAAGCCCACTGAAGAAGATAACTGCTTCAACTCAAGATCCAGAGGCCCATATCTAAGACTTGAAGAGCCAACTAGAAGATCAGAAGAATAGTATAAATAGGGAGAACTTTGAACTAGAAAGGAGCTTTTGGAATTATTAGAATTACTCTCTGTATTTTACTTTCTCTGTAACTTTTAGTTAAATTCTCAGAATGTACTATCCATCTATGCTTTTCATTCCCAGAGCTATGAACAACTAAACCCCTTTCATTGGGTTAGGGAGCTCTGTTGTAATTTGATGGATCAATAATAGTTTTCATTATCCTTCTTCTCTTTTTCTCTTGATTTTACTAGAAAGCTTTCAATCTTCATCCAATTGAGTAGTTATCTTGGAAAAGAAGCTATTCATACTTGGATCTCTTCTGAACCTTGGAAGAGGAATGAAGAGATCATGCTAGAATTGCTTTCTCATGTTGGACCAAATTGGGGTTTGGGCGGATATGGTGACATATAATTCTCCCAATACTTTGATTTGGAAATACATGTGGTATAATCAGTGACCACACTTCATCTCTTCTCATGAGTAATTAGACCAAGGAATTGGCTATTGATCTGATTTGAGAGATTGAATTACCAAGGAATTGGAATTCAATCACTTAAGATTGCCAAGGAGATCAATCAATGCATTGATTGAGGAAGAGATGAAAATGAACTTGATTCGTAGAATGCAACATCTCCTAAGCCCAATGAACTCCCCATTTCTGATCTTACCCATTCTCTTTACTTTCTGCTATTTAATTTCATGCTAAACTCCCCTTCCCCATTTAAGATTCTGCAATTTACCTTCCGTCATTTATTTTCTGCAATGTACTTTCCCGCCATTTAATTTCCTGCAATTCTCAACCAAATTTCTGCTTAGCTCAACTAGAACATTCTTCCAATTAAAGTTGCTTGACCAATCAATTCCTGTGGGATTCGACCTCACTCTATTGTGAGTTTTTACTTGACGACAATTCGGTATACTTGCCGAGGGAGATTTGTTAAAGGACAAGTTTTCGTGCATCAGTATGTTAAATGGTTTGGCCAACATCAACCCATAAGGTCCAACCTAACTACCAATTAACTTGGTAGTAGGCTAGTGTCAATGGCTATCAAATTGACCACTAAGGGTTCCTAAATCATCAAATCCATTAGACCCAATGACTCAAGCTTACCCAATTCCCTTAGCCTAGACCAAGAGTAAAAAGGACTACTCCATAATCAAAGAAAACATTTCATCAAACACATGGTAAGCATTGATAAAAGACCTATTCAAATTGTAATTAAATTAGAACTAAAAAGTACCCACTAACAATTATCAACATACAATCACTTAAACAACACAATTAATCATGAAAATCATTAATGAAACAATAACAAATCAAGATCTACAAGATTCATGGAATGGGTATAAAATGACAAACAAGGAAACATAAAACTAACACAAGATCTAAACAAAACTATACTAGAGAATTCAAATTAAATAATTAAAAATAGTAATTAACAAGATCCAATTCAGAATTCAACAAGGGAAGATCAAATTAAAGCTAGATCTAGAGAGGAACAAGAGTTCTCTCCCTAGAAGAACAAAGAACCAAAACTAGCTAAAAATTACGTCTAAGTGTAAAATGATTGATCCCCCTCTTTCCCACTAGCATCCTTGGGTCTTTTCCATGCAGAAACTGCTTGAATTTGGGCCTGATGAGCCTCAGAAATTGCCATGCACGATTTTCTTTAATGAGGTCACGTGCAGCCTTCCGCGCGTGCGCGCCATGCGTGCGTGCGCACGCGCGTCGGTAAGATTTCTCTGATCCGCGCGGATGCGTCCATCCTTGCGCGCTGCTTCCAGCTATCCTCATCCACGCGTGCGCGCGAGGTGCGCGTGCGCGTCCATGCTGGAATTCTCAAAATCCAAATCTTCATGTTCCTTCCTCTTGTGCATGCTTTCTTTCTCTCTTCTAGGCCATCCTTGCCCTATAAATTCTGAAATCACTCAACAAACACGTCACGGCATCGAATGGTAATAGAAGAGAATTAAAATATAGCAATTTTAAGGCAAAAGAAGCATGTTTTTCATCATGAAGCAATATTAGGAAGAGAACTCAAAACCATGCATTTCTTGTGAATAAGTATGGAAAATATTGACGAAACCCCCCAAATTCTACAGAATATAAACCACAAAATTGGGATTTATTACTAAGCTATGCTGAACCCCTAACAAATTGCTTCAGATGTCGATCAATTTTTAATAATTTGACAGCATCAGTCATGAAGAAATTTGAAAGTGCAACAACTGGTATGTCAGATTTCTTTGCCATGTCTTTTACAATCTCTATTTCTATGATATTAAAGTGAGTTGTCTTCTAAATGCAGGCTTAGAAAAAGATGTAGATGTTAAATGGTGCTTGCTTTCGACAGAATAAGCTATTCCTATTTTGATTAAAGGTGTTATAAGATTTTCATTGTGCTAGATGTATTTGGATGCTTTCTATGTTCAAGAGTTCATATTTCAACAATTGTTTTTCAGTTCTTTTATACTTCTCTTTACAAGCTAAAATTTTCCTTCTCTATGTAGCTTGCAAAATTCTTTCATATTATTTATAATTTTTTGTGCCAGAAGGGTTTGTATATGGTTGACTTTCCTGCATTGGCTTCCTTTATCACTGATTTGAGATGCAAGAAAACAAAATCAAAGAAGATTGTTTCAGTTGTATTAACTCTAACCCTTTCATATGGCTCAGTTAGTTTCATCAGAGAAGATACTGGTGAGAGCTTCAAATTGATGGACGGATCATACCCGTTCTAGTCACAATGCAATCATAGATTCAAACATGCACACAATGACCATTATTCCTGTACCTTTCATTAGTTTCTAATACTTAAGAGTGAAGACGTAACTCTCAAGTCTCAAGTCGCTTTTCATATTCAAAATACATGGGCACATGCGGTCGAGATAAATAGTCAAACCTATGGAAATTTTCACAAAGTAATTGTAATGCAACATGAACTTGCAAGCCCTTTGTAATACAATTTTGTTGTTGAAACACTTGCCTACCATCCAGCTGGGTTCATATATTTTTTAGAATCCAACACACACATACATATACACGTACATACATACATATATATAGTGGTGGATCTTTGTTTTGCCAATAAGGGCCATGTTCCAAATTTTTTGAAAGAAAAATTAGTAATTTTGTTACATGTAGACATGTAGTATTAATTATTCAATTAGTTGATATTTTTTGTTTCCTACCTCAATATCTTATATTTGGGTTTAAATTCATAGTCAATTGTAATAATATACAACATATTAGATTAATAGATGAGATGAACTTGGATAATTGGACTTCTCCAATTATAACAATGAAAAACTAAAGAAGTGATGATTTTTTAAGAGGAAAATTAATATTTTAGAGAGAATTTAATAATAAGTTTGATTTTAATTATTTGCAACGTGATTTCGAAAAGTAATTTTAAATTTTCTAATAACACCCTAAATGAAGCTAGA
>NC_029787.2:107254898-107255727 GCF_000816755.2 Arachis ipaensis | reverse complement strand
TAATTCTCAACATCTTTTTGTTTCTAAAACATCTTTATATGCGCAACAAATAAATAATTAATTTATTATTAAATATTCTTTCACTAGAACAGTAGAACATCAAATATTATAAATTACTAATGGAACATTATAATTCGTCCCATTGGCGCAACTTAGAATTCAACTTAATCCGATAAGCAAAAGGAGGATTTGCATGCAGGAATAAAACATAGCCACTTGACACTCTTTATAAGCACATGTGGTTTTCTCCCAATGATATCTAGATATGAACACTATTTATTTATATGATATGATTTGGGTTTGGCAACAGCGGTCCACATTCACATTTGAAAAATGAATTAAGTTTAAGATGCAGGCATGGAATTAAACCAATAAAGCTTCTTTTTATATTCTTAAAATGATAACATGTGTGGAATTACAAATGATGCCATGTCGTCATGACTGAAAGTGAATAGTAATACACACAGATTTTGATTTAATTTAATCAGGACTTATATCGATCGAATGGAATCCCAAAGTTTAAAAGTAAATTGCTTCTATAATTGTGGGAAGAGAATAAAATAGATACCGCAATTGACCTAAGAAAGCAAGTGGTGGGTTATGTACTATATGACCAATTAATAAAAGCTGAATATTATATGAAGGAAACAACAGTGATGATTCATATTATTTAGTGAACAAAATTATATATATATTATGCGTTTACCCGTCATGAACGACAGCGCCAACAAGCGCCACAATTAACTTTTCTACCCTTTCCTTTTCGTTGATTATTCCTTATTAGCTTCTTTCCGTTTCAAACGATGTGTCTTTCCCCAGCTGCCATCTA
>NC_029787.2:107250198-107252719 GCF_000816755.2 Arachis ipaensis | reverse complement strand
GGGAGACTCTTGAGACTCTTTGACCAAACTCTCTATAAAAGCCATATTCCATCCCCTCAATTTCATCAACTTCATACTTCTCTCTTCTATAATATATTAACAAATAACCATTTACATTGAAAAGTAGAGATCACAGTAGAATAAGATTGAAATATTTTTGTAATTAATTATATGGTAGTAACTAATTAAGTGGCGGGAAAAAGAAAAAGAGAATCAAAATCCAACAGCGCGAGCGGACAAAATAACGAGGCGAAGACCACACGGGGCTGGGGAGACTCTTTGACCAAACTCTCTATAAAAGCCATATTCCATCCCCTCAATTTCATCAACTTCATACTTCTCTCTTCTATAATATATTAACAAATAACCATTTACATTGAAAAGTAGAGATCACAGTAGAAGAGTTGAGTTAAGATTGAATTAATCATCGAGAAGAATGAACTTTGTGAAGAAGTGTAAGAGGGTGTGGGGAAGCAACGAGAGAATGTGTTGTGGTGAAGAAGAGAAGAGTGGCAGTTATGGGAGATTAAAAGAGGATAAGAAGAAGGAGAAGAGGAAGGTGAAGAAGGTGGAAACAAGTGCTCCTCCACATGGTTGTTTCTGTGTGTACGTAGGAGAAGAAAAGCAAAGGTTTGTGATGAAGATAAAGCACGCGAACCATCCATTGTTCAAGGCCTTATTGGACGCTGCTGAAACCGAATACGGTTACAGAAATGGACCACTCTGCCTCCCTTGCGAAGTTGACTTGTTCTGCGAGGCACTCGCTGAGATCCAGAACACTTCTTCTTCCGTCGGTTGTGCCTTTCATCACACTAACAAACACTACTCTTCTTCTTCATCTTCTTCTTCTTCTACTTCATCCGCATCGGTTTTCCAGAGTCCATTGTCCTATCATTCTAATCCCACTGATTACCAGCTTCTCGTATAGCAATCAAATCGTCATCGCCAATTACTTGTAGATATGAATTAGCTTCAATTCTGAGATTGACAACATAGATCGGCCTTTGCATGTGTCTTTTTAATTATACGAGAGATAGAATAGGAACATGTATCTTGCACGTGTATAAGACTCTTTTTGTTTATTTTTTGAAAGTAAAAATAAAAAAGAAAGAAGAAATGACTTGTCTATTTGCATAATATAATATCATCGAGTCACCAAAAAAAAATAATATAATATCATCGAGTTCTCCATTGGTAATAGTAACCAAAACTTCCACAGTGATCGATGATTAGTATAGCCAAACTTCTATGTTCTATCAATAGACGGTTATCATCGACGAATTAAAAAGCCATAAAATTGTTGTAGTAGACTAGGAAGAACAGTCAGATCGTTTGGACAGGTTCATAAGTGATTTTTTTAACTTTTAACTTATAAAAATGTGTAGTATTAATGTCTGGTACAATTTTTAAAATAAAATTATAACTTTTTAAAAAGTTATTTTGGTGCTTAAGGAAAAATTAAAATAAAATTATTAAAAAAAATTTTAAGATTTTTTTATATGTTAATAAATCTTTTTTTAACACAATAGTATAAATTATGCGTAAATAATTGTTTTTATATAGTGAAAAATATAACACAACAAAAAATGAAAAAGTCTGTTTAAAATTTAGCTCATCCATAATAAAATTTTTAGATTCAATCCTAAGCCAGACGAGTTTATGTTTGTTCCATCGAAAATCGTATAACTCATACTAATCGAGCCAAATTGATCCGTTTCTAAACAAATCGTGATTTTACTAACTTGACTAATCCATTGTTACCAAGAATCCGACCTAACTCAGGAGTTGCAAATGGTTTTGAGGCTTAGGGCAAATCCATCCAGCTAACAACTGGAGGCAAAAAGTTAGTACGTATTTTACCTTAGGGCATAAAATAATAAGCGTAGCGACCCTTGCCGAATTTCGATTTGCCTTGTCTAAGATTCCCCAGCGAGTTGCATACTTTTAGCGAAGCTTTCTTCAACAAGAGACAACATTGACACACACTGCTTGTGGTGATGAGGCAGTATTGGACTAATGGGGCACGTTTGACTGATTAAATTTGTTTGGGACCATAACAATGTAACATCACATCAGTGTGTATGTTGCGGAAATTTTTGTCAAAGCACACTTTCAAAATTTTGTATTTTGATTTTTTTTTTCTGCCAACAATCTATGAATATTTTATTTTCTTAAAATATTTTTTTCTACAATAAGATCTATAAACCATATTTTTTTTTTATATTTCCTCTTATTAATTAACTAATCATTAGTTGAAAAAAATTGGTTCATGTTCTCTCAAACCATTGTAATTAATAGAATTATTTGGATTTTTACTAAAATAACTATAATATAAACTGAACTTGGATATATAATAAGATGCAAGGATGTTTAAATTTGAACTAATCCAAACAAAATCGCTATCCAATTTAATTTAGATTTAGTTTAATTTATGACAAACTGTATTGGATGGGATGACATTTATAAAAAACGAACCAATTCAATCCAACTATAAATATAATATGATATTATTATTAAATTT
>NC_029787.2:107244928-107248500 GCF_000816755.2 Arachis ipaensis | reverse complement strand
ATAAGATTTATTTATTTATTTTACTAATTTAAAATTATTTCTATTTTTTAATAATAAAATCTTAAAATTTTATATTTAAAAAACTAAATAAGCTGATCTAATCTAAACGGCAATAGTTTGCATCGAATTGGATTGGATTTAAAAGTAAAATCAATCCAATTCAATTTAATAGTTTAGAGTTTAGATTGAATTGGAATGAATTTAAAAATAAAATTAAACTGATTCAATTTAAACGATAAGAAATTATATATGCTTTGGATTGAATTTTGAATTGGAATGAATTTAAAAATAAAATTAAACTGATTCAATTTAAACGATAAGAAATTATATATGCTTTGGATTAGAGTTTTTTTTTTTAATAAAATCTTAAAATTTTATATTTAAAAAACTAAATAAGCTGATCTAATCTAAACGGCAATAGTTTGCATCGAATTGGATTGGATTTAAAAGTAAAATCAATCCAATTCAATTTAAATTGCAATAGTTTAGATTGAATTGGAATGAATTTAAAAATAAAATTAAACTGATTCAATTTAAACGATAAGAAATTATATATGCTTTGGATTAGAGATTGAATTTTTTTTTTTTAAATTGATCCAAATCACACCACATACATCCTCTATTAAGATGATTCCTTTGTGACAACATGCTAAAGTTACAACTTTCTTAGAATTACATAGCCACATCAAGCTAAAAACACCTCCAACGGGCAATTTTGGGAATCCCTATTCAGTATTTGATGAAGTAGACTCTCTTAAAATTGAAAAGGGACTAAAAGGTAAGTGACCAATTTATACTTGCCACATATTATGAAATTTGGAAAAAAAAACTCTAAAATAAATGAAAATTAGATAGTAAATGTTGGGAAAAAACAATTGTAAAGAAAGTTTAATTTAACAATAATATTAATTTATTCTTATTTTAATTAATTTAATAGGTGGTAGAACCACAATAAAGACCAATTTGTTTCTCCTATCAAAGAAGAGAAAATACCTTTAGTCCTTAATTATCATTTATAACACAAAAATTGATGAAAAATTATTTTTAATGACAAGTAAATGATAAATAAAAATTGGATAGAGTTTTTTATTAGAGATGCTTTAAGCTCTAAGATCTTTCGTTTTTTGATCTCCATCCAACGATGGAAATAATAGCATTTAGCATATATAGTATATTAAGTCTATGAGTATGATGTGATAAAAATGGTTGCTGTAAAGCAAGGCCAGTGGCTGTTTATTTTGACTCAAACTATGGACTAATATATGCATCATATCATCATCATCATCATCAAATTCATGCATGGTAGGCAGGGATTAGGTTGAATTATTAGAAATTTGAGTGTGGAAGTCAACACAGAGAGAAGGAAGAAATGAAAGAAATCAAAGCCAGGTGATGTGACTATGTTCCCCATTGTATATTTCTATTAAGTAATTATTAATGCATAGCAACACCAAATTGATCAAGATCGATGCTATTCGCGGAGGCAATAACTGATAACGACGAATCCATTTCCACTTGAAAGGGTGCTTTACTTTTAATAGTACTGTTACTTATTATTATTGATTAAATAAGTAGAAACTAACATATTATCCTACTTGCGTTTGATTTGGTTAAGGGATAAATATGCATGTGATATAAATAAAATTAATTTATAGAGGGATTTGATCTACAAAATTACATATTATGGATTCTTTTTTCTTGATCCTTACGTAAGAAAACAATCCATTCCGTGCAACTCGAGCGAGTCACAATCACGGGGCTCATACAAGTTCTTAAGTTTGACCTTTTTAAAGATGGCGTGTCCAAGCTCTGCAGCAGTCGTTTGCCATTACTCCATTAGACATTATAGTTTTGGAAAGTTTTTAAATATATAATGGATTTTTCATGTGTCTTACAACATACAAGTTACAGCAATCTAAACAATATGCACGTTCTATTTTATACTCCTTAAAATTTTAGAAGACTTTTATTTTCTTTTTTATCATTCAATTTCAAGTTACTCTATTATACCATTTCTTTATTCCTTTTCAAAACTAAAAAAAACAATAAATATACATGACTATTAAAAATAAATAAAACTAACATATTTTTATAAATCATACATGTTTACTTCTCTATAATAAATATGAAGACTGCTATACATACAAGTTTTTTTGGTATACAAGTTCATATAAGTTAGCCCAAGCTCAACAAAAATAACTCAATTTATATTGCGTGTAAACACGTGCTTCTCTAACTCTTGAATAGTGCAAACGGTTCTTTTCCCTTAATAAAAACTGTAACGCTCAATTCAAACAAAGATCAAAATCTTTCAAAAATCTCTCAATATCGCCGCGAAAAGTGAAGGAAGTTGCGAAGCTAAATTCGAAAAGAATTATGAGAAAATGAATAAGATGATGAAAAAAAGAAGCAACAGAAAATGAGAAGAAAGAAGAGGAAACGTTTTTAATTATGCAGAACTTATCAGCACACATACACTGAAAATTCTTAAACAATACACTTAAACATCTTCGTGTTACACCAAAATTTGTTGCAAATACAGAAAAAATTTTTCTCTAATGCTGTATTTTTTTCTTCTTTTTTTTTTTGGCAATTTACAGAAATAAAATGAATGAAGGAAACCTTTACCCGCAAATACAATATTGACAAATTTCAGACGCAAATGCAACAAACACATGAGTATCAGAGTATGTAATCCGCTACACCCTGTAGCGGAATCCAATTGCACATAATCCGCTACAGGCTATCGCGGATTACGTTGAGGACTTCAATACTCATAAACCACTACACCCTGTAGCAGCATGGTTGTCAAACTCGCGAGTTAACTCGTAAACTCGTACGAGTTTACGAGTTTAGGTAGTAGAATCGAGTTAACTCGGACACAAACTCGTTTCTGGGTAGACTCGGGTAGACTCGGCTAGACTCGGACAGAATCGGTCAAACTCGCGAGTTTGAGGGCGAGTCAGCGAGTTTGATTTAGGAGCCCATTTTCGCCAAAACGACGTCGTTTTGGGCCAAAAAAATGGGAAAGGGCTTCGTTCATGTAAGGAAACCCTAATCCCAAACGACCAAACCACACTAACACACAGAACAGAGAAACACTATCTTCTCCAAGACTCCAAGCCCTCACTCTCTTCTCCAAGCCCATCGTGCCGCCATCCACCATTGTCTGCGCCACCACGTCGGAGGCTGGACGGATCCCACGCCATCTTCTTCCTCGTGGTGCAGCACTGCCACCGTCGTGCATGTCCACTTCTCAGTCCTCACTTCGTCGGTGAAGCTGAAGGCTGACTACGATGCTGAAGGTTCCTCAACGCTTCACGGCACTTCTGTTCTTCCCCTCGTTCCTCACCTTTGGTTTGTGTTCCTCGCCCTCTGTTCTGCCTGAGCTGAAGGTTGCCTGAGCTGCCTCTCTTCTTCTTTGGTTCTATCTGAGCTTCCTTCTCCAAGGTAATTTTGTTCCGCAAATTTAAATATCAATAATTTCGGTTCTGCCTGAGCTTTCATCGGTTTTGCCATTTTGGTTCTGACTTCTGATATTAATAGTTTAATTTTTTAGTTTAAATTCTGGT
>NC_029787.2:107233323-107239313 GCF_000816755.2 Arachis ipaensis | reverse complement strand
AACTCGTAAACTCGTACGAGTTTACGAGTTTAGGTAGTAGAATCAAGTTAACTCGGACACAAACTCATTTCTGGGTAGACTCGGGTAGACTCGGCTAGACTCGGACAGAATCGGTCAAACTTGCGAGTTTGAGGGCGAGTCAGCGAGTTTGATTTAGGAGCCCATTTTCGCCAAAACGACGTCGTTTTGGGCCAAAAAAATGGGAAAGGGCTTCGTTCATGTAAGGAAACCCTAATCCCAAACGACCAAACCACACTAACACACAGAACAGAGAAACACTATCTTCTCCAAGACTCCAAGCCCTCACTCTCTTCTCCAAGCCCATCGTGCCGCCATCCACCATTGTCTGCGCCACCACGTCGGAGGCTGGACGGATCCCACGCCATCTTCTTCCTCGTGGTGCAGCACTGCCACCGTCGTTCATGTCCACTTCTCAGTCCTCACTTCGTCGGTGAAGGTGAAGGCTGACGACGACGCTGAAGGTTCCTCAACGCTTCACGGCACTTCTGTTCTTCCCCTCGTTCCTCACCTTTGGTTTGTGTTCCTCGCCCTCTGTTCTGCCTGAGCTGAAGGTTGCCTGAGCTGCCTCTCTTCTTCTTTGGTTCTATCTGAGCTTCCTTCTCCAAGGTAATTTTGTTCCGCAAATTTAAATATCAATAATTTCGGTTCTGCCTGAGCTTTCATCGGTTTTGCCATTTTGGTTCTGACTTCTGATATTAATAGTTTAATTTTTTAGTTTAAATTCTGGTCATATGGTGTGATGAATAATGAAATTGGTTATTGAAATTTGATGGAAAAAAAAATTAAACATGCTTTAATAAGTTAATAATGTATCAAAAATTAAACTGATGCTTTAATAGTTTAATTAGTGTTAGATACTTAGACTGTTAGTTATTTAATTAGTTATTTTTTGTTGAAGAATTTGAATATCTGAAACTGAAATACTGAAACTCTGAAATGTTAGGGTTAGTTTAGTTTGTTTTTAATATCTGCTTCTTGTAATTTGTATTTTGTTACTTGTTTTTCGATGTCCATGTTGTAAAGTTGGCTCATGATTTTGAAAGCTTTGAGCTTTTCAATATTTTAACTTGTTTATTAGCTCTTAATCTTGTTGGGGTGTGCAAATTTGACTGTGCTTGCACAATGGTCCTTCCAAATCCAATTGGTTGAGTTCTTAGATAATGTTTGTCTCATATTCCTTATCATTGCACTCATCATGCTTCTAGTTGCTGAATTTGCTTTGCTTTTATGGAAAATGAGGTGGAAAGAAGAACTTTATTTGGAGGATGCATAGATTCGTGTTTAGAGTTTAGATGCCAGTTTGCTTTAAGTACAGTTGCTCAATCTTTTTACTTGTCATTACTCATTCCCAATCAAAGCATGTTTTTGTAACTCATATAACTGATTCTACGTAGAATCAGTTTTACAAAAGCATACTAAAATATGAAGGCTCACGTGCATTTATTTTAATATAAAATTCATAACTAAGAATTGTTAGATAATTTGACAAGTTTAACTAAATTTTTATTTACTGATTCTCAATTATTAATTTCACATAAAAATAACTGTTTATAAGTTTCTACCTTAAAAATATACCAAGTTTTATATGACTTTGTTCCTTCTGTTATGGAATTTATTTATTTTTGAAGTTTCTCTTTTCTTTTTTCTTGTGAATTGATATGCTAAGCTATGCTTGTATTGCAGGTTGTCAGTGCACATGCCTCACATAGATGCAGATGCTAATCCATATAAGCATCAATTGTTGGTAGATAGTTAATGATTGGAAGGAAGCTAACATGAATTGTATTATATTACAATACTTAAAAGAAATGAGATAGTTTCAGCTAACATCAATTGTATTATATTTAATTTGTAGTTTAGTTTGTTTTTAATAACTGTGTTGGTTATAAATTTATCAACTTTGATAGTGGACTAGTGGATAATTTGGCAATTGAATCCTGAAATCTGAATTTGTTATTTATCATTTATTCATTTTATCAACTTTGATAACTTTGCAACTGAATCTGAATGTTGATTTAGGGACAAAAATACAAAATGTCTGATGAAGATGGTGAAGGTGATGATGTTGATGCCATGGAAGATGAAGATGTTGGAGGATTTCAGTTTTAGTCTTTTATTTTATTAGAACATTTAATTGTTGCTTTGTTATTTTTTTTGTTTTTTGGTTGTGTTATATGAAGTTTTGATTGTGTGATTGTGTGTTTTATGTTGAACTAGATGCATATTTGTGATTTGTGAAGGATTTGAATGTGTGATCTAGAGTACTTGTTATAATTGTAGTATTATGTTAATTTATTATGTTAAAATTGTTAAGTTTGAGTGCCTATATTTGAGTAAATATATATATTATACATGATATATATATTTTTTATAAAAAATTTATAACAGGTAAACTCGTACGAGTCTACGAGTCGAGTTTACGAGTCGAGTCTAGGTCAGCTCCACGAGTTTACCTAGACTCGCGAGTTTGACAACCTTGTGTAGCAGTTTATGACTAAATTGTGTGTGTGCATAATCCGCTACACCCTGTAGCAGATTATGAGTAGTGTAGTTGATTATATGTACCTGTGTAAAAGTAACAACCGATGATGCAAAATGCACGAATTGATACAAAATATAATCGTCATTTGCAATAAGTCGTACGAAAATAATAGCCACCAGGCATTAACAATAACACAAAATAAGTTAACTACATAACTCATACAAATATAATTGTCACAAGTCGTTAACCCTAACAGAAAATAAATAAGTCATAATTCATACAAGGATAATGGTCGAAAATAAGACAATGGGCGCTACTGCTGGTCACCATCAACATCATGGTCGCCGCCGTATGGACCAAGTAGGTGCGAGCTTGTGCCACATCGAGTCGGACGCCTAACCCTGGCCGCTCGCCGATCTCCGGGTGGAGCCTCCTGTAACCCAACTCCAAATGCAGATGGTGGCGTCCCCCCTCCCCATGCCGAACTAAGTGTCGTATGGGCTTCCTGTGGGCTCATTCAGGTCGATCGGGAGCTGGGTCTCAGGAACCTAGGACGGCACATCCGCTGGCTGTGGCTTATACTCCGGAGAGTCGAACGGGCCGCCTGGAATCTGACTCTGGTACTGATGAACGTCGTCACCCCGTATGATCTCAGCAAAATCTGCATAGAACTAGGGTCCAGCTAGCTGATCGTCCAAATCCATGGTGAAAGTAGTGGTAGTAAGATCAGCTAACATCTGCGTGCTACACTCATGCAGTACTTGAGAGCTAGATACGTGAGTAAAAGCTGTACTACCCATACTAACCTCCGCAGTGCCACCAACCTGAGTGTCAGTAGGGTGCCCACGGGACGATCCAGCCTCTCGTCTAGCACTAGATTGACGAAGGTGATGATCTACCTGGCCTCCGTCATCACCACCAAAAAGCTGCAGAATTTACAGATTCAAACCCCAATCTTCCGACGGACATAACTTCCTCATTTTAAATCGTTTTTCACTCGTTCTTCGAACGGCATGGACATCCCGGATCCAATTTCATTTCTAAATAGATTTGGCACAAATCAAAGATCCGTAGTCCAAGTTATGTCCCGTCAAAGTATGCCCAAAAATAGTTGGGCCAAGGGCCCACTTTGGGTCCGGTTGGCCCGGTTTGGCCCGTTCGGTCCAATCTTGGTCCGATTTCTATAAAATTGGTACCGAAATTCTCGTCTCAATTTCCTCTATCACATTTAGCCATAAAAATAACATTTTTGGCTTTCTAGAATAAATTCTCATTTATGGGTTAATTAGCCGTTAATTAACTGGGTCTTACACTGGTCTAGCCCCCTCGATGTGCAGGTGGAAGTCTGTCATGCACCCGGAAACAGCCTGGCCATCCACGGGCAGCCCGAGCTGGTATGCCACATCCTGGAGCGTGATAGTACACTCTCCAAATGGCATATAGAAAATGTGGGTCTCAGACCGCCACCTCTCGATAAATGCGCTGACCAAAGGCTCATCTAACCAGAACCAATGCGCGTTCAGCCTAGCCAAGTGGTACAACCCAGCCCTCTCCAAGTAAGGTACGATCCTGTCATGTAACGGCATATTCTGTTGCCTACGAACACTATAAATACATCGGGTTGGCTGCATATTCAGAAATAAAGAACACCGGCTTAATTTTTAACAATGACATCACCAAACTATAGCTTATGTTTATATTCTTAAGCTACTTGGGTTTTAAAATTACTAATTTACCATCCACAACTTAAAATCCTACTTCTCTACCTTTACTATTAAATGTTAAATGTCAAAGTTTAAATTTCAAATTTTCATTTTCAAACCAAAAGCTAAACTAAGTCTCTATCTTTCTAATTAATAAATTACTTCCTTAATATTGAATAATATATACAATTATTAAAATATTGAAAGAAAATAGAGATACTTACCTCTTCATCGATGGTTCCAGCTACGTGGGCAACGCCGTCGAGTCGGTACAACCGCCGTTCATCCTCCATTCTTCATATGCTCAAGAATTTTCTCTCCCTTCTCTCTGCTTTCTCTCTCTAACTTTCTTTCCAAATTACTTCAAATGATTTTCGCTACAGCCTCACGCGGTATATATAATCAACCACTCTACTCATAATCCGCTACAGGGTGTAGCAGATTATGCACACACACAATTTGGTCATAAACTGCTACAGGGTGTAGCGGATTACATACAATTGCGTTTGTTGCATTTGCGTCTGGAGTTTGCCAATGTTGTATTTGCGTAAATGTTTCCTTCAATCATTTTTTTCTGTAAATTGCCCTCTTTTTTCCTTATTTCTTTCTTCTTTTAGTTGAATGAATGTAAGTTCATCCTCTTCCAAGTAATTTTGTAGCATTTGATTTTGTTTTTTTTATTCTTGTTAAGAGAGTAAAACAAGAAGAAACTTGAGAAGATAAAACAACAAAAAGATGAATAAAAAAAAAAGATGATGATGATGACGATGATGATGAAAAAGAAGAAGAAGAAGCAGTAGAAGATGAGGAGGAGGGAGAAGAAGAGTTTTGAATTATACAGAACTTATCAACACACACACACAAAAAATTCTTAAACAATACACTTAAATATCTTCGTGTTATACCGAAATTTGCTGCAAATATAGAAAAATATTTTCTTTAATGTAGAACTCTTACATTTTAATCAATTCAAACTATCAACGATGAACAACAATTTTCACAAACAAAAACAACATTATTCACCTATAGAATCAAAAAACTATTAATGAAAACATTAACTAGAATCGAACCACACATCAACCACTTGATTGGATTCAAAATAATAATCAATTTCGTTCTAGTTCAATTGACAATCTGAACTTGAATTATTCATTATCTTTAACAATGAGATAACTGTTTAAAAACTGATTTTAGAGCTTGATTTCAAAAATGTAGAGAATGAACGAAGAGAAATACAAAGAATGCAGAGATGAAAGAGAACGTAGATCGAAAATGTTGAGAAAATTCAAAAATGGAAACGAAATCCTTTCGAAAAAGGTAGTTATATATTCGTGCGTTGATTGAAAAATTGGTTAGATAGTGGTGTGTGAGGTGAATTAAGTTAAAGAGACTTGTATGAACTTATATAGAATAATGACTTATATATGAAAAATATTTGAATAAATATTTACTTTTCATATGTTAAATATGTTGTTATTAGCAAGCTAAGATAGATATAAAGAAAATAATACGGGTCTATATTATATTAAGCTAGAAGGTTAAAAAATAGAGGAATTTGGAGTACGATGAAAAAAAAAAAAAGTTGCAAAACATTTTATCGTTGAAACACCACCTACTTATTAAAAACGATTATTTGACGTAAATATTTCTAACTTTTTGTTTTTAATTGTGGAGTATGGTATAATATTTGTAACACTTAAAACATTTTTTTAAAAATATTTTTTAACAATTAAAATTTAACACATATAATCGATTAAATCGTATTATTTTTGCAAAATTAGACC
>NC_029787.2:107217321-107232379 GCF_000816755.2 Arachis ipaensis | reverse complement strand
AAAAACTCACCCAAATAAATTCTAAATCCATGGTTTTAAAATAGCCAGATCCCACTTAGTACCGGTATATATCCAGGATGAGCGAAGATGCCAATTGAACATATCTTTAAGTGCACCTGGGATATTTCCTTTATTAGAAGTAAATAACAAAGTATATATATACATTAACTCATAATTCAAACAAAAAAAGAATAGAATACAATTTTTCTTTAGAATAACGAATGCATGCATCGAATTGTTTGAATTAAGATACATCATCTATCCGTAACCGTAAGCAATGATCTCATGACAAATATGATCTCATCCAAAAGCCAATTTCAATTTTCAAAAATCAGGAAGTAGTTCGAATCTCCAAATTTTTTAATGAATTGTGACATAGATATAAAAATTCAAGTGCCATAATAATAGGGGGAGCCGCAAATTATTAGATTGTATTTAGTTTTGAGAATGAGATAAAATAAAATATTAAAAATAAGATATAAATAATAAAAATTAATATTTTTATATTTTATTTAGTAATAATTATATTATTTTTTTATAAATATTCTTTAAATAATTATTAAAAATATATGAATCTATATTAAAACTTCGGGATAAATATCGTTTTAGTCTCTAAAGTTTAGGATGAAAATCAAAAACATTCTTAATTTTTTTTTTGTTCAAAATAGTTACGTTGCATTTCGAATTAAAATCATCATTTAAGAATTTTTTGAACAAAAATACCTTCATATTTTTCTTACTCCAACTAGGGGCAGTGCTAGACTAACTATTTAGGGGGGCGGTGTTTAATAATTTACTAAGAATATTTTATATTACTATTTTTAATGATAAAATAAAAAAAAACTAAATATATAATCTCAATCAAAGTAAGACAATAATATATAAAAGTTACCACTTACAATTTTGTATCATGAAAAGGCTATTCGACGTTTTTTTTCTATTTTCAAAATCATCTATTATTGAATTTGTGTCAAAAATATCTGCTAATCCTTTTTCTATATAGATGACCAAATTGTCTGCAAGAAATTCATCAGCCATCTTACTTCGGAGTGTTGTCTTAACAATTTTTATTGCTGAAAAAGCTCTTTCTGTTGTTGCTGTAGACACTGGTAGAGTCAAAATAAAACGTATTAATCTATCAACCATGTAATAAGTTCTTGATTTTCCTATTTCTTGCAACTTGTTGCACAATTCAGAAAGTGTACCAACGCCTTTCAAATGATTTGGTATATCATGCTGATAATGTTGCAACTGAGATTTCAAAATATTTAGCTCATTAGAAAGAAAATCAAGGGGATAAAATTTCTCTGCTAACTTGCTAATTTCTTCAATGTTAAATGATTTGAAATTGTCCTTAGGATCCAAAGCACAACTTGATGAGCGGATAATTTATACGCTTTTTGGCATTGTTTTTACATAGTTTTCAGCATAATTTAATTAGTTTTTAGTATATTTTTATTAGTTTTTAATTAAAATTTACATTTCTTGACTTTACTATGAGTTTGTGTATTTTTCTGTGATTTCAGGTATTTTCTGGCTGAAATTGAGGGACCTGAGCAAAAATCTGATTCAGAGGCTGACAAAGGACTGCTGATGCTGTTGGATTCTGACCTCTCTGCACTCAAAGTGGATTTTCTGGAGCTACAGAACTCCAGATGGCGTGCTCTCAATTGCGTTGGAAAGTAGACATCCAGGGTTTTCCAGCAATATATAATAGTCCATACTTTGTCCAAGTTTAGACGACGCAAACTGGCATTGAACGCCAGTTCCATGCTGCATTCTGGAGTTAAATGCCAGAAAAAAGTTGCAAAGTGGAGTTAAACTCCAGAAACACGTTACAAACTGGCGTTCAACTCCAAGAATGACCTCTCCACGTGAAAGCATCATGCTCAGCCCAAGCACACACCAAGTGGGCCCCGGAAGTAGATTTCTACATCATTTACTTATTCCTGTAAACCCTAGTAACTAGTTTAGTATAAATAGGACTTTTTACTATTGTATTTACATGGGAGGATCATATGATCTTTAGTTCATCTCTGGACGTTTAGTTCTTAGATCATGGGGGCTGGCCATTCGGCCATGCCTGGACCTCCATCACTTATGTATTTTCAACGGTGGAGTTTCTACACACCATAGATTAAGGTGTGGAGCTCTGCTGTTCCTCATGAATTAATGCAAAGTACTACTGTTTTTCTATTCAATTCAAGCTTATTCCGCTTCTAAGATATTCATTCACACCGAAGAACATGATGAATGTGATGATTATGT
The DNA here is from genome assembly GCF_000816755.2 of Arachis ipaensis. NCBI lineage: Eukaryota > Viridiplantae > Streptophyta > Magnoliopsida > Fabales > Fabaceae > Arachis > Arachis ipaensis. The sequence goes on along the minus strand of NC_029787.2, from coordinate 107,230,111 downwards.
GACGCTCATCATCATTCTCGCTTATGAACGCGTGCCTGACAAACACTTCCGTTCTACATGCAAACAAGCTAGAATGGATATCTCTTGGATATCTAATACAGGGGACCGAGTCCGAGTTATTAGTGTCTTCGTGGTATAAGTTAGAACCCATGGACGGCCATTCTTGAGAATCCGGAAAGTCTAAACCTTGTCTGTGGTATTCCGAGTAGGATTCAGGGATTGAATGACTGTGACGAGCTTCAAACTCGCGAGTGCTGGGCGTAGTGACAGACACAAAAGGATAGTAAATCCTATTCCAGTATGATCGAGAACCGACAGATGATTAGCCATGCAGTGACAGCGCATTGGACCATTTTCACTGAGAGGACAGGTGGCCATTGACAACGGTGATGCCTAACATACAGCTTGCCATGGAAAGGAGTAGGAAGGATTAGATGAAGACAGCAGGAAAGCAGAGGTTCAGAGGGACGAAAGCATCTCTATACACTTATCTGAAATTCTCACCAATGAATTACATAAGTATCTCTATCTTTATTTTCTGTTTATTTATTATTATTATTATTCGAAAACTCCATAACCATTTAATATCCACCTGACTGAGATTAGCAAGATGACCATAGCTTGCTTCATACCAACAATCTCCGTGGGATCGACCCTTACTCACGTAAGGTTTATTACTTGAACGACCCAGTGCACTTGCTGGTTAGTTGCGCAAAGTTGTGAAGTTATGTTTGGACCATGGTATTGTGCACCAAGTTTTGGCGCCATTGCCAGGGGGAGAACGAACAACAAATTTTACATCTGAATAACAATTTTGCCACACCAAGTTTTTGGCGCCGTTGCCGGGGATTGTTCAAGTTTGGACAACTGACGGCTCATCTTGTTGCTCAGATTAGGTAACTTTATTTTAATTTTAAGTTTTTGTTTTTATTCTTTTCATTTTCGAAAAAAAATAAAAAAAAACTTTTCTTAATTAATTTATTTTCTTCAGAATTTTTAAGAATGACTTCTAGTGTTTCATAAAAAAATTGTTGAAGCCTGGCTGGCTGTAAAGCCATGTCTAATTCATTTGGACTGGGGCTTCCAAACCATCATCACAAGAGCAAGCTAGCTATTCCTAATCCATCTGCTGCTGTATGACTGATTTGTATTCTAAAGCTTGGCTGGCCATTGGCCATGTCTAGTGTTTTGGACCGGAGCTTTCACTGAAAGCTTGGCTGGCTAGTGAGCCATGTCTAATTCCTGGACTGGAGCTTTAGACTAACATTGCAAGATTCCTAGAATTCCTATTAAAAGTTTTTGAAATCCTTATTTTGCTTTTTCTAAATAATTTTCGAAAAATACCAAAAAAAAAATTATAAAATCATAAAAATAAAAAATATTTTGTGTTTCTTGTTTGAGTCTTGTGTCAATTTTTAAGTTTGGTGTCAATTGCATACATTTAATTTTCTTTCAATTTTCGAAAAACTCATGCATTGCATATGTTCTTCATGATCTTCAAATTGTTATTGGTAAGTCTTCTTGTTTGATCTTTATATTTTCTTGTTTTATGTCTTTTCTTGTTTTTCATATGCGCTTTCAATTTGTTAGTGTCTAAAGTTTAAAAAGTTCTAATTTTGGTGTCTTGCATGTTTTCTTTTCTTGAAAATTTTTCAAAAATAAGTTCTTGATGTTCATCATGATCTTTAAAGTGTTCTTGGTGTTCATCTTGACATTCATAGTGTTCTTGCATGCATTGTGTGTTTTGATTCATAATTTTTGTGTTATGTGTTATTTTTCATATTTTTCTCTTTCCTCATTAAAAATTCAAAAATAAAAAAAATATCCTTCCCTTTTTCTCTCATAAATTTTTGAAAATTTGAGTTGACTTTTTCAAAATTTTTAAAATCTAGTTGTTTCTTATGAGTCAAATCAAATTTTCAATTTGAAAATCTTATCTTTTTCAAAATCTTTTTCAAAAATAAAATCTTTTTCATTCTTCTTATTTATTTTCGAAAATATTATCAACAATCAATGTTTTGATTCAAAAATTTCAAGTTTGTTACTTGCTTGTTAAGAAAGATTCAAACTTTAAGTTCTAGAATCATGTCTAGTGATTACTTGTGAGTCAAGTCATTAATTTTGATTTTAAAAATTCAAATCTTTTTCAAAGCTAATTTCAATCATATCTTTCTATCATATCTTTTTAAATCATATCTTTTTCAAAAATTTGATTTTAAAATATCTTCTCTAACTTCTTATCTTCTTATCTTTTCAAAATTAATTTTCAAATCTTTTTTCAACTAACTAATTGACTTTTTGTTTGTTTCTTATCTTTTTCAAAACCACCTAACTACTCTTCCCTCTCTAATTTTCGAAAATACCTCCCTCTTTTTCAAAAATTCTTTTTAATTAATTAATTGTTTTAAATTTTAATTTTAATTTTATTTCTCCTTTAATTTTCGAAAATCATCAACCCCTTTTCAAAAATTATTTTCGAAAACTCCTCCCTCTCATCTTCTTCTATTTATTTAATTACTTACTAACATTTCTCCTCATCTCATATCTCTGCTCCTATCCTCACCCTTGTGTTTGGATTATCCATTCTTCTTCACTCTTATTCCCTTTCTTCTTCTACTAATAACAAGGGAACCTCTATACTGTGGTAAAAATGATCCCTATTATTATTTTCTGTTCCCTTCTTTTTTATATGAGCAGGAGCAAGGATAAGAACATTCTTGTTGAAGCAGACCCTGAACCTGAAAGGACTCTGAAAAGGAAACTGAGAGAAGCTAAAATACAACAATCCAGAGACAACCTTACAGAAATTTTCGAAAAGGAAGAGGAGATGGCAGCCGAAAATAATAATAATGCAAGGAGGATGCTTGGTGATTATACTACACCTACTTCCAAGTTTGATGGAAGAAGCATCTCAATCCCTACCATTGGAGCAAACAATTTTGAGCTGAAACCTCAATTAGTTGCTCTAATGCAACAGAACTGCAAATTTCATGGACTTTCATCAGAAGATCCCTATCAGTTTTTAACTGAGTTCCTGCAGATCTGTGAGACTGTTAAGACTAATGGAGTAGATCCTGAAGTCTACAGGCTCATGCTTTTCCCTTTTGCTGTAAGAGACAGAGCTAGAACATGGTTGGACTCACAACCTAAGGATAGCCTAGACTCCTGGGATAAGCTGGTCACGGCCTTCTTGGCTAAGTTCTTTCCTCCTCAAAAGCTGAGCAAGCTTAGAGTGAATGTTCAGACCTTCAAGCAAAAAGATGGTGAATCCCTCTATGAAGCTTGGGAAAGATACAAGCAGATGACCAAAAGGTGTCTTCCTGACATGCTTTCAGAATGGACCATTCTAGATATATTCTATTATGGTCTGTCTGAGTTCTCCAAGATGTCACTGGACCATTCTGCAGGTGGATCCATTTACCTAAAGAAAACGCCTGCAGAAGCTCAAGAACTTATTGACATGGTTGCAAATAATCAATTCATGTATACTTCTGAGAGAAATTCCGTGAATAATGGGACGCCTCAGAAGAAGGGAGTTCTTGAAATTGATGCTCTGAATGCCATATTGGCTCAGAACAAAGTGTTGACTGATAAACCACTATTTCATGGTTTATCTTGTGCTCATTTGGGTGATTTTTAGCAGCTTTTCACCCATTTATTCATATGATTTGCATGGTTTTACATTTGCCTTCCTAATTATGTGCTTTGATTGAAAACATGCTTCTTTGGCCTTAAATTCCCTATGTTTAATCCTCTCTTATTACCATTAGATGCCTTGATATGTGTGTTAAGTGATTTCAGAGATTATTGACTCAGCAAGTCAACATGATTTCCCAAAGTTTGAATGGATGGCAAAATGCATCCAACAGTACTAAAGAGGCATCTTCTGAAGAAGAAGCTTATGATCCTGATAACCCTGCAATAGCAGAGGTAAATTACATGGGTGAACCTTATGGAAACACCTATAATTCATCATGGAGAAATCATCCAAATTTCTGGATCAAGGATCAACAAAAGCCTCAACAAGGCTTTAATAATGGTGGAAGAAACAGGCTCAGCAATAGCAAGCCTTTTCCATCATCTTCTCAGCAACAGACAGAGAATTCTGAACAAAATGCCTTTAATTTAGCAAACTTAGTCTCTAATCTGTCCAAGGCCACTTTAATTTTTATGAGTGAAACAAGGTCCTCCATAAGAAATTTGGAGGCACAAATGGGCCAGCTGAGTAAGAAAATCACTGAAACACCTCCTAGTACTCTCCCAAGCAATACAGAAGAGAATCCAAAAAGAGAGTGCAAGGCCATTGATATAATCAATATGGCCGAATATATGGAGGACAGAGAGGACGTAAACCCCACTGAGGATAACCTCATGGGACGTCTCTCAAGCAAGAAGGAGTTCCCCTCTGAGGAACCAAAGGAATCTGAGGCTCATCTAGAGACCATAGAGATTCCATTGAACCTCCTTATGCCCTTCATGAGCTCTGATGAGTATTCTTCTTCTGAAGAGAATGAGGATGTTACTGAAGAGCAAGTTGCCAAGTACCTTGGTGCAATCATGAAGCTGAATGCCAAAGTATTTAGTAATGAGACTTGGGAAGATGAACCTCCCTTGCTCATCAATGAACTGAGTGATCTGGATCAACTGACATTACCTCAGAAGAAACAGGATTCTGGAAAGTTCTTAATACCTGTACCATAGGCACCATGACCTTTGAGAAGGCTCTGTGTGACCTGGGGTCAGGCATAAACCTCATGCCACTCTCTGTAATAGAGAAACTGGGAATCCTTGAGGTACAGGCTGCCAAATTCTCATTAGAGATGGCAGACAAATCCATGAAACAGGCTTATGGACAAGTAGAGGACGTGTTAGTACAGGTTGAAGGCCTTTACATCCCTGCTGATTTCATAATCCTAGACACTGGGAAGGATGAGGATGAATCCATCATCCTTGGAAGACCCTTCCTAGCCACAGCAAAAGCTGTGATTGATGTGGACAGAGGAGAATTGATCTTTCAACTTAATGAAGACAACCTTGTGTTTAAAACTCAAGGATCTCCTTCTGTAACGATGGAGAGGAAGCATGACAAGCTTCTCTCAATACAGAGTCAAATAAATCCCCCACAACCAAACTCTAAGTTTGGTGTTGGGAGGCCCCAGCCAAACTCTAAGTTTGGTGTTGAATCCCCACATCCAAACTCTAAGTTTGGTGTTGGGAGTCTATAAAATTGACCTGATCACCTGTGTGGCTCTGTGAGAGCCCACTGTCAAGCTATTGAAATTAAAAAAGCGTTTGTTGGGAGGCAACTGAAAGAACTGAAGATTGATGATTTAGAAGTTACAGTAAACTCTCGTTGCAAGTATAGTTACTAACCAAGCAATCAACCTTTCTTACAAACATTTTGGTTGTCACAAGTAACAAACCCCTTAAAAATTGATAACCGAAGTATTCAAATCTCAGGTCGTCTTCTCAAGGAACTGCAGGGAAGTATGTTCTTATTATTGGTTATGGAGATTGTAAATCGGGGTTGAGAGTAAGGAATAAGTATGGCAAATAATTTAAATGACAATTAAAATAAATAAATACTGTAAAGTAAACTTTTGGCAAGGTATGAGAAATTGGAAGTCCAAATTAGTTATCCTTCTCAATAATAAAGAAGATTGAATCTTAACTCCACTTAGTTAACCTTTGCTAAAGCAAAGGAAAGTCAAGGGACTAATTAGTTTGATCTTCGAATCCTATTTATTTCCTAAGAAAAGATTGGGATTATTGGAAGTCAATTCAATTAGCAAAGATAACAGTTATCAATTATATTGAGCTAAGATAACTCCTGAGTTACTGATTTCTTAACCAAGACCAAAAGGAAAAAAGTAAATTTGCTGGAATAAAAATATCTTCAGATTGAAAGCAATGGTGACATAAATAAAAGAAAGCAATAGTAAACTGAAATACCTCAAATATCATTAATTCAAATAATCTGGATCATAGAAGAATTCATAAATTAAATGGCAAAAGTAAATAATCAACTAAAGTAAAGGAACATTAAACCTGGGATTGAGAGTCACTCCTAAAACTAAGAGAAGTCCTAAATCCTAAGAAAGAGAGAGAGAGAACCTCTCTCAAAACTAGATCTAAATTATGAGAAGTAACTAATTGGCCAGCTCCCTGAATGGATGCATTCCCCCACTTCATAACCTCTGGTCTATGCCTTATGGACTTGGATTTGGACCAAAAAGGGCTTCAGAAATCGCTGGGAGCGTTTTCTGCAATTTTTGGTGCGTGGCCTCTGTCACATGTCTGCGTGGGTCACGCGGTCACGTCATTCGGAGCTTTTCTTGTCACGCGGTCGCGTCAGTCATGCGGCCGTGTCATATATGTTATGCTTAAGGCGCGCAGTCGCGTCAGTCATGCGGCCGCATCGCTGTTGATTTGCGCTTGGCATGCGTCCGCGTCGCCCATGTGATCGTGTGGATGCCAGTTTCTCCAAAACTCCATTTTGTGCTTTCCTTCCATTTTTGTATGTTTTCTTTCCATCCTTTAAGTCATTCCTGCCTTAGAAGATCTGAAACTACTCAACACACTAGTCACGACATCGAATGGAATTAAAGGTAATTAAAATAATTAGTTTTAAAGCATAGGAAACATGTTTTTTTCACATACATCACATAATAAGGAAGGAGAAGTAAAACCATGCAATTAATATGAATAAGTGGGTGAAGGATTGAATAAATCATGCAAATTAAGCACAAAATATATCATAAAATATGGGTTTATCAACCTCTCCACACTTAAACAATAGCATGTCCTCATGCTAAATCCAAGGAAAAAAAGTAAGGTTAAAGTGGTGGAATGTCATGCAATGCAATTTAATCTAAATGCAACTACCTAGATGAATGATGCATCATGCAATTCTAATTTTTATTCACTTGAATATAAAGCTTGCATGTAGTTAAATTAATTCACATTCTCAAGGAGTCATGTATATATATATAGCCAAGCCTTAGATAGTGATAAAGTGCCTTTACAATTGAGATGGGAGAGAAAAACATTAAAAAAAAACTTGCAGGACAATTAATAATTTAAACAGAGATAAATGTTAATGAGCTATTGAACCCTCACTGGATTTTGTGTTTACTCTCTAATCACTCAGTGTTTATTGGGTTAATCACTCTATTCTTCTTTTTATTCTTACTTTCTATAACTTTGTTCTTCATCTAACCAAACAACAATCATAGAATATAGTCATACCAAAAATCATGAGGTCTTAAGTAAGGTTGTAATGGGGCCAAGGTAAAGGTAAGGGTATATGTATAAGGCTAAGTGAGCTAATAAGTGAATCCTTAATTAGACTAAGATCTCACCTAACATACATACTTTCTAAATCAAAGCTTCTTTACCTATTTTCCATATTTTCTCACTTTTGATGTTACATGCTCATATCGCAATATTTATTTTTATCCCATGTGCATTGCTTTATTTCATAATTGGGGAATTCTTTTTGTGTCCCCTTTATTCATAACACTTTTTTTTAAGTGCACATGGCAATTCAATTATTTTGATTTTACATGAGCATGCTTCCCAAAACTTTTTTTTTTGAGTTATTTTATTCTTTTCAACTTTTTTACCTTTTGTTTTTATCAACCATGTTCCCAATAGTTTTTTCCACATTTAAACCATACATACTTCCTATCTTAAGCTAACCAAGGATTCAACTTGGGATTTTTATTTGTCTTTCTACTTAAGGCTAGTAATGTGGCTGATAGAATAAAAGGGGGTTTAAAGGTTCAAGGGGGCTAACAAGGTTGATGTAAAAAGTAGGCTATTTTGGGATAAGTGAGCTAAAATCAAATAATGGCCTCAATCACTCTTTTGGTATGCATCTATATTCTATAATCGGACATATAGATTAAAACAAAGTAAAGAACACCAGAATAAACAAGAAGGGCAGAGCACACAGGAATAAAATATTATGGTTTGAATGTAACCATACAATTAAGCTCAAAACTCACAGGCTGTGTGTTCTCTAGCTCAAAAATCATTTATCAGTTATGTATGTCATGCAGGTTTAGTTAAAAATTCCCATTATTCTCAATGTAAAACTTATATTGAATGGCTTTAAAGTTCTAGTGTTTCTCCTTGATGAAATGTTGTTAACTAACATGTAATGCTATATATACAAGGTGTGTGGATTGTTTGATTTTGTTAAAGTCTCTAGTTACTCCCTTTTTCTTTTCAATCTATTCCAAGTTATCTTATGCTAAAAAGGGTAAACTATACTAATCAATCCACAATTTCTATAACTAATAAGTTAGAATTGCAACTAAACTAAGTGGCTAAAATATGAACTAAAAATACAAAATGCAGAAATAGAGTAAAAATACATAAAAGTAGCAATGTATAAGTACTGAAAAATAAAAATAAAAATAAAAATAAAGAGAGAAATACAAGAAAATAGCCAAAATAAAAGAAAAAGGGTCTGTAGTGGTTCACCAAAATAATATGCCAGAGATGGCGACCTCCCCACACTTAAAATGAAGCATCGTCCCTGATGCGCACTCAAGCAGGGTGTGAAGGGGTGTTATCACTGGAAGGAATGGTAGCTGGAGTCTCGGTGGTGGCGGTCTGAGCATCTGGCTGCTGTGGAGGAGGGGCTATCTGAATAGGGATCTCAGGGTCTGCAGCCTGGATCTAATGTGAGGTCTCCTGCTGGTGTGCTGCCTGCTGGGTGCCTGCCTGCGCTGCCTCCTGCTGTGGATGAGTCTCAGCCTCGGGATCATCCGCCTCCTCCTCAGATGCCTCGGATGGTGTGTCAGGCTCGGAGGGGATGTCGCCAGAGCGTATCATCAGCTTTAGGTGCTCATAGCGTCGCTTGTTGCAACGCTCCATCTGGTCAAGCCGTCGAAACAGGCGGTGCACTAGATGATAGATGGGCTCTGGGGCAGGTAGAGGTGCAGTGGTGGTAGCAGGTGTAGCTGTAGAGGAAGAGGGGCCGGCAGATGGTGTGGCAGTGTCACCAGGAGCAGTGAGGACTGGAGGTCTGTAGCCCAAGGCCAGAAAGTTCCTGCTGTGCGAAATAATCTTCTTGCATTCTGCAGCAGGTGGCCTTTCATCAGCATCCTCCCATGGCACGTAAGCTCGACGGCCCAGCTGTGTAATCAAATAGGGAAAGGGAAGAGACCCTGGCCATATAGTGCCGGATAAAGCGTGGCAGGTACAGGTCCTTATCCTCCATCACACACCATAGGAGGGTGATCATAGCGGCAGGTATATCGGTCTCGTGAGTACTCGGCATAATGAAGTTGCTAAGTATCTGATGCCACAGCCGAGCCTCATCATTTAAGTATGCCCGCTTGATTTCCTTGGGCATGGTGGTGTTCTGACCCACAATCCAAGGAACGGTCGGGTCAAGGGCTATCCTCGCCTTGACTGCGTCCTAGTCGAATCGCATAAAGCACATATCCTCCTCAGCTTTCTGATAACCATCTGTCTAATCAGATTTAGGCAGAAGCTTCAGAACATCCTCTATGGCCTCTTCAGTGACCAGAATCTGCTTTCCCCTAAGGTTCACTGCATCTAGGGTGGTCTTGAAGTAATTGCAGTAGAATTTTCTAACCCAAGATGCATTGACCTCAGTCAGAGGTCTCTCTAGGAAGAACCAGCCTCTTTGTTTGATCTGGTCAGAGGTGTATTGCTGGAGTTCTTCTGGGATCTTCAAGGTCCTTTCCAGGTATAGGTTCCTGGAGATTGCAAACACCGGATACTTTAGCTCATAGTATCGGTTTGCAAATTTTATTGGATCAGTGGCAGGAAGCAGTTGGTCAGCCTTCTCCTGCAGGGTAAAGTGTTTCTCCCACAAGGAGGCATCATGCATTAGATCTATGATAGACATAGATGATTCTCCTTTTTTACGTTTGCCCGTGGTAGCCTTTCCTTTTCCCTTTCTCTGGAAATCTGACATCCTGAAAAATAGAAAACTAGGAGATAATAAAAATAGGAAAATAAATAGGCAAATAGTCAAAAGAAACACAAAGTGGCAAAGGAGAATTAGAATGAGGTAAATGAGTTAAGTAAATGTGCATTAAGGATTGTAAAGGAGTTGAAAGTTTGAAAGGAAAAATTCACAATCCAAAATGTAATAGAAGGCATGTTAAGTAGGAAAAATTATCAGTATGCCATGGTTAGAAGGTTAAAAAAAAGTGAAAAACTAGAAAAAAAGAGTTTAAAAGGTTAGTTTGGTTAGAATTAAAAAAAAAAGATTTCAGGAAATTAGAATTAGTGAGTTAATGAAAAATGGGTTAAGGTAAGTGGCATAAGGATAAGTTTCTAAGTAACAAGCAGTCATAATTAGAAGTGATAGGTAACTCATAACCAAACAAGGAAAACAGGTTGATGATGATTCAAATAGATATAGAAATAGCAAAATTTGGAATCAAACATCAAAAATACAATATATGAACCAGGAAATCAAAGAGAATAAGAATGCATGCCTGACATTCATGAATGAGTTTGGGTAAAGCAGAAGAAAACCGAGTTCAAAATGCCAAAACCAAAACATGAATGAAAATATTTTACAGAAATTTGGGCAGCATTCCGGCTAAAATTGGATTGTCCCGAAAAATAAACAGCAATCAAATAGTTCATATGACTTAAAATTAAAGCTGCAATTACATATAAGGAATAAGAATAAGGAAAAATCAGAGTAAAGAGCAGCATAAAACAAGAAATTACAGCATATGAACATGATCACAGCAACAGCAGAATTGCAAAAATAATGAAACAAGAAATATGAATAGCGCAATTAAACAGACCTAAATCCACTAACCACATCCTATGCTACCTAACATCCTAAAATCCACTACAACATGCATATCTAACTAGCCTAAACATGAACATAAACCGAAAATAATGAAATAACGACTAAGGATAAAAGGGTGGCGTTCGTCAGAACCTGGTAGGCCGAATAAGGAGAGTGGGCAGAAAGATGGCTGGGGGTGGTGGTGACGGCGTTTGGGTAGGTGGCGGCGGTGTCTGGGAGGGCGGTGATGTGTAAAATTTGGAAAACGAATTCCAAACACACAAATCTAACCGGCAAGTGTACCGGGTCGCATCAAGTAATAATAACTCACATGAGTGAGGTCGATCCCATAGGGATTGAAGGATTGAGCAATTTTAGTTTAGTGGTTGATTTAGTTAAGCGAATCAAGTATTGGTTGAGTGGTTTGTAATTTGCAGAAACTAAATTGCATGAATTGTAAAGGGGAAGGGGAAATTGCAGTAAATTAAAGAGAAAAGCAAATAAAAGTGCTGAATCTTAAAGAGCAAGAAATTAAATGGCAGAGACTTAGAACACAAGAAATGTAAATTGCAGAATCTTAAAGTGCAAGAAATGTAAATTGCTTGAATTATAAAAGGAACTGGGAATTGGATTTGCAGAAATTAAACAAGGAAAAGTAAATTGTAACAAGCAGGGAAGTAAAAGATGAATTTAATTGCAGTAGATCTCAAATAGAAAATATAAATTGGCTTGAAGAAGCGTTCAACAGAAGAATTAAAAGGAAATTTCAGATCTCAGGGGTCAAGAGACTAGAAAACCAAGTCTAGATCTCACTACCTTCCTTGATCCAATTCAGAAATCAATTGCAACAAATTAAAGATCAGAACAGTAAGAAAACTTGAATTCAAAACTCAATTCTCCAATAGTGCAGTGAAAGAAACAAAAAGAGATCTCAAGGTGAGATTGAGACAGAATTTCCTCAATTCTCAACACCCAAGAATCAAGAAAGATTTGCAGTAAAGAAAACAAGAAAATCAAAGAGGAAGAGAATTGAATTCCCTTCCCAGATCCAAGTTACAGTAAGTAAATTCCTCTAAGAGGTGCAAATTCAAAAGTAAAAGTTGACGTTCCTCCTAAATCAAACTAACTTCTATTTATACACTTTCTTCTAATGGTCTTAGAGCCTTGAGTTTGGGCCTTGGCCTTGATGGAATTGGGTTGATAATAGCCGCTGTTGATTGCTCTTGGTGTTGGGAAGAAATCCACTTGTGAACCGAACCATGAACCATTCACGTTTGAGTCAACGTTTGAGGAAAACGTTGACCCAAACGTCTTCGTGTGTGACATTATGTAGCTCGGCCAAGTTGCTGTCATCCACGTTTGGCTCAACGTTTGAGGTCAAACGTGAGCTCAAACGTAGCTCCTCCCAAGCAGTTCTTCTAGCCAACATTTGAGGCAAACATTGGCGCAAACGTGGCTCAATTAAACCATCAAACAGGGGTGCTCTTCCATGCTAAAAGGTGGCCAACGTTTGACCTCACGTTTGAGGCAAATGTTGGCGCAAACGTTGCCATGCTTCAGGGTGATCTTTCTTGCTCTTATGGCGCCAACGTTTGACCTCACGTTTGAGGCAAACATTGGCGCAAACGTTGCCACGTTCTAGGGGTGCATTTGCTTGTTCTTGTGGCGCCAACGTTTGACCTCAAGTTTGAGGCAAACGTTGGCGCAAACTTGGTGTGCCTTCAGGGTGAAAATGCAATCTTCCTCACGTTTGAGTTCAAGTTTGAGGCAAACTTGAGCTCAAACGTGAGTGTCTCCTCTTGCCCCTTGCTATCCCCTTTTCTTCAACCTTCTTCCAAGCTTTATTCCACCTATCATCAATCAACAATTGCATCAAAGCTATGCTAAAATCATGAGGGTTATTCTTTTTCTTGTCATCTAAGCAATTATGGCACAAAACTCATGAAAATGCATCAATTCATCCATGGTTGATTGAATCTAAGGAAACATGAAATT
>NC_029787.2:107202238-107213666 GCF_000816755.2 Arachis ipaensis | reverse complement strand
GCAAACTTGGTGTGCCTTCAGGGTGAAAATGCAATCTTCCTCACGTTTGAGTTCAAGTTTGAGGCAAACTTGAGCTCAAACGTGAGTGTCTCCTCTTGCCCCTTGCTATCCCCTTTTCTTCAACCTTCTTCCAAGCTTTATTCCACCTATCATCAATCAACAATTGCATCAAAGTTATGCTATAATCATGAGAGTTCTTCTTCTTCTTGAAATTCAAGCAATTATGGCACAAAACTCATGAAAATGCATCAATTCATCCATGGTTGATTGAATCTAAGGAAACATGAAATTCTACCCAAATGGCTTACTTATTGCTCAAGAAAGTGCATAAAACCTATTGAAAACAAAGAAAAAAGGCTAGTGAAACTAGGCTAAGATGACCTGTCATCAGGCGGTGGCGTCTGGGGGTGGCGGCGGCGGTGGCGTCTGGGGGTGGCGGCGACGGTGGCTGGATGGTGGTGGTTGCATTGGAGGAGAAGAGAGGGAGGAGAGGGTTTGGGGGGGGGGGGGGGGGCGAATGGGTAGGGTTCGCGTGACTGGGGGTTAGTATATTTGAATCCACGCGATTGCGTGGGGCACACGGTCGCGTGGCTGGGGTGAAATGGAACTGACGCAATCGCGTGGGTTGCGCGATCGCATGGAATAGGGTAAAAGGAGGGCATGACGCGATCGCCTGGGGCATGCGATCGCGTCGCTGGAAATTGTGCTAAACGCACGAATCCAACGTCGTTTCAGCGCAACTCTCTGTCTCCTTTTGGGATTTGTGCAATCCATGCAACACGATCGCGGTGCTCACGCGGTCGCGTGGGATTGGTTGTGTGCATGTGACGGGATCGCATGGGGCATGCGATCGCGTGGGTCATTTTGTGCTAGACGCACAATGGCCGCACGATTCCAGCCCAACTTTCTAGATGTTGGATCTTTACGCCGATCTCCAGGTCACGCGGCCGCGTGGATGATGCGGTCGCGTGGGTAGTGTTTTTCGCAATATGACGCGATCGCATGAGTGATGCGGTCGCGTCGCGCACCCTTTTTTTTATGCACAATACAGAATGCAATGCTTAATTGGAATGCTATGCATGATTCCAGGTTTAATAAAATAAGATAAAACTCAAAAACAAACAAAACTAAATAAAATTAAAGGAGCAAAAGAAACGATCATACCATGGTGGGTTGTCTCCGACCTAGCACTTTTAGTTAAAGTCCTTAAGTTGGACATTGGAAGAGCTTCCTGTTATGGCGGCTTATGTTTAAATTCATCTAAAAATCTCCACCAATGCTTGGAATGCCAATAGCCTCCGGGATCCCAAACTAGGCATGTAAAGCTCCTGAGCAGCTTTAAACATATTTTTAGGCTCCCGGAATGACGAATGTCAGAATAGATTCCAGGATCCCAAACTTTGCTTTTAAATCCGCCTCCGTCTTGATCTATAGTTTTCCATCCGGGCGGTTTAGAAAGTAGATTCTCACCATGGTGACCAAACATTTTCCGAGATCCATTCGATTGAATATGATACCAATCCGTGCACTTCAAGTTGAAGCGTGGAACCTTATTGAACCTTGTGCACCAGCTCTGAGCACGAGCCATTTCCCTCTTACTCTTAAAGCCGTTGAGAGCTCTAAGCTGGCCATCTGTTTCAAGCAAACCGTATTTAAGTGAAAAAGTAAAGTTAAAGGTTAAGGATTGTACCCACTTGAAGCTTTTATTGGGTGGTAATGGGCTTGGGGTAGGTGTTTCCAGTGGTTCTGTAAGTTCTACTCCCTTGTGCTCTTCTATGAATTCCTCCACTTCTTTGCAAGATTCTTCAAATGCATCTGTGTCTTGGTCAAAGTCTTCTATGTCTTCCTCATCACTTGAGTCATAGATTAGAGGTTGAGAGAAATCTACCTCTGCATCATCTTCGTATTCACTTGGGGAAGATTCTTCGATCTCAGAGAATTCACTTGCGGATGCAAGTTCATTACTAAGAGAACTTGACTTGTGACTATCATCATCAAGGGAATTTGTGTCCTGGGTTATTCCGTCTAGTTCTTCATAAACGACTTGCCTTGGGGATTGTGCTCTATCCTCCTTAGCATCAACTATAACGTCCTTGACGGAGTTCTCCTCAGCTCTGGATTCCCATGGAGGTTCAGCATCTCCTAGATCTTCAACCAACTCTTCTTCTTGCATAATGACAGCTTCTTCTACTTGTTCTAGTACGAATTCAGTCTCTGTCTTGTCCACTGGAGTTTCTAGTATCTCCTTCATGCTACGCTCTTCATTAGATTGTCCACATGGGGCTGTGGTTGGTCCTTGAATGTTTGAACGTCTAGAGGCTAATTGAATTACTGCTTGCTTCAGTTGTTGAATGGTTATTTGAAGTTTATTTACTGTTTCCTTGAGGCGAACCTCTGATTCTCGGGGTGATGGATTTGGACATGAAACATGGGGAAGTGGTGGTGCTTGGGAGTGAGTGGATTGGAACTGGGGTGGGAAAGGATCATACGGTGGCGAATGGTGAAAAGAAGCTTGCGAGTGTGGTGGTTCGAGGTTATGTTGAGAGGATGGTCTATAGGCACAGGGTGGGGCTTGTTGGTAGTTACAAGGTTGTCCACCATATCTATCAGCTGGGTATGCATTATAGAATGGTCGTTGTCCATAATATCTTGGAGGGTGTTGTTGCCTAAAGGGTTGATTAGATCCTCTTGGCTCTATCCATCCTTGATTGGTCTGACCTTGATGCACATTCCTGTTATAACTTCTATTTCCTTCAACAAAGTTAGAACCAAACTCAAAGCGAGAAGGGTGAGAGTTCATAGTAGCAAATAAAATTAAAAAGGAAAAACAGAAATAAATAAACAATTAAAACAAAAATATTTACAATAACCAATAATAAGGCACACGTTAGCAGTTCCCCGGCAACGGCGCCATTTTGAAAGAACTGAAGATTGATGGTTTAGAAGTTATAGTAAACTCTCGTTGCAAGTATAGTTACTAACTAAGCAATCAACCTTTCTTACAAACGTTTTGGTTGTCACAAGTAACAAACCCCTTAAAAATTGATAACCGAAGTATTCAAACCTCGGGTCGTCTTCTCAAGGAACTGCAGGGAAGTATGTTCTTATTATTGGTTATGGAGATTGTGAATCGGGGTTGAGAGTAAGGAATAAGTATGGCAAATAATTTAAATGACAATTAAAATAAATAAATACTGTAAAGCAAACTTTTGGCAAGGTATGAGAAATTAGAAGTCCAAATTAGTTATCCTTCTCAATAATAAAGAAGATTGAATCTTAACTCTACTTAGTTAACCTTTGCTAAAGCAAAGGAAAGTCAAGGGACTAATTGGTTTGATCTTCGAATCCTATTTATTTCCTAAGAAAAGATTGGGATTATTGGAAGTCAATTCAATTAGCAAAGATAACAGTTATCAATTATATTGAGCTAAGATAACTCCTAAGTTACTGATTTCTTAACCAAGACCAAAAGGGAAAAAGTAAATTTGCTGGAATAAAAATATCTTCAGATTGAAAGCAACGGTGACATAAATAAAAGAAAGCAATAGTAAACTGAAATACCTCAAATATCATTAATTCAAATAATCTGGATCATAGAAGAATTCATAAATTAAATGGCAAAAGTAAATAATCAACTAAAGTAAAGGAACATTAAACCTGGGATTGAGAGTCACTCCTAAAACTAAGAGAAGTCCTAAATCCTAAGAGAGAGAGAGAGAGAACCTCTCTCAAAACTAGATCTAAATCATGAGAAGTAACTAATTGGCCAGCTCCCTGAATGGATGCATTCCCCCACTTCATAACCTCTGGTCTATGCTTTCTGGACTTGGATTTGGGCCAAAAAGGGCTTCAGAAATCACTGGGAGCATTTTCTGCAATTTCTGGTGCGTGGCCTCTGTCACGCGTTTGCATGGGTCACGCGGTCGCGTCATTCGGAGCTTTTCTTGTCACGCGGTCGCATCAGTCATGCGGCCGCGCCGCTGTTGATTTGCGCTTGGCATGCGTCCGCGTCGCCCATGCGATCGCGTGGATGCCAGTTTCTCCAAAACTCCGTTTTGTGCTTTTCTTCCATTTTTGTATGTTTTCTTTCCATCCTTTAAGTCATTCCTGCCTTAGAAGATCTGAAACTACTCAACACACTAGTCACGGCATCGAATGGAATTAAAGGTAATTAAAATAATTAGTTTTAAAGCATAGGAAACATGTTTTTTTCACATACATCACATAATAAGGAAGGAGAAGTAAAACCATGCAATTAATATGAATAAGTGGGTGAAGGATTGAATAAATCACGCAAATTAAGCACAAAATATATCATAAAATATGGGTTTATCAGCAACCCAATTTTTATTTATCTAATTTTATTTTTATTTTTATTGTTCTTTCATGTTTTATTAGGTTCATGATCATGTGGAGTCACAAAATAAATCCAAAAATTAAAAACAGAATCAAAAATAGCAGAAGAAAAATCACACCTTGGAGGAAGGACTTACTGGCGTTTAAACGCCAGTAAGGAGCATCTGGCTGGCGTTCAACGCCAGAACAGACCATGGATCTAGCGTTGAACGCCAGAAACAAGCAACATCCTGGCGTTCAAACGCCAGGAATACACCTTGAGAAGAGCTGGCGCTGAACGCCAGAAACAAGCATAGAGCTGGCGTTCAACACCAGAAATATGCTGCATATGGGCGTTGAACGCCCAGAACAAGCATCACTTCGGTGTTTAAACGCCAGAAATGCATGCAAAGGCATTTTACATGCCTAATTAGTGCAGGGATGTAAATCCTTGACACCTCAGGATCTGTGGGCCCTAATGATCACTTCAGGATCTGTGGACCCCACAGGATCCCCACCTACCTCCACTCATACTCTCCCCTCTTCTCATTCATCCTCTCTTCCCAATAAACACCCTTCCCCAAAACCGTTCACTAATCACCTCAATCTCTCTTCCCTATTACCACCTACCACCACTCACATCCATCCACTGTTCCCCATAAACCCCACCTACCTTCAAAATTCAAAATCACTTTCCCACCCAAACCCACCCAATATGGCCGAACCTAATCCCTCCCCCCTCACTATATAAACCCCTCCATCCCTCTTTCATTTTCACATAACACAACCCTATCTTCTATACCTTGGCCGAATACACCTCCCCTCACTCTTCTCCATATTTTCTCTTCTTCTTCTTCTTATCTTTCTTCTCTTGCTCGAGGGCGAGCAATATTCTAAGTTTGGTGTGGTAAAAGCATAAGCTTTTTGTTTTTCAATTACCATTGATGGCACCTAAGACCGGAGAAACCTCTAGAAAAGGGAAAGGGAAGACAAAAGCTTCCACCTTCGAGTCATGGGAGATGGAAAGATTCATCTCCAAAGCCCATCAAGACCACTTCTATGATGTTGTGGCCAAGAAGAAGGTGATCCCCGAAGTCCCTTTCAAACTCAAGAAAAGTGAGTATCTGGAGATCCGACATGAGATCCAAAGAAGAGGTTGGGAAATCCTAACCAACCCCATTCAACAAGTCGGAATCCTAATGGTTCAAGAGTTCTATGCAAACGCATGAATCACTAGGAACCATGATCAAAGTGTGAACCCGAATCCAAAGCCTTGGCTCACCATGGTTTGGGGGAAATACTTAGATTTTAGTCCGGAGAATGTAAGGCTGGCGTTCAACCTACTAATGATGGAAGAAAACGCACGCCCCTACACAAGAAGAGTCAAATTTGATCAAAGGTTGGACCAAGTCCTCATGGACATATGTGTGGAAGGAGCTCAATGGAAGATTGACTCAAAAGGCAAACCGATTCAGCTGAGAAGATTGGACCTTAAGCCTGTAGCTAGAGGATGGTTGGAGTTCATTCAACGCTCAATCATTCCCACTAGCAACCGGTCTGAAGTTACTATAGACTGGGCCATCATGATCCATAGTATCATGATTGGGGAGGAAGTAGAAGTTCATGAGATTATACCTCAAGAACTTTACAAGGTGGCTGACAAGTCCTCCACTATGGCAAGGTTGGCCTTTCCTCACCTCATTTGCCATCTATGCAATTCGACTGGGATTGACATAGAGGGAGATATCCTCATTGATGAGGACAAGCCCATCACTAAGAAAAGGATGGAGCAAACAAGAGAACCCATTCATGGATCTCAAGAGATGAATGAAGGAGCTCATCACCAAGAAATCCCTGAGATGCCTCAAGGGATGCACTTTCCTCCACAGAATTTTTGGGAGCAAATCAACACCTCCCTAGGAGAATTAAGTTCCAACATGGGACAACTAAGGATGGAGCACCAAGAGCATTCCATCATCCTCCATGAAATTAGAGAAGATCAAAGAGCAATGAGGGAGGAGCAACAAAGACAAGGAAGAGACATAGAAGAGCTCAAGGACATCATTGGTTCTTCAAGAAGAAAACGCCACCATCACTAAGGTGGACTCATTCCTTGTTCTTAAATTTTCTGTTTTTCGTTTTTATGTTAAATATTTATCCATGTTTGTGTCTTCATTACATGATCATTAGTATTTAGTAACTATGTCTTAAGGCTATGAATAATCCCATAAATCCGCCACCTCTCTTAAATGAAAAGTGTTTTTAATTCAAAAAAACAAGAAATACATGAGTTTCGAATTCATCCTTGAAACTAGTTTAATTATTTTGATGTGGTGACAATACTTTTTGTTTTCTAAATGAATGCTTGAACATTGCATATGTCTTTTGAATTTGTTGTTTAAGAATGTTAAATATGTTGGCTCTTGAAAGAATGATGACAAGGAGACATGTTATTTGATAATCTGAAAAATCATAAAAATGATTCTTGAAGCAAGAAAAAGCAGTGAATACAAAAGCTTGCAGAAAAAAAGGGTGACAATAAAAGAAAAGAAAAAGAAAAAGCAAGCAGAAAAAGCCAATAGACCTTAAAATCAAAAGGCAAGGGTAATAAAGAGGATCCAAGGCTTTGAGCATAAGTGGATAGGAGGGCCTAAAGGAATAAAATCCTGGCCTAAGCGGCTAAACCAAGCTGTCCCTAACCATGTGCTTGTGGCGTGAAGGTGTCAAGTGAAAATTTGAGACTGAGCGGTTAAAGTCAAGGTCCAAAGCAAAAAGAAGAGTGTGCTTAAGAACCCTGGACACCTCTAATTGGGGACTTTAGCAAAGCTGAGTCACAATCTGAAAAGGTTCACCCAGTTATATGTCTGTGGCATTTATGTATCCGGTGGTAATATTGGAAAACAAAGTGCTTAGGGCCACGGCCAAGACTCATAAAAGTAGCTGTATTCAAGAATCAACATACTGAACTAGGAAAATCAATAACACTATCTGAACTCTGAGTTCCTATAGATGCCAATCATTTTGAACTTCAATGGATAAAGTGAGATGCCAAAACTATTCAAGAGGCAAAAAGCTACAAGTCCCGCTCATCTGATTGGAGCTAAGTTTCATTGATAGTTTGAAATTTATAGTATATTCTCTTCTTTTTATCCTATTTGATTTTCAGTTTCTTGGGGACAAGCAACAATTTAAGTTTGGTGTTGTGATGAGCAGATAATTTATATGCTTTTTGGCATTATTTTTACATAGTTTTCAGTATAATTTAATTAGTTTTTAGTATATTTTTTTAGTTTTTAATTAAAATTTACATTTCTGGACTTTAATATGAGTTTTTGTGTTTTTCTGTGATTTCAGGTATTTTCTGGCTGAAATTGAGGGACCTGAGCAAAAATCTGATTCAGAGGCTGACAAAGGACTCCTGATGCTGTTGGATTCTGACCTCTCTGCACTCAAAGTGGATTTTCTGGAACTACAAAACTCCAAATGGCGCGCTCTCAATTGCGTTGGAAAGTAGACATCCAGGGCTTTCCAGCAATATATAATAGTCCATACTTTGTTCAAGTTTAGATGACGCAAACTGGCGTTGAACGCCAGTTCCATGCTGCATTCTGGAGTTAAACGCCAGAAACAAGTTGCAAAGTGGAGTTAAACGCCAGAAACACGTTACAAACTGGCGTTCAACTCCAAGAATGACCTCTCCACGTGAAAGCATCATGCTCAGCCCAAGCACACACCAAGTGGGCCCCGGAAGTAGATTTCTACATCATTTACTTATTCCTGTAAACCCTAGTAACTAGTTTAGTATAAATAGGACTTTTTACTATTGTATTTACATGGGAGGATCATATGATCTTTAGTTCATCTCTGGACGTTTAGTTCTTAGATCATGGGGGCTGGCCATTCGGCCATGCCTGGACCTTCGTCACTTATGTATTTTCAACGGTGGAGTTTCTACACACCATAGATTAAGGTGTGGAGCTCTGCTGTTCCTCATGAATTAATGCAAAGTACTACTATTTTTCTATTCAATTCAAGCTTATTCCGCTTCTAAGATATTCATTCGCACCCAAGAACATGATGAATGTGATGATTATGTGACGCTCATCATCATTCTCGCTTATGAATGTGTGCCTGACAAACACTTCCGTTCTACATGCAAACAAGCTAGAATGGATATCTCTTGGATATCTAATACAGGGGACCGAGTCCGAGTTATTAGTGTCTTCGTGGTATAAGTTAGAACCCATGGACGACCATTCTTGAGAATTTGGAAAGTCTAAACCTTGTCTGTGGTATTTCGAGTAGGATTCAGGGATTGAATGATTGTGACGAGCTTTAAACTCGCGAGTGCTGGGCGTAGTGACAGATGCAAAAGGATAGTAAATTCTATTCCAGTATGATCGAGAACCGACAGATGATTAGCCATGCAGTGACAACGCATTGGACCATTTTCACTGAGAGGACAGGTGGCCATTGACAACGGTGATGCCTAACATACAGCTTGCCATGGAAAGGAGTAGGAAGGATTGGATAAAGACAGCAGGAAAGCAGAGGTTCAGAGGGACGAAAGCATCTCTATACACTTATCTGAAATTCTCACCAATGAATTACATAAGTATCTCTATCTTTATTTTCTGTTTATTTATTATTATTATTATTATTCAAAAACTTCATAACCATTTAATATCCACCTGACTGAGATCAGCAAGATGACCATATCTTGCTTCATACCAACAATCTCCGTGGGATCGACCCTTACTCACGTAAGGTTTATTACTTGGACGACCCAGTGCACTTGCTGGTTAGTTGCGTGAAGTTGTGAAGTTATGTTTGGACCATGGTATTGTGCACCAAGTTTTGGCGCCATTGCCAGGGGGAGAACGAACAACAAATTTTACATCTGAATAACAATTTCGCCACACCACAACTCAAAGTCAAAAGTTCTATTGTTTGCTCATTAAATCTACTATTCAACTCTTGTATTTGAGAGTCAATTGTTGCCAAGAATACATCTATTCGATAATGATGCTCAACTGTCACACTTGGTTGACGAGATCGACCTCTTCCAAAAATATATTGTGCACTCATATTAGGGACTTCAATTTCATGCTTTTCACAAAAATCTTTAACATTTGCAAGAAAATTGCACCATCTACCATCTCTTAATTGTTGAAGAAGTAACTTTGATGTAGAAACAATATGCATTGTATTAAGAATATCTTGAGATTGTTGTTACAGTGCTTGGCAAAGAACATTAGTGATTCTCATAATCTCTTTCATGAAGTGCAAAGTAAAAACAAATTCAAATGACAATAATATTTTACTAACACCATAAGCCTCACCTCTTTGTGCATAAGTTGTCCCGTCTTCAATGATATTATTGAGAATAATGTTGGTAGCCGTAAATATTTTTACCAAACTACAAATATAATTAAAGTGAGAGCTCCATTGAGTATCTCCAACTCTTTGTAAAGTGCTTATTTGATTCGCACCTTTGCCTGTTTCTAATTCATTTTGAGCAACTAAGTTTGTATTTTCAATTGCTTGAGCTTCTTGTAATTGATAATGTCTTTTTGAAGAAGCACTAACAATAGTGACAATAGAGTTTAATTGAGTAAAAAATTCACGAATTTGAAGTACCTCTCTTAAAACTGCCATCAATGCTAATTGTAACCTATGAGAAAATAATGTACATAATATGCTTGTGGAGAATCTTTAAGAAACAAAGCTTGCAAACCATTCCACTCACCCCTCATGTTGCTAGCACCATCATACTCTTGACCCCTAATATTTTCAACTTGGAGATTATAATAAGAAAGGACAGAAATCAATTCTTTCTTTAAAGTTATTGCACAAGTATCAGTGACATGCACAAGATCAAAGAATCTCTCTTTAACAAAACCATTTAGAGTAACAAATCTCAAAACAATGACCATTTTATCCTTTTTAGATTCATCTCTAACTTCATCAATAATAATACAAAATTTGGCATCTCTAATCTCTTCTCTAATT
Source organism: Arachis ipaensis (assembly GCF_000816755.2). Lineage (NCBI taxonomy): Eukaryota > Viridiplantae > Streptophyta > Magnoliopsida > Fabales > Fabaceae > Arachis > Arachis ipaensis. The sequence goes on along the minus strand of NC_029787.2, from coordinate 107,203,319 downwards.
GAATTTCTCATCTTAGTGGCAAGAATATGTAGAATTTCTTTTTGGAAATCATTTGAAGTATACTTAGCATTTTTTGGAGCATTTTTCAAAAATTCTTTTTCACTCTTTCATTGTAAGATCCCAAAAATTTCAACATTTCCAAAAAGTTACCTCTGTTGCTTGAACTTTGGCTTTCATCATGTCCTCTGTAGGCGCAACCTTAAAATGTCAACCATCTAATACAATCTACAGATGCTCCTAGTCGAATTCTATTATTTTCAATCTCTTCTGATGTTTGCTTTTGAAGAAGTCTGTCAATATGTTGTGATTATTTCATCAAATCATCACATGATTTTAGCACCTTATGATGGAATGAGTTGGGACCTTTGCCAATGTGATTCAAAAGAGCACATTCTTTTCCACTATTTACTTTCTTTTAATTCCTGAAATCATTCTCAATAAAAGCATTTGAACCCGTATTGATTGAAGGTTCCTTAGCAAAAAGAAAGCATGGAAAATAATATATGACATCATCTTCTATAGAATATTCTAACCAAGATGGGAGCAATTTAAACCATGAAGGTTGAAAGCGATGATGATTTTTATCACCAGAAAATGGATAGTTATCAAGAATTGGTTGATTTGGCCCAACTTTGATATAAGCCCGACGGATTTCATCTCTTTGATTTGGAGAAAACTTCCAAATCATTGGTTGCATTCTAAGATCTCTTTCCAAATAAAAAAAATATCCAATTGATTAGGAAGAAGTCGTAGACGCTTTGAGCTATTCAATGGAGAATTTGAAGTAATGAAATTTGATGACCCCTCAAGTATTGGAGTAGTAATAGCAGAAGCATCTTCATTCCCTTAATCTTTTTTTTTTTAAATGTATCAATGATTTTAAACTTAACCATAATTCAAATGGCCAAATAAGTTCCTATAATTCAAAATATATTTAGCAAAAAGTGTAAATTACAATATAAATCTTTATGAAATATAAAAAATTATATTTCAATTCAAAATAAGATATTGAGATTTAGAACAATAATACTAACATTGTAGTATCAGTAATACAAAATTATAATTAAATAGTTGATTTACA
>NC_029787.2:107200637-107201785 GCF_000816755.2 Arachis ipaensis | reverse complement strand
GTCATCTTAAATAATACAAAATTATAATTAAATAGTTAATTAATAAAAAAACTAAATATACAAATTAACATATAATAACATAAACTTAATTAACAAATAATAGTGTAAATAACTAAATATATAAAAAACATAAAAAAATTAGGCAAGACTAATAGAAAAATAATAAAAAACAACATTAAACAAAAAATTGCAATGCCAGATTATATAATTTATTCTTCTTATCCTTTCATCCTACAACGTAACATTTACTAGTTCTTAAAAAATTGTAATATTAAATATAATTTATTTGTTCCATTTTTGTATGACTATATGTCTTTATTGTTAGTTCAATAATTTTCTTGAGATAAAAAAGAATAAAAATATAATATTTTTTGAAAAAGAGAAGTGAAGAACTACTTGTTGAACTATTATTTTTTTTAACCTGTAAAAAAAAAAATCAATGAGGTAGAAGATAAGAAGATTAAAGAGATAAAGAAAAAGAATAGAAAAAGTTGTTACCTGCTGCAAAGTGAAAGTGAGAAGTTTGAGTGAATGAGAAGATATTAAGAGAAGAAAAATAATTTATATTTTATTTTTTAAATAAAGTGAACTATTAGGCTAGGCCTAAAACTATTATACTTTATTAATATTATATAAGAATGAACTATTTTTTTTATGGATTAAAGGGGGCTGAGAAAGTATACCGAAAAAAAAAAAGAGGGGGTCTGGGAAATAAAAAAAGGGCCATGTCTATTATTATTTTTTTAAACAAAAATTAAAATTTGGAGGGGGAGATGGGAGGATTGCCCCTTTACAAGTATGTATCTCCGTCCCTGACTCCAACCCCACCATTCACCATCACCCCCTTTATTTCCATTAACTACTAGCGGTTCTCCTTCTCATAACTATCCATTTCATTAATTATCAACAATAATATAATATTTAAATTCAAAAATCCATCATCAACAATAATATAATATTTAAATTCAAGAAAAAAATACTAACAACAACATCATCTATTATAATTTAATCATTCAAACTCAATAACAACATCACAGTAATTCATATTTTTTTTTTGAAAATAAAAAAAATAAAAATAGAGAGACAAGAGATAGAGATGCAAAAAGGAGAAGAAAAAAAAAAGAAAGAAGGAGGAGAAAGGGAGAGTT
>NC_029787.2:107199826-107200538 GCF_000816755.2 Arachis ipaensis | reverse complement strand
GTCGAAATTGTTGCCATCGCCGTTGCTACTGTTTAAAACTGCTGCTGGAAAAGGGAGGCAAAAGAGAACTGAAACCACCACTGCTGTTGTTTCTATTCACTCTCTTTGTTCGTTTCATCAAAGTTAATGTATTCATAACTAAAGGTCCTCCACTGGAAGTTAACATAGTCATAATCAAGAGACATGCCAGTGAGAAGTTTCTGCAAATACGAATGAAGGTCAGACTCTTGAACTCTAAGAGCTATCTATCAGAGACATCAGAGTAGAGATCGCCAAAGTAAAGAGATGCGGCCACTGTCGAAAAAATCGTCATTGATAAAAAAAAAGTATGTGTGCGAGAGTGAGAAGAAAAGTATAATGATAGAGATGAAGAAGATATGATTGAGGCTAGAAAATTGAGAAATTAGAGTTAGTGAGATAAGGATAAAATGGTCAAAAAGATAATTTTGAAAACAACTTTAACATTGAAGATTATTTTAAATAATAAAAAAATTAAAGATAATTTTAATTTTGACTTCAAACCTTATTAAGGACTAAAATAATATTTATCTCCTAAAATTTTGTAGATGATTAATATATAAAAATCACCATATTGAAAGATAATAGCATAATTATAAAAAAGAATGACTAAATTATGAGTATTGTGAAAAAGAAGAACTAATTTGCAAAACACATCATCAAGTCTTTTGTTTTTCCAATTTTATCTATTATT
>NC_029787.2:107174891-107199631 GCF_000816755.2 Arachis ipaensis | reverse complement strand
ATTATAAACACTAATTAAACATTTGATAAAATAATAATGACTCACAAAAAAATTTAAATCTTATCCAAAATCTCTAATTTCATTATTTAATTTTTATATACTTTGATTAGATCCCTGATTAAATGTTTCTATTAGTAAAATTCTCATTTATTACATTTTCAATTATATACCGTAATTATTTTTTTCATAAATAGATGTATATAATAGGAACAGAGATGCTACACATCTATGTAACCATGTAATCAAGTTGGCCCAAGTCCAAAACAACTCTCGCGCTTCCAATCTCATTAAATAAACGTGACTTCCTCCTATACACAGGAAACCACTACATTCCCGCTTCATTATGAAAAAACGTTCCGTCTTCTTCAAAATGCACAAAAACGCTACTTCTCTTCGAATCTCTCTCAAAATCACTCAAACTTCAGTCACATTTTCTGCGAAAACCACTACTGCAGAAGAATCGCGAGAAGATTTGGCAAGGAACAACCATAAACGAACGAAAATAGCAACACAGACTACCAAAGGTGTGAGAAAAACTACTGTTCATTTGAAATCTTGCAATGTCGCATTTCTCCTAGTTGTATTTTAGGTTCACTGGATTGATTTGCTTCGTTTAGTAGATCGAACTATTGTGAATGCATTTTTACAGTATAACTAGGGTTTGGAATGAAATTTCTTTTTATTTTCATTCAGTTCAGTGTATAGTGAAACTAGGGCTTTGAAATTGGTTGTTACTCTATTCAGTACTTCTTTTACATGGAGAAATACTCCTCTTGATGATTAAAAGTTGAAAACGATTTATTCTTCACATGAATATTGTTCGGTTCGGTGGCATTCTTTTTCTTTGTTCAAGGTTTAGGATTACTGTGATTGAATTTTTACAATATAACTAGGACTTTGAATGAAATTTGTTGTTATTTTCATTCATTTAAGTGGATAGTTTAACTAGGGCTTTGAATGAAATTTGTTGTTATTTTATTGTGATAGCATTCAAAAATCATTTCCTAGTATTTTCATTATTTATGATGTTTGATTCTGTGCATGAATGGGTTTTGGTTCGGTAAGAGTGAATCAAAAGTGAAACTGAACAATTGTTGTAAGTTATTTTGTTGTAAATTATTTAAATTATTCAGTAGATGAGAGGAGTTCGGTTCACTGTTGTTGCTTCTCTTTATTTACTTTTTGTGTCCCTTTCAGGGTTTAATAATTTCCCAGATGAGGGTGTATGTTGGGGCGGAACCCTTAATGGAGGACGGACTGGAAGAGGAAGCAGAGTATATCGCACTGAATAGTCAACGTACATAGTAAGAATCTATCGCACTGAATAGTCAACGTACAGAGTAAGAATCTTTCTCATCTATATTGCTATTTTTAATGTGTTTTATTTTGTATACTATTAATCGTATTATAATGAATTCTTGTTTAGCTATGATTGTGGAATATATGTGATGAAATGGCTCAAAACAATTGATCCATGAAAGATCAAAAGCGAAAAGAGATATAAATATAAAGTTTGGACACAAGTAAGTACTTTCTAAATTAATAAACTTCTTTCTTTTCTTATTTCATTCAATTGAGTGGATAGTTTAACTAGGGCTTTGAAATTGGTTGTTACTTTGTTCAGTACTTCTTTTGCATGGAGAAATACTATTCTTATTGATTCAAAGTTAATCACCATTTATTCACCACATGAACATTGTTAGGTTCGATGGTCTTTGTGATTTTGATTTATTTGATATTTAATGTGTTCAGGGTTTAGGGTTATTGTGATTCCATTTTTACAGTATAACTATCACTTTGAATGATATTGTTCTTATTTTAGTTGGGTTCATTTCTTATATAACTAATTCTTTTAAATTGAAATGTAGGAAGAGATTGATGACTTCAGGTACCAATATGATCCGAATCTTCTGTTGCACAAAATGAACAAAATCAGAGACCAAGTGATTTGGGAATCTAAAGCAATAAGACTTCCAAAGCTATCTGATGTCCTCTCCAGCCCTTATTGTAAATTCACATCTGGGGATTTAGATAGTAAATAGCATATACTATGATTGACTGGTTGTAATTAACAATATTTTGTTTAACTTGTTAAAAAAACAAACAATGCTTCTTGCAAATGTATATATGTCAATATTAATGTAAATGTATGTTAATGTATATATCTATTCTTAATATCAATGTATATATCAAATATTAATATTTATATTTGATTTAAGATGGATTACTCATCTGAGATGTTAATTTATATATTTGTTGGAACTGTCTGGCTGCTGTTTTATTCTAGGTTCCCAGTGATTGCAATCAGTGTATTTACCAATACATTAGGAACACCAAAAAATACAGTGAACCGAAATTAATACACTTGTCGAACCGAAAGTTACAAACACACTGTATAGAAATTTAGAGAGCTAATTATAATCTCTCTGACATAGCAAAATAAATTGAATATCCAATAAAGAAAAAATTGACTTTTGGGAAGACTAACAACAATCACAAAATAACCCTCCTATAACCTTGGTGAACCGAAATTTGCTCATGGGTCAACAAAACTTTATATTAATAAAAACTAAAACTCGTATAATCCTCTCTTGGATAATTCATATCTGGTGCATTGTAAAAAGTGGAGCTTGACTGAATCGATGATCCGACGTCCAAAAGGTTCAACTACAAAACACATAATTAATTGTATATTAGCAAAATACACAATTGAATTTTTGCCTAATCGAAAGCAAGTCAATTATATCTCACTTGGAGCTGTCTTTTTCTTTTTCTTCATGACATTTGAGATATTTTTTCCAAGTTTGATCCAAGTCTGTTCTTAGGCCGGCCTCTTGTTTTGACGCGTGGCGGGCTTTGAAGGTCGTTCACATCACTCAACGTCGCTTCTTCGTGGGATAACAAACTTTTTTCTTTGCTTCTCTCTTGATATTCTTGCATCTCAGCCATGACCTTGTCAAACGTCCGGTGCAGAATTTCGGTCAACTCCTCAGACTCGGATGCAAATTCGCATATATTGTGCGACCGAAACACCAATTTGTCGAATCTTTTACTTCTCGGCTCCAGTAAAGGCTCATCTTGGCTACTCTTGATGTGTGTGTGCCTCCTGTTTATGTTCTTGCTCTAGCGTTCCAGTATGTATTTTGGTGCCACGTTATCCACTCACTCAAAGCTTAGTACGCTTAGGGAATGGCGGCATAATATGCCCCTTGACTCAAACAGCAAGCACTGGCACTTTACCTCTCGTGATACTGCATCGTAGGTGATGATAAACTTGTTGAATGTGGAGTTGGCAACCTGCTTTATGACTTTGTATGTTGTGAAACCTAGGGTGGAATGCATTGATCTTGTGATACAGTTCACTTTACCTCTGAATTAAGCTTGAACTTCCCTGAACTTCTCATGGGTATAGACATGCTGAAACTATGCCTCTATTGCTGATTTTGTTGCGCACGGTATCACTGTGTGAAAATCGGCAGCATCGAATTCTCTCTCTGTTTGCTCTCTGCTTGCTAGGCAATTGTCGTATTGCTTCACGAATTGTCTCAAGGAGCTGTTGCGTGTAATGAACTTGTTGAAAAATGAATGCATGTTCTCGCTCCTTTGTGTGCTTCTCATCCCGGCCCAGAAGTGGTGATCCAAGTAAACTGGAATCCATATATGCCGATCCTCGTACAGCTCTACATAATAAGCCGAACCAATAAGGTGTGGTGAACCAAAAACATTTCATGTTTTGAAAAAAAAGGTATGAACATGAAAATAATTCTATTTGAAACCTCGGTTACCTGACAGCCACTTATTGCCTTCGAGGCCGTACTTTGTGAGAAAATCGTTCCAGTTTCTATCAAATGCGTCTTTTGTGTACGAGTTCCAAACAACATGGCTCATATCTTGATGAATTTTGTCGTGTCACTTGTAACCATTTAGTTTGTTTGGGATCTTCTTCATGATGTGCCAGATGCACCGCCGGTGAATTGTTGTTGGCATGCAGACCTCAAAGGCCCTTTGAATCGATGCGCATTGGTCGGTAAGAATGCCTTTTGGTACTTTTCCTCCTATGCAACGGAGCCAATGTAATGCCCTAATATTCAAATCCTTATGCTCGAGTCATAAGTCAATGATAATAAGGTGGTACGACTCTCAAGGTGGATTTTTAATACATAGTTTATAAGTATAATTGAAAGGAGTATTAATCGAGAAGCCTGAAAAAAGTAAAAATGAAATCGCGAAGTCGTAACACTCACGTATCGACAAAAAGAAGGTAAAGCGTGAACTGAGATGATATAAAGATAATGCCATCGAGAAGAATAAGATAAAACAAAATAAAGATAGGTAACATAAATAATTAGTCACTAGTCGCGACTCGCGAAGTTTAGGCCGGCTAGGGTACAGTATAAAAGCAGTTTGACAACCATATCTCCTAATCTCTCCTGAAAGATGCACAAGGGCCTCTATAGGCAAGCTTTCCAAAGGATTGAATACATAGCATGAGTTCTTTAAAAACAAAAGCGGAGAGAATCTAAGCAAAATATAAATAAGAGATCTTAAAGGTCTTCGCCGTCTTTCAGACAAATCACCGCTCACTGCTGAGCACATGGACCTGCATCTGAAAAACAAGAGATATATACGGAATGAGAACCCCCAACCCATGGGTTCCCAGTACGGTAAAAGTGCCAAATAAATACAATACCTTGTAATAGAAACTCACTAAGCATCCTAAACTTCCTTTCACCAAATATTCATCCTATGTTCTTGCTAATCTATAAATAGGCAACTGTCATAAGGGAATGCTAAATCTAATTCATCTTCCTCATGCTTCCCAACTTTCTAACTCTCCAACAAATCAGAATTAGAATCATAAACAAAACCATCACTAGTTATTCTGTCTCAATAATTCTATATCAATATTTCATATCCTCACCTGGAGCAAGTGAAATCACTTCACTGCGTCTATGACGTTAGGATTTTTGCCAGTAAAGAATGTCATAAAAACAGTCGCGTTGTAGATATAGTCTCTAAAACGACAAAAATCCCTTCGTACAAACGTTTTGGTTGTCACAAGTAACAAACACCTTTGAAATTGATAACCGAGTATTCAAACCTCGGGTCGTCTTCTCAAGAAATTTCAGGGAAGTATGTTCTTATTATTGGTTATGAAGATTGTAAATTGGGGGTTTTGGAAGTTTGGGCAATGCGCACAGGTATATTTTCGAGCAATAAAAATAAATAAATAACTGTAAAATAAACTCTTGGCAAGGTATGAGAACCGGAAATCCTGTCCTGGTTATCCTTATCAGATGTGATGAGAATTGGATTTTAATCCCACTTAGTTAAGTCAAGTGGACTAATTAGCTTGATTCTCAAATCCTAGTCAACTTCTGTGGAGAGACTAGTGTTAGAGCAATCCTAGCTAAAGCAAAATCTGCCAATTTCAATCACTCCTGAGTTTGACAACTCAAGTGTTACCAATTACCTAACCAAAGCCAAAAGAAAGAAAATATCTAAATTAAATTAAAAGCATTAATATAAATAAAGCAAGGCAATCTTAAATCTGAAATACCTCAAATAATATTAAATAAAATATGCAGATCTTAACATGAAAAGTTCATAAGCCAATTGGGCAACATATCTAATACAAGCATTGAAGCATCTGAAAGTAAAAAGAGGAATATAAAGTAAAAGGAATATTAAACCTGGGATTGAGAGTCACTCCTAAAACTAAGAGAAATCCTAAATCCCAATCCTAAGAGAGAGGAGAGAACCTCTCTCTAAAAACTATATCTACTCCTAAATTTGTGAATGTGAGAGCCCGTCGATGAATGGATGCATTCCCCCACTTTATAGCCTCTAATCTGTGTTTTCTGAGCCGCAAACTGGATCAAAAACAGTCCAGAATTCGCTGGTTTCGAATTTTGCCACGCTGGTTTTTCGTCACTGCGACGCGGCCGCATAGATCACGTGGTCGCGTCGCCTAGCGTCAGGGGAACTATAGCATATTATATATCAAATCGAAGCCCCAGATGTTAGCTTTCCAACGCAACTAGAACTGTGTCGTTTGGACCTCTGTAGCTAAAGTTATAGCCATTTGAGTGCAGAGAGGTCAGGCTGGACAGCTTAGCAATTTCTCCAACTTCTTGCATTTCTTCCACTTTTGCATGCTTTCTTCCCATCCTCCAAGCCATTCCTGCCTTATAATATCTGAAAATACTTAACACACATATCAAGGCATCTAATGGTAATAAGAGAGGATTAATAATAAGCAAATATAAGATCAAAGGAGCATGTTTTCAATCAAAACACATAATTAGGAAGGAAATATAAAACCATGCAAATAGTATGAATAAGTGGGTAAAGAGTTAATAAATACCACTCAATTGAGTACAAGATAAACCATAAAATAGTGATTTATCAACCTCCCCACACTTAAACACTAGCATGTCCTCATGCTAAGCTCAAGAGAAGCTATAAAGATGAAGAGGAATGGTATGAAATGCAACCTATGAATACAACTACATGCTAAATGCTTTTACTTACTTGGTTAAGAGTAAATAAGTTTTCCAAGACAAATACAAACCAATTTCCACTAATTCAAATCAGACAATAAAAAGCAAGTGAACTTGTAAGAAGACAGCTCATGAAAGCAGGGAACATAGAATTTAAGCGTTGAACCCTCACTGGAAGTGTATATCACTCTAATCTCTCAAGTGTATAGGGTTATTCACTCTACTCTTCTCTAGTCATACTTTCTAAACCTTGTTCTTCATCTAACCAATCAACAAAAATTTAATGTACCAATGCAAACATCATGAGGTCTTTTCAAGGTTGTAATGGGGCTAAGGTAAGGGTGAGGGTATATATATATAAGGCTAAGTGAGCTAACAAAGTGAATCCTTGATTAGCTAAGATTTCACCTAACATATACATACTTTATACAATTTTAAAATACTTTACCTAACTACCCAAATTTTTCCCACTTTTGTATTACATGCTCATGTATCAAACTTTTTTTTTTTTTTGAATTTTGTCCCATGTGCATTGATTTTTTTTTATTTTTCATTTGGGGTATTTTTTTTTCATTTTTTTTTGTATTCCCTTATTTAATTACTTAATATATTTTTCTTCAATGCACATAGTAACTTAATTATTTTGATTTCACATGAGCATGCTTTCCAAATTTTCAAATAACTTATTCAATTTAATTCCCTACTTTTTCATATCATCCCATGTTCCCATAAAATTTCTCACACTTAAATTTTACACAATATCTATCTTAAGCTAACCAAGGATTCAACTTGGAATTCTTATTTTGTTTTTCTACTTAAGGCTAGTAATGTGGTTATAAAACAGAAGGGATTTAAAAGCTCAAGGGGGCTAACAAGGGTGATGTAAAGGTAGGCTAATTTTAGGATAAGTGAGCTAAAATCAAACAATGGCCTCAATCATATGCAAGCATGTAAATACACTAAATATTGGACATATAGAATGGAAGAAAAAAATAGATTACAATCATAGAGAAGGAAACACACAGGAATAAAATATTTATGGTTAAATAATGTAACCATATAAATAAGCTCAAATCTCACAGGTTGTGTATTCTTTGGCTCAAAAACCATGTTCCAAATACAACTTCAAACAAGTTTTAACATAAATTTTTTTTAAATTAGTGAAATGCTATAAAATTTCTTGAAAAAGAAAATATTACTTCAACCAAGTAGTAACTAAATGCATAAAATCAAATAAACATGCAATTAAATATGCAAATGCAACAACTAATAAGAAAAAATAAAACATTGGTGTTTGAGATAGGAAGGTACTAACCCACGGAGATCGGTATCGACCTCCCCACACTTAAAGATTGTACCGTCCTCGGTGCATGCTGAGATGTGCAGGTGGACGGGTTGTTTCAACTGTTGCTTTTCTTTAAGGATTGTGCAGATGGACTTGTCTGTCTCCCCATGTAAACGTCTTCCGGTTCTCTTCCTGGTGGCCATCCTGAAAGAAAAAGGGAAGAAAGGTAACCCAATAATAGAGATAAGAAAATAAATGAAGTATGGTTGGGTTAATGCCAAATGAAAAGGGTCTCATTTACATGGTAGCTACAACATGTAAGTGAGAAAACAATAGAAGCCATGGCATACCAGTGGTGTAGAATATGCAACAATGGGGAAGAAAGTGGGGAAAGAAAGATAATATAAATTAAAAATCAATACAAAAGTAATACAGGTATAAAAGATTGGCATTGATTTAAATAATATTACCTAACCAGAATAAAACAAGTCATAAGCACCAAGATAATACCAGAAAAGAAATAACAGTTGAATAAGAACATTTGAACACCAATGGTAAAATAATAAATTTAGAAAAAATAAAAATATGCAATGAATGAAAGTATGCAAATAAATAAAATAAAATAAAATGAGAGGGAAAAAAGGATGAGAAGAAGAAAAAGAAAGTGAGAAAGAAGAGAGAAGGAAGAAGAAAATTGGCACTAATCTGGATAGGTTGTGCGACGCTGGCGACGCGATCGCGTGGTCTGCAATAAGGTTGGGTGACGCAGACGCGTGGAGCACGCGATCGCATGACTCGATTTGTGCTAGTGGCGCGAGTGCAGCCTCGCGGTCGCACAACTCTCTGTTCAAATCTTAGTATTGCCAAAATCTAGGGTGATGCGGTCGCGTGGGACATGGATCGCGTGAGTGGCCTTATTTCTAATATGACGCGGACGCGTGGGGCACGCGTTCGCGTGGGAGGGCTTGGGCTGCCAGCACGAGTCCAGCCCAACTCCAGCACAACTTTCGGCCATGCACCCTTTTTACGCCGATTTCAGGTCACACGGCCGCGTGGGTGACGCGGTCGCGTGGGAGGCCATTATTCCCATATGATGCAGTCGCGTCAGCGATGCGGTCGCATGGGGTGATTTGTGCCATTGGCATGCCTCCAGCGCTGCTCCTGCAAAACTCTCTGTTCATATTAATATTGTCTCCCATCTCCTTGCGACGTGGACGCGTCGCTGATGCGATCGCGTGCTCGCTTTTTTTTTTAATCTGAAAAGATGCAGAATGCAGTGTTAATATGAATGTGATGCAAAACTCCAGGTTCAATAAAATAAAACTCAAAAACAAATAAAACTAAAAAAAATGAAAAATGAACGATCATACCATGGTGGGTTGTCTCCCACCTAGCACTTTTAGTTAAAGTCCTTAAGTTGGACATTTGATGAGCTTCCTGTTATGGTGGCTTATGCTTGAACTCATCCAGGAATCTCCACCAGTGTTTGTGATTCCAGTAACCTCCGGGGTCCCAAACTAGGCATGTAAAACCCTTGAGCAGCTTCAAAAAGATTCTTAGGCTCCCGGGGTGTTGGATGTCAGAACAGATTCCAGGATCCCAAACCTTGCTTTTACACCCATTTTTGTCGGGATCTATATTTTTCCAGCCGGGTGATAAGTAATTTGAATTCTCACTGCAGCTACCAAATAGCTTCCTAGACCCATTCAATTGAGCTCTACACCAACCTTTGCGTTTAAACTTAAAGCTTCCAACCATAATGAACCTTGCAGGATAATTCTTACCACTGGCCATCTTCTTCTTACTCTTAATGTCACAAAGAGCTCTAAGTTGACCATCCGTCTCCAGTAGCCCATATTCAAGTGGAATTAGAAAGCTAAAGGATATGAAATTTACCCACTTGAATGTTGTGAAGGATGATGGCAACTTAGGGGGAGGTATTTTCAATGAAATTGCAAGCTCCACTCCTTTGTGCTCTTCTCTGATAATTACCACCTCTTTGCAAGCTTCTTCAATTTCAACCTCTTCCTCTTGGTAGCTCTCTTTCAATTCAATCTCCTCTTCATTGCTTTCCAAGGGCATGGGAGGTTGTGCTTCTTCTTCTTGAATCTCCATCTCTTGATCAACCTCTTCCAAGTCTTCAACTATGATATGCTTTGGAGGTTGTACACCCTCTTCAGCATCAATTTCAACCGTCTTGGAAGAAGGTTCTATGTCTTGACTTTCCCATGGAGGTTCTGCATCTCCTAATTCTTCAACCACTTCTTCTTCTTCTTGAACAATGACAGCTTCTTCTACTTGTTCTAGTACGAATTCATTCTCTGTCTTGTCCACTGGGGCCTCTAGTATCTCCTTCATGCTACGCCCTTCATGAAATTGTCCACATGCGGCCGTGGTTGACCCTTGTATATTTGAGCGTCTAGAAGCCCATTGAATTAATACTTGCTCCAGTTGTCGAATGGTTGTTTGAAATTTATTTATTGTTTCCGTTAGGCGAACCTCTGCTTCTCGGGTTGCTGGACTTGGACATGATACAAAGGAAAGTGGTGGTGATTGGGAGTAATTGGGTTGGAATTGGGGTGGTTCTATATATGTTTCATATGGCTCATAAGGTGGTTGGTATGGTGGTTGAGGGTTGGGGTTATATGGAGGTGAATGGTGGTAGTTGGATTGTGAGTGTGGTAGTTCAAAGTTATGTTGAGAAAAGGGTTCATAGGCATATGGTGGTGGTTGTTGATAGTCCATTGGAGGTGGTTGTTGCCATGAGGGTTGATCAAATCCTTGTGGCTCCTCCCATCTTTGATTGTTCCAACCTTGATGCCTGTTCTCATTGTAATTTCTTCTTCCTGCAACATTATTGTAACCAGACTCATAGCCAAAGGGGTGAGAGTTCATAGCAGCAAATAAAAATTAAAAATGAAAATAAAAATAAATTTAAATTAAAAGGTTATTTAAATTTTGAGTCTGAAAATTAAATTTTGGAATTTGAATTTTGAAATTTAAATTTTGAAATTTGTTTTTTGAAATAAGATAAGATAAAATAAAACTTTTAAAAATAAAAATCTGAATTTTTTTTATTAACTAAATAAAAACTAATAACCTCTTAATTTATGAAAAAGCAAAAATAAAAACAAAAATAAAAATAAATAAACAAGCAAAAATAAAAAAAATATTTACAATAACCAATAATAAGGCACACGTTTGCAATTCCCCGGCAACGGCGCCATTTTGACGTTAGGATTTTTGCCAGTAAAGAATGTCATAAAAACAGTCGCGTTGTAGATATAGTCTCTAAACCGACAAAAATCCCTTCGTACAAACGTTTTGGTTGTCACAAGTAACAAACCCCTTTGAAATTGATAACCGAGTATTCAAACCTCGGGTCGTCTTCTCAAGGAATTGTAGGGAAGTATGTTCTTATTATTGGTTATGAAAATTGTAAATTGGGGGTTTTGGAAGTTTGGGCAATGCGCACAGGTATATTTTCGAGCAATAAGAATAAATAAATAACTGTAAAATAAACTCTTGGCAAGGTATGAGAACCGGAAATCCTGTCCTTGTTATCCTTATCAGATGTGATGAGAATTAGATTTTAATCCCACTTAGTTAAGTCAAGTGGACTAATTAGCTTGATTCTCAAGTCCTAGTCAACTCCTGTGGAGAGACTAGTGTTAGAGCAATCCTAGCTAAAGCAAAATCTGCCAATTTCAACCACTCCTGAGTTTGACAACTCAAGTGTTACCAATTACCTAACCAAAACCAAAAAGAAGAAAATATCTAAATTAAATTAAAAGCATTAATATAAATAAAGTAAGAGAGGATTAATAATAAGCAAATATAAGATCAAAGAAGCATGTTTTCAATCAAAACACATAATTAAGAAGGAAATATAAAACCATGCAAATAGTATGAATAAGTGGGTAAAGAGTTAATAAATACCACTCAATTGAGTACAAGATAAACCATATAATAGTGGTTTATCAGTCTACCCATGGAGCTCAAATAATCTCATTTTCTACCTGGAGCAGTGAAATCACTTCACTGCGTCTACTCAGGGAAGTCAAATTACCTCATTCAATAATCATCATTTTAAATTAATCATATCATTACTCCATCTCAACAAGAACAGCCCTCAGCGTCAACCGACACCAGCATGAGGGACCTCTAAGTTGTACAAACACAAGCAATACAGGCAAGTAATACACGATAAGGTACAAGTAGAACAAGTAGCACATAATCAGGTAACATAGGATATATGATATAGCAATCCAAAACAAATAAGCAAACCCAAACAATTCAAACATATGCAAATGATGTATGCCTGCCCTATGGCTGATGATATCATCTGTCGGTTACAAAGCCAACTCGACATGTCCTGGTAGCTAACCATTGGACAGAAACACCCATTGCGGAGCAAGTAAGTTT
Organism: Arachis ipaensis; assembly: GCF_000816755.2. Taxonomy (NCBI): domain Eukaryota; kingdom Viridiplantae; phylum Streptophyta; class Magnoliopsida; order Fabales; family Fabaceae; genus Arachis; species Arachis ipaensis. Next base: position 107,187,418 of record NC_029787.2, on the reverse strand, counting down.
GAGCGACAATCCCCTTGCTACTACCCGCTCAACCCAGAGCCAATGGAATAACCACTATTGCGGCTACTACTTAGATGGGTGTTTAAAAGCTCAACCTGGAGCGAGTGGAATAACCACTACTGCCACGACTACCTAGGCATCACAATCTCTGACCTGGAGCAAGCAGGACGAATCACAATCCTTGCTACTACCTAGGTATCTCAAATACACATTCATTCATAATCACCCTTCATTATTACCAATTCTCAAACAATAACTCGGAGCAAGCGGGACGAACCACGACCCTTGCTACTATCCAGGCACAGTCTCTCTGTTGCACCTTATTACCATTAGTGGGAATCCATGCCCTGTCACCATTAGAGAGTATCTGTACCCTGTCACCATTAGAGGGTATCGGTGCCCTGTCACCCTTACAACCAGAGAGAAAATACACGCATATTCACATTCAACATCTTCCATCATTATTCATTTACCATATTCATTCATTAATCATATATGCATCTCCGACATACTCGCCACATGTTCAAGCTTCCTTAATCAATCATAATCATTTAATCATTAATCATATACATATACATACTCAACCATAATTCAATGCTTATCACAGCCATCCGGCTCAAAATATACATAGCATTTGCCCCATCATCTTCAGTAACTCATACAATCATCATTACTCATCATTCATCATTGATTCTCACTTTACTTCATCCACAAGTTACCATATGTCCTAGCTTCTTTTCATTACTAGGCATACTATAAAGATTTAGGACTTAGAGGATGAACATGGAGGCTTAGTAGTTACCACAAGTTACCACAATTTTTGTTGAAATAGGGTCACGCTCACGCGTTGACCACGCTCACGCGTGGGAAACAGAGAAAAGCATGTTACGCGTAAGTGTCACCCATTTCCATGCGTGGGAAGTAGAGAGGTAGGGTGACGCATGCGCGTCAGTCACACGTACGCGTGGACGCGTTTTGTGCTCCTCGCACAAAACCGGCACGCTACTATCACAACTTTCTGGAATTTATACCGTGCACATGCATCAATACAGTGACGCGTACGTGTCGGCCAGGCGCACGCGTGAAAGAGTAAAAATCGTGAGTGACGCGTGCGCGTCGGCCATGCGTGCGTGTCGGAGTACATTTTACCAAAAACTTTACCAAGTTTAAAAAAAGCTTCAGAATTTCATTTTTAGACCTCAAATTTCTGCCACACATAACTTCTTCTACAAATTTTTTTTCAACCATTTCTGAACTGTTGGAAAGATCGTTGAATGAACTTTCATAAAAATCCGGTTTTGAAGAATTCCTAACTCCGAGGGCCGAGTTACGGACCACGGAAGTTGGTAAAATAATCAGTTTTTACCCAAAAACAGAAATTACCAATTATTCCAATGTTCACAAGCCAAATTCATTTCCACTCATCCAAATGACCACAACCCAACCACATTCACATAATTACACTCAACCAAAACCAAACCTAACTCATCTACACAATTCAATTCAATTTCGTCACCTTCCACTCCTAAATTCCTAATTTCTTATTATTCCACATTCCTCCAATTTGTTCACAAACTCAATATCCAATATCCATTCAATCTCATATGACATCACACAATACACACATCACTTACCTTCCTTACTTCTTTCTGGCCTCCGGTCCAAATTCACAATTTAAATGCATATTCCACAAACCAATATTCATTATCCAATTCATCAAATTCTCAACACACCAAATATACAAATTCATACAATTCTCAACCCAATCATTAATTTACATTACATATCAACTATACATATTAGTACCAACTATTTACAGAATCCAAACTTAATCATAGGGGTATCTTGCATAGGAATTCTCATCACACCACACGGTACTTAAATGAAACTTAAACCATACCTCTTGTAGCAAAAATAATTGAGATTCTTCTTGGAAGTCTCCACCAAGCCTTAGCTCCAAGCCTCACCAAGTCTCCACAAGCAATATCAATCTTCCAATTATGTACCAAAATTTCTCAATGCTCTAACATAATCAATTTTCACACTTATAATCAACCTAGGGTTCATGAAATTAATAAATCACAAGGGTTAGAGGATTTCTTACATTAACCCACGAAATTAGTTGGTAGAACTCACCAATGGCTCATACTAGAGCACTCCTAAACAACCAAAATCATAAAATTACTCAACACCTATAATCAAACTCGAATTTAAGGAGAAAAACGAAAACTGGGCAGAGAAAAGTGGAATACTCACCACAAAACTTAGATAGAATTGTAGAGGATGAGAAGAGCGACGCGTGGCTATAAACGGCTCGTAAATCGGAGTTACGGAGAGAAAGTTTTGGTGATTTGAAGTTTGGAAAGCTAGGTTTTCTTTCTCTCTTCTCTCTATCCACCCCACACCCTTTCTTTAGGGTAAATGAGCTAAAATGCTCATAACTAATGTATATATATGTTGGGTCTTGGATCCACTTGGGCCCGGTTCACTTGGTTTAGTCCGTTGGCCCAATTTTGGGCTAAAACCTTTAAGATTAGAGTTTTAAATCGTATTTTAAATATTTATATCTTCCCAAATTATAAATTCTTATTTCTTAAACTTATTCACTTCTAATTAATTTTCTCAGCCACAGTACCAGACAGATCGCAGCCGGTACTGCCGCTCAAATTTCCAGTGCGCATTTTTATTCAGAAAACTATGTTTTTCGACTCAGAAAAATTCACTAAGTCCAAATATCATATTTAAATTATCAATTTCTAATTGCTAAATTTTCTAATCATATTCGCTCATATTTAATTTATTATTTAATTAATTACGGTTTGACCGGGTTTTACAGCCAACATTTAAATAGCCATTTGAATGATTGGATGTCCTCATTTTTCATCAGCGCGCATCCGAGAAGCATTGACTGACTGTGGTGATTCACGCCCACAAAAGAACCTAAAACCAGATTGTCCCTGCATAAATAGACACACCAGACTGTGGTGAACCACAATTTGTACATTCACCGAACATAAAACTATATGTGACTGAACGGAATACCTGTTTATGTTGTAGGTAGTGTCGAATGAAACCACATCTCTGAAATACTCACATACAGCCTTGCTTCTTGCTTCAGCCCAGAATGCATGTTTAATGCAATGATCGCCTTCGAGGTTGAGCTCAAAGAAGAAATTTTGGTTCTTCTCTTTCATTCTTAGTAGGTACTTCCCAAATTCTTTGACATCGTCTTGTTCCGAAATATTCTATACTTCCCTTGTGATGTAATTCTTCACATCTTTTTCTATAAAACTTAGTTCACGCTAGCTGCCAACTGCTGCCACAAATGATTGGTAAGTTTTGCTCGGTCTAATTTCGGCTTCCTCGTTGGTTTTGATGGTGCGATGCACGAACATGTTAAGCTCCCTGTGTTGTTTGAGCATCTCTACCCGGTCTGGACAGCAAGGATGTGAGTGATTCAAAACAATTTTGGAAATTGTCCAAAGACCAACATCCTTTATTATGTGTATGTAAATCCTGGTCGGACAATTTAACCCAGCTGAAGGGTTTGTCTTCAAAGTTGGAGATATCTTGGATTTTCACCTCCCCTCTCTAGTGCATACGATTAGTTGATTCTTAATCTTGTCTCCGTCCCGAGTCATGTTCCTTATTTTCGTAGAAAAACCGGCAAGCTTGGAATAATGTTTGTATAACTTTCCAGCTTCTTCAAGTGTCTTGAAAATCATTCTCACCTTTGGGACAAAATTTTTCATCCACAACACAGCTGGTCTGCATGGTGAACTGAAAAGCTTTATTACGGTGAAACAATTATATAGTGCTCAGTGAACAAAACAGAATATATTCCTTTAAATTTTTTTAGACTCCTTTCTGCATACTGAATCGAACACATGCTCATGGTGAAACAACTCTATAATACTTACCAAACAGAAAAATTTCTCACAGTGAACGAAAGATAATCCATTATACAAAACCAAATTTGAAACAATTCTATCTACAATTTAGATATTATCATTTCAATTCAATTCAATTCAGATTCAGATCACCTCTGTCCATTCAATTCAATTCAAAATTCAATAATCCAAACCTCATCAAATTGATGCGTTTCGGAAGAATAATCCAAATCTCACTCATTTAACTGATTTGAAGTTGATTCATTCATTGTTTCAATTCAAAAATCTAGATCGAAGAAGAAAACGAAGAAGAAAAAGAACGACGAAGCTAATTACATTGAAGTCAATCCAGATCCATAATGCAGAGAAGAAAAACGCTAACAGAGGAGAACAAGGAATTTTATTAGGTTTACGTTGAAAAAGGTTTATCACGCAACAGAAGATTTACGTTATATACATTATATGAGGCACGTGAATAACAAACGACTGTGGTGTGGGGGGAACGCGCGTGTCGAGGAAGTTACTTGGATAACATCCATGTATTTTTTACATGGATGTAGAGCTTTTTTGTAATAGGAATTAATTCAAATACTCATATTAAATGATGCCAAGTTATTAAGTTTTTTGTCAATACTATCTAACAGAGCATATTATAAATAATTTTTTCTAAAAATTTAATTTGCATAAATACAGTTAAAAATTTTGATCATTAACGGTGTCATAATATATATAAGAAGAAAAAGAAGAATAAGAAAAAATAAATAAGATGATGATGATGATGGTGAAAAAGAAGAAGCAGCAGCAACAGAAGATGAGGAGGAGGAAGAGCAAGAGTTTTGAATTATGCAGAACTTAGCAGAATAAAGATACACCGAAAAATTTCATAATACATTGAAAGATTTACAAAATACACCGAAATATTTTCAAAATACATCGAAATGAGAATGAAATAGATTCATCACAATAATAATTCATATTCAAAACTCCTATATCGAAATTTTGTTACAAATGAACAAAAATGTTTCCTGTAATGCATTTTTTTTCTTCTTTTTTTCCTACAGATATTCGAAAGAAACGTTTGCTTAATTACAGTATTGATTTCAGAATTTGTATATTTTGTGGTAATTGTGTTGAGTATTATCCAACAAATTATTTATCAATGATTGAAGAATATGAACTTTCAGTTTTTGATCATCATGAATTGAATTATAATCAAATTGCTTTAGGCCGATTACCAATGTCAGTAATTAATGACTATACAATTCGAACTATTCTAAATAAAAAATAATAGGATATAATAAAATCGTTTTATTTAATTATAAGAATTCAATATTAATATATAAATATAAATCATATTAGCACTTTTATTTGCGAGAGAAGGTCACGGCGAGACGAGCCGTTTCTCATTAACGATAGGTGTCAAGTGGAAGTGCAGTTATATTTATATAAAAAAATTAATTGATATTTTTTATTCAATCCTCGTTTGAACCTCGCCCTTAACTTGAAGGCTATGCCATCCTAAAGTGCTGCTAGATGGAAGGATCTTATCAACGTCCATGAATAATAAATCATAGTATATATCAAACTGCCGAATATATATATATATATATGACAAGTATGATTTAGCTTTGTTTTATTCATTATTTAAATTTAATGAAATTAAAATGTGACAGAAAAATTTGGATATGGAATTTTTTTTGGTGTTATCTCCAAAGATAGGGATAAGAGGTATTGAATCGAAGGATGGTGGGGTTCACCTTTTTAGTTGGTGAGAGTTTTTCACACAGAGCGAGAAGAGTATTATAAAAAAAATTTAAAAGGTGAAAAGCTATCTCACTATAAGCAAGAAGGGAGTTTTCATTTTTTTTATTTTAAAATCCCATCTCATAGTGTTATTTTTTTTAATGAATTTAATTTTGATGTACTGTTAATATAACGTAATTTTATACGTGTATCTAATTACGTAACATCACATCAATAAAAATAACTATTTTTATTTAATTTATATTTATAATTTTTTTCTGAGATTTTTAGCTTAGGACACGTTCTTGGTCAAATAGACATGACCAAGAGGTTAGGACATGTTATTTTTTTCTTATTTAGTGTAAAAACTAAACCATAAGATCTTATGAAAAAAAATGAAAATGATAGCTACAATGATTAATTAAATAGCATGTCTACCATCTTCCATTTTTAATTGATCAATTAAATAGTATGACCACTATCTACCATTTTTAATTGATCGTTGCAATTAGCATGCTCACCATCTAGCTACCACTCATTCAAAATTATATGTAAAGAAAAACAACAATCAATTAAATTCGTATTTTTGATAATGTCATTCTTTACATAATTTTCACAGTAAGAAAAACATTGAGTACCGTCGGAATTAACGTCGACATGTATCGACAGATTTAGCGTCAGAATTTTCTTATGGAAAAGAGAAAAAATTCGTCGCCATAAACGGTTACCGTCAGAACATATTTTTTGTCGCTAAATCCGACGGTAATTGTTCGCGTGAAGACGGAAGTTACGTGCACCAATTCTACCGTCGGATTTAGCGACGAAAGAATCCGACGGTATTTTCGTTTAATAAAACGCGTCGTTTTGGTGAGTTGCCACGGGGTAAATCCAACGGTAAAATTGGGGCTAAATTCACACGCGAAACCCTTCCTCCTCACTTGTATGGCACCGTTCTCTCTCTACTCTCTCTTCTCTTCTTGTCTGTTCTCACCACCGCTGGGCAGCGCTCATCGTGGCCACTGCCAGAGCTTGCCGTTGACGTCGCCACCGTGTCTGGAGCACCCGCTGTTCGTGCTTGTCGAATCTGCTGCTGCTGTTGTCCCGTCGCATCCTCCGACACAATTGTTGTTCACATCACCGTCACCGCCGCCTCTGTCACTACAAAATATATGAGAGTGTAGCTACTATCATCAGATTAGTTTGTTGGTATGGTTATTATATTTTTTCATATTATTTTGTGAGTTTAGCATTTTGCTAGGGTTGTTGTTAATTCAATGGTTAATTTATTTAATGAAGTATGTTATTAGGAGTTGTTGTGTTAATTTAATATAAGTCAAAATTAAATTTGTCATGCCTCTTATTAGTTTGGTTGAATTAAGAATTAGGTTTTAATTAATTGGAATAATAAATTTTACCTATTTTTTTAAATTAGTTTTTGAATTATTTTCAACTTGTGAATTTAATAAGTATTCCTTTTTATTAGGATAGTGCTATTTTCTCTGAGTTCAATTGGAATTTTCTTCTTTTATTGTTTGTGCAGTAATATTCCAGGTTAGTTTTCTATCTCTGAATATAATGAATTGTTTAAATTTTATGTTGGACTTACTTTTCCTAGGATAGAGTTTTAGGTCAGAAGTGGGAGAAGGTCACGTAGTGGCGCCTTCTCAAAACCCTTGTTTGCTAAAAAATTTTGAAGTTATAATGGGTTTCACACTAGAATGGTTAGGATTTGATATTTTATTGAATGCCTGTATGTTATTGATTTATTCCTACAGCTGTTTCCTATATGAAAACTGTTGTATTTATTCGACGAGAGGTTCTAATTATAGGGGACACTCTACCAAATTTTCTAAAAATTTAATAATTTTGTTGTTCGTTGAATTTTAGGGTGTGTTTTAATATGATTTCAAGTCATTGTCTATAGATGTATGAGAGGGATAACGATGGCCGGGGGTTTAAAACCCGAATTCTTTGAGGGGTTGACACGTTTGTCGCACATGTCTTCAACATGGAACCATTCATGTCTGAAGGGATACCTGGGTGTCCGTGTAAAAAATGTTTGCTGACTAAGTGGTTAGGACCTGCGAACATAACGCTTCACCTCTACCATAATGGGTTCAAATATGGATATTGGATGTGGACAAAACACGGAGAAGTGGATGAGTAGGGAATTAACTGGTCTGCCTCTAATTTGAATAGGTCCGATTATCGATCAACGAGGGTTCAGGTGGTGAAAGGCCTAAACCTGAATGAAATGACTTGGGAGGCTAACCATGAGAGATACAACGAGATGGTGTGTGATGCAACAGATGTTATGGAATTGGAAGAGGATGAATAAGAGCATAACCCAGAAGTAAAGAGATTTATCATCTGTTAGAATCTGCTGCAAAACCTTTGTACGAGGGGTGCGTTCATTTAGAGTTGTATGCGCGTGTTAGAATGATGAGTATTAAGTTGGAGTCAAAATATACCCAAGAGTCTTTTGATAAGTGGACCACCTTTTATAATGAAATGATACCTATAGGATCAATTGGCATCCCCTGAAACCACTACGAAGCAAAGAAGCTAATTTTGAAATTGGGTCTAAATGCAGTGAAAATTTATTATTGTTTGAATGGTTGTATGCTATACTACAAGACGGATGCAGACCTTAATGAATGTAGATTTTGTAGCTCACCGAGGTTCCAATTCGAGAGAGAACATATTGGTAAACGCCAATTAAAGAGAATTCCAATGAAGTGGATGCACTACATGCCCTTAATTCCTAGGTTTAAACGATTGTATGCATCGATGGGTTTGGCCCCTCACATGACCTGCATAGTAGCAACAAGAGGGATGATTGAATCATGAAGCATCCGTCACACGGACAAGCTTAGAAGCATTTTGATCGGGTCTATCCTACATTTGCGAGTTAGCCCAGGAACATTAGAATAGCTTCATACTCTGACGGGTTCGTACCGAATTTCAATTTCGGTAATGCGTACTCTTGTTGGCCCGTAGTTCATGACACCTTATAACCCGAGTCCCAAAATATGCATGAAGGACGCATACATGTTTCTAACTTGCATCATACCTGGTCCCAGTAATCCAAAGGCCAAAATAGATATCTTCTTGCAGTCCTTGGTGGATGAGTTACAAGAGTTATAGATCCATGGTGTACACATGTATGAAATTTCAATGAAGATAAACTTCCAATTGCGGGTGGCATTGATGTGGACCATTAACGACTTTCTGTATACGATATGTTGTTAGGTTGGTCCACTCAGGGCAGAATGGCATGTCCTAGTTGTATGGAGGATACAAAGACATTTTGGTTGACAAATAGCGGTAAAAATTCATGGTTTGATTGTCATCGAAGAACTGAAAATCCTTTTCGATGCAACTAGAACTCGTTCAAAAAGAATAGCACTGAAAAAGAAGAGGTACCTGTGAGGTTGGATGGTAGGCAAGTTTGGCAGCGTGTGCGAAGAATCCCACAGATTATCGACAACGGGACAGGTCTGAGACCTATGGGATATGGTAGGGAACATAATTAGACTAAGCAAAGTATATTTTGGGAGTTGTCTTATTAGAAAGACAACTTGGTTTGACATTGTATTGATGTGATTCACATCGAAAAAAACGTGTTTGATAACATCATGCACACAGTAATGGACGGTGAGTGAATAAAGGACAATAATAAGGCTAGGTTAGACTTGATGGATATTTGCAGGCGGCTAGATTTGAACTTAAAGAGACTTGATAACAGACGGTGGGCTAAACCAAAGGCGGTGTTCGCTCTAACGAAGGAGCAGAGACAAAATATTTGTAAGTGGGTTAGAGGATTAAGGTTTCCTGATGGTTACGCCTCTAACTCTGGCAGGTGTGCAAACGTGTAATAGGGTAGGCTTGTTGGGTTAAAGAGTTATGATTGTCACATCTTCATGGAGTCCTTGCTTCTTGTCACATTCAGAGAACTTCCAACCAATATTTGGAAATCCCTCACAAAAATAAGTGAGTTCTTTAGGAAGTTATGTACTATAAAACTTAGCATTAATTACCTCAAAGTCATAGACAAGAATCTTCCCATCATACTTTGTAAGTTAGAGAGGATATTCCCTCCATCATTTTTTGGCATTATGGAACATTTAGCAATTCACCTACCGTACAAAACAATATTATGTGGGCTAGTCCAATTTTGGTGGATGTACCCATTTGATAGGATGATTGGTTCATTCAAGCGCATCGTGAAGAACAGAGCTCGGATTGAGGGCAGAATATGCGAAGCATTCCTAGATAAGGAAATTTTTGCATTTTGCTCATTCTATTTTCACTTTTATGTTGAGTCACGTAGAACAAGGGTTGCAAAGAATGATGGGAGGGGAGAATTCTCGTCAAATAGAACAACATATCCAATCTTTTTGCCGGAAGGAGCTACAAAGGGTGCGGGCAGTGACTACTGGTTAGAGCAGAAGGAAATCGACACCGCACATCTGTATGTATTGCTTAACTGTGACCAAATTTTATCCTATCTCATGTGAGTTTTTTAAGTCTTCGTAAATATTGCAATTAGTAAGATACTAGCTTCTTAATCTAATTAAAACTTCGTTATCCTATTCTATTATATAGGTTATTCCAAGAGGAAAATCTTGAGACTTCATTGAATAATTTTTCACGTGGGTTCAGAGATATGTCAGTGTACAGCTAACTGACACAACAGATTCAAAACTAGTTGCACTTAGTTGGGGTCCAATTAATAAGGTCACTAGCGACCCGATATACAATATTAACGGATATCGGTTCCATACCCTACAGTAGTCGATTGGAAAGAAAATAGATAACACCATAGTTTGGGTTCTGGGGATTCAGGCGAGGGTTATTCTGATTAGTTTGGTATGTTGCACAACATAATTGAATTACAGTATTTTTGTCGCACTACGTACAAGGTGTGTGTGTTTAAATGTGAATGATATGATCTAAGTTCGCGACAAGGAACATGAAAGCACAAGGACTACGATATCACTGAAGTTAGTGTAACTAGGAAATATAAGCACTATAATCCTTTTATACTACCTCAAAATACACAATAGATATACTGTTTGTCTTATCCGAGTTCATGCAAGTCTAGTTGTGCGGTTGTAGTTAAGACTAAGCCAATAGGCCGCATCGAGTCTAATGATAGGATAGAGGGTCAGGAACCTTACCAGATTGAAGATCTAACTCCTTCAAAAATGGTGGTTGATACCGGTGAGCCAATCACCTTTATGTTTGCTATTATCGATGATGACATCATTGACTTTGGACTAGATATCGACGCACTTCCACTAGAGGACGACAATCTTCAAGAGGAAGACGAGGTTGATGGCGATGAAGAAGAGGAGGACGAGTTCAATGATAATCAGAAAACTACCTCGAAAGAGGATGATGGTGAATCAGAGGAAGAAGATGATGAATTTGATTAGGGGTAATGCAAACATAGTTCTATGATATGTATTTCTTTAAGAAATTTTGCGTATTTGTAATATATATTTCAGTGAATGTAAACATAGTTCTGTGAATATAACATAATTAGCAATGTTTCAGATATTTAAGTTACTATAATTCCGTATTTGTAATTTATATTTTTCGTACTTCACATCAGGTTTAAAGCACTATTTCAATTGTTAATTATTAGGATACATTAGAGATGGACAGAAAGATAAAGATAATAAAAAAAAATAAAAATGCTACCGTTGGAATATTCCGATGGTAACACGCCAGTTAATTTTTTTAAAAAAATATTTTACAAAAAATTTCTGTTGGTATTACCGTTGGCTTAATCTGCCGATAATATGGCAGGGGGGACAGATAATGTAGCGCCAATATTACCATCGAAAAATTTCTGACGGTAACGCCCAACATATTCCATTTTCATGCTAACTATATTCCGTTACTAAATCCGATGGTAATTACTGTCAGACAAAAAAATTCTGACAGTGAACATTTACTGGAAAGGTTTATACCATCTGATTTTGTCTGACGGTAAGTTAATTTCCATCAAATTTTTTCTTTTTTTCAACGGTAAATCCGACGGTACTCAGCATTTTTCTTGTAATATTTTTTGCATTACATTTTGTATAAATTTGTAAAAAAAAAATAGGTGACATTATCAAAATAAGAGTGGCGTTATTATCTCCTATTAATAAATTAATTTCTTTTCCTCTTCCAAACCAAACTTCACCTAATCCACCACTACAACTCAAAGTGGTTTAACCCTATAATATTTTCTACTCGTAATTTGCCATGCCTTGTAGTGGTTTTCGTAAATCACTATCTGGACTGGGATTGTGTGTGTTGCAGGTTGTAGCGGTTTATGTACAATTTGGTAAAATGTTTCAACTTAAAGTGGTTTACATAGTTAACAGAATGTCAATTATTTTTTCACCCACAACACTAAATTACACTATCTCACCACTCACATTATCCTACTTTAGCCATGTACAAACTGAAAAAAGCTGGAATTTATAGAAAATGCGAGAAGGAAGAAGATCATTTATACAAAGTTTAGGGGGTGGAAAACAATTTCACCCAACATATATGGAGCACGTGTGGCGCAGTTCTATACTTCTCACAATTCACGAGAATACTTTTGCAGGAACAACAGAACTCCATGTAGGCCTTAGGACACATGGTTCTTTTCAGGTTTTTTGCTCTCACCAAATTGTTAGTGTCAGATTCTCGTCTATAATAAAAAACGTTGGTCCATCATCTACCAATTTATTACTTCCTCACCCATTAACCTGCACATCACTACAATAAAAACAATATATAAAATAGTGTGTTAAAATGCTTCATAGACATTGATACTCTCGATATAATATAGATGATGATATTTATTTACAAAATTTATTATTTAATTTTTCATAAATGGCACTA
>NC_029787.2:107132397-107174793 GCF_000816755.2 Arachis ipaensis | reverse complement strand
TTATAATGCATAAAAGATGATATTTAAATTGTAAAAAAAATTAAAAAAAATTAGATAAAAATTAAATATATTATTATTTTTGTAAAAATTAAATTTTTGTATTTTATTATTTTAAATTAATTAATTGCTAAAATACTAGACGAATTGACTCATTTACCAATCTTTTTAAATTTTTACAAGTTCACTAACTAATTTTGTGTTGAACCAAATTAATTTTGTTGAGTTTAGCAAATAATAATAACAATTTCTGTGATGACAAACATAAGTTTATTTTTGGTTGATAATCCAAGCGTGTTGTTGATGTGTTGTTTAGTGTATGCAGGCCCATATTCATAGTATAACCCAAATCAAAGAAGCCAAGGAGCCCAACTAGAAAGACCAAGTGCTCCTAAGGCTGCAAATTGAAAGATGAGTCCATTACCCAACCCAATACCAATAAAAACAAAGGAAAGAAACCCTAACCTGGAATGCTATGTTGCTTCGGATAATATCCAGAGAAGAAAGAGGAACTCACTTTCTCATTCTATCGCTAAACATCTAAGAAGAAAAAGTTTTTCTACCTCTCATTATGCACCAAATCAGAAGAAAAAGGTAATTTGTTTCTATTTATATGGAAGAAAATCGCTTGATGATATTTTCTTCCCTCTACACTACCATTTTGAGAAATATGGAGAAAAATAGAGGCAACTTTTCTCTACTGTAAATCAATGGATAATATTATTTTTTGGAGGCAAAGCACAAGATTAAGGGTTGGAATTTATCAAATCCATTGAGGATTTGTTTTCAAGAAAGCTGCGTTACTTGTCTCTAATGAAAAATCCCTGATTTTTGGGGCTAAGGAAAGAAAGAAGAAGAAAGACCTTAGCTAACTCTAGATTCAAGAATCAATACTACAAAAAAATTGGTATAAAATGGCATCAATATAATGGCAATTTTAAAACACTGCCGTTATATTCATAAATTGAGGCGGTTTGTGTGACTGCCGTAATTTTCTTATGGAACGGTGGTTCTTTAGTGAATTTGGCGTTTTAAATGGCGGTATCTCATTATCTGCTTCACTAATATAAAAAGTTAAAAACCTAACTCTCATATTTTAATAATAAACGCTGTGCTACTGCTAATCAATCTATGGAAACTCCATCACAATGTGAGGCGGCAATCTCCTCTATCAACGCCTTTCTTCCAGCTGCGATCTCCTCTATCAAAGTTTCTTGCTCCACTGTGTTGTGCTCTGTGAAGCTTCTTCTTCTCCATCTTCGTTGAACTAGGTTTATATACAAATCCACATTCTCCTCTTTTAATTACTCATATTTTGTATTTGCTAATTGTTATTACTTCTATTTCTTTAATGCTATGTTTTGATTTTTTCTTTGTCAGCAGAAATTGGGGGTAAGGTTTTCATGAAATTCCTTCGATTTTTTTTATATGCATGTATACAAATTTACATTCACTTCGCGGTTTTGATTTGTAGATATGCTCTCGGTTGATGCTTTACTGATTTGCATAGCACATGTTTGATGAATTGCTTCAATAAATTAAGAGCAGTTATTTTCAGGTCCCAAGGAGGACAGTCAGGTTTCAGAAGCAACTCGAAGAGCTGTGCAAGAAGAAGCGAAAAGGCTGATTTTACAGAAAATTCCACTCCAGAAAAAATTGTTTGAGATTAGTAAGTATCCTTTTCATGTGTTATCTCCATCTATTTTAATTTTTCCTTTTGAGCTTATCTGGATACAAACTAGCCACACCAGGCCTTACAGAAAGTTGTTTTATGTTATTACTGTCAGTGTTTAAGTATAGCTTGAAGGGTGTGAGCAATGATGTGGAGAGATGCTTGTCACTGGTGAGATTCAACTAAGATTTCAATTTTCATAACAGTAGGTTTGCCTGTAATCTTACTTATTCAAATTGAGTTTTCAATGTGTGGAGGAAAGAATGCGTGGACTGATAAGTAACCTGATTAGAATGTCAAAATAGGTTAGTTGTTCTCTACCTGCTTGCAGGAATATTCTCTCATAACTCAATAAAATATCTTACTTTCAAGAATTTTCCTACTAGCGGGTTGATTTTGAGAAGACAAGACATCAGACTGTTATCACCTCAATTGTTTAGCCGCAAATCATGACAATAAATAGGAAAGTAAGAGAGGAATATGAGAAAAGACAGGCAGAAGCAAAGAAGCTTTGGAAACAAATGACGTGAGTATTTTGCATTTATCGGCATTTGAAACCTGTGCCTATTTCTTAATTTTAGTCCATTTTAAAATATAGGTTGATGGTAATGCATGAGCTGATGGTGATAAGGATAAGGATAAGGATGAGGGTCGTAATAAATCATCAAATTTTTTTTCCCATTCTTATATTTTTCCATTATCTACATGGAAACTCTTTTCATTAATATTTAGTAAGCTGCAGGTGAGCAAGGAAGAGGATGACAAGATGAGGACAAATGCAGCAAATGTTGCTGCTGGTGCTGCTGTTCGGGGAGACGACATGCTCTCAAAGTGGCAACTTATGGCCGAGCAAGCCAGGTAGAAACGTGAAGGCGCGGACACATCATCTGGTTCTCAACCAGCTAAAGATGTCTAATTGAAAGATATACTCTGCCTAGTTGTCTAAAGAAAGATATACGCTGCCTAGTAAATTGAATACCTAATTATTTAAAGAATCTCGTTTATTTTGTTAATTATCTTGTAAAAAGGATTGAATGAAAAGTACTTGTTTAAATCCCATGTATTGGATGAGGGTGGCCAAGGAGTACTTCATCTTGTGGCTGCTCTTGGCTATGATTGGGCCTTACAATCCACAATAATTTCTGGTGTAAATGGGAACTTTCGCGATGTAAATGGATGGACTACTCTTCATTGGGCTGCATTCCGTGGCAGGTGATAACTTTAGTGCTTGTAGAATGAAATGCATTTGATCAAAGTAGTATTTGAAGCTGATTATATCTGTCTACCATATTATAAGTTTATAACTCACATCATGTCCACTGTTTGCACAACAGGATCAACAACAACTGCAAGAATAAGAAAAGGTGTGGTTAAATCTGGTTTATGTCTTACTGTAAACTTGTAATTGTGGTTTTAGATTGCTATTGATGTGATTATGATTATGATTAAGTTACTGTTATTGTTATTGCAATTGAAATAAGAAACATAGGTTTTTGGCAAGCATTTGCACCTAATTGTGACTAGAATAAAAAATAGAAAATTGTTCCTCTTCACTCTTGAGATTAACATTTCAAACAAACTCATTTTTCATCTCATCCAGGTTAGCACTGGATTTTGAATCGTAGTGGAGTAGTACTAGTAGTGAGTGTACTTCTCCATAGTCCACATCCACTATGGCCGAGTATTGAAGCTTTGATTTTGGTGAAGAGGAAAGCTCTGGATTGTACGGACACTCAGAACCATTATCCATAGAATAATGAGGTTCTTCTTCAGCTCTGTAGAAGCAGGCAAGTACTGCCTTCTTTCTTTCTTCTCTATTTTCCCTGCTTCCTCGCTCTGCATTATTATCCATTACGAAGAAAACAAAAATTCAAAAAAAAAAGAAGATTTCTTGTAGAGTATGTATTTGGTGTGTTTAACTTGAAAGGAAGAAAAGAACTTAATTAAAATGCCCTTAGTTAAGCATGCAATTAGATATGAGATTTCCAATTATCAGCATGTCATAACTACTCTTAAAACAGAGATCATGTTCTCTATTTATATCATACCTAATTGCAAATTAAAATTGCAAACTCCAATCATTTTAACTTAAATTTTGATAATATTAACTTAAGATTATTTTTTATTCTTAACACAACTATATGCTGATTATGATTATGATTGAGTTACTGTTATTTTGATAATATTCATTCACCTTTGCTTTGTTGATATGATTGAGATGAATTGTTTCTAAGCCATAGAGGAAGTATCTAAAAGAACAGTGGTGTTAATTGACTGCTTTTGAAATGATTTCTCTAGTAATCTTTCTCAGGTAGGTACTTACTCTCCTAGTCTTATTAACAGTCTCACTAAGTCGCTGTTGAAGAAGGCACTTCGTTGAAGCTGCAACATTGGCAACTACACTCTTCCCTACAAAACCCTTCAGAGCCACCAATAATTCAGATTCTGGTTACGATTACACGGTAACCATTAACAATTTAACTTATGCCGTTGACACAACAATTAACAGAGAAGTCAAGAGATGAGGTTTTTATTTTGATTGCCAAAAAAAAGTTACTTTTTTGTAGGATGAGCTTGACAAACTGATTCTTGCTAGTAAAGAAATTCACAAATAAATTCCTGTTGTAAGTATAGTTTCTAAACCAACTAAAATCCTTTCGTACAAAAGTTTTGGTTGTCACTTAAGCAAACCCAATAAAATTGATAACCGAAGTATTGAGACCTTGGGTCGTCTTCTCAAGGAATTGCAGGGAGGTATGATTTATTATTGGTTATGGAAAAAAGGTATATTTTTGGGGTTTTTGAATAATGAACAGGAAAAGTAAATTGCAAGAATTAAAGTAATAACTAATAAAGCTCTTAGCAAGGTATGAGAACTGGAAATCCCATCCTAGTTATCCTTATCAGGTGTGATGAGAATTGGCTTTTGCTCCCACTTAGTTAACCCTTACTAAATAAAGAAAAGTCAAGTGGACTAATCAATTTGATTCCTCAAGTCCTAGTCAACTCCTTTGGAAAGACTAGCTTTAGAGGAATCCAAATCAATCAGCAAATTCCAATTTTCAATCAATAGTTGAGTTTGACAACTCAAGTGTCACCAATTACTCAACCAAAGCCAAAAAGGAAAAATCTAAATTATTTATATCATAAATAGAAGAAAATAATCATAAATCTAAAATACCTCAAATTGCATTTAAACATAAATTCAAATCTAACATGGGAAGGTTCATAAGCCAATTTGGCAACATAAGTAATTAACAAGTAAAAGCATTAGAGTAAATTAAAGGAACATTGAACCTGGACTGAAGAAATAACCATAAACTAAGAGAAATCCTAATTCTAAAACCTAAGAGAGAGGAGAGAGCCTCCCTCTCTAGAAACTACATCTAAAACCTAAATTGTGAATAGTGAATGTTGTATGTATGAATGGATCGATTCCCCCACTTTATAGCCTCTAATCTATGTTTTCTGGGCCAAAAACTGGGTTAAAAATAGCCCAGAAATCACCCCCAGCAATTTCTAATACGTCCAGCAGTGGCAATGTCACACGTGAGCGTCGTCCATGCGTTCGCACGGATTGAGTTTTTGCCAGGCCACGCGTGCGCGTGATCCACGCGTGCGCGTCACTTATCTTCAGAGCAACTATGGAAATTATATATCGTTGTAAAGCCCCGGATGTTTTCTTTTCAACACAACTGGAACCACTTCATTTGGACCTCTGTAGCTCAAGTTATCATCGATTTAGTACAAAGAGGTCAGGCTGGACAGCTTTAGCAGTTCCTTCAGTTTCTTGTATTCCTTCCACTTTTGCATGCTTCCTTTCCATCCTCTAAGTCATTCCTGCCCTATAAACTCTGAAATCACTTAACACACATATCACAACATCGAATGGTAATAAGAGAGGATTAAACATAGCAATTTAAAGGCCCAGGAAACATGTTTTCAATCAAAGCACATAATTAGGAAGGAAAATGTAAAACATGCAATTTACATGAACAAGTGTGTAAAGGCTTGATAAAAACCATTCAAATTAGCACAAGATAAACCATAAAATAGTGGTTTATCAATCTCCCTACACTTAAATATTAGCATGTCCTCATGCTAAGCTCAAGAGAAGCTATAAAGGAGTGAAGAGGAATGGTAGAATGTATGAAATGCAACTTATCTGTATGAATGCAGCTAAATGCAAAATGCTTTTACCTACTTGGTGAAAAGTAAATAAATCTTTCAAGAACAAATATGAACTGGATTTCACTAATTCAAATCATAAAATGAAACTTGCAGAAGAAAATAGCTTATGAAAGCCGAGAACAAAGAGTCGAGCATCGAACCCTCACCAGAAGTGTATACACTCTAATCACTCAAGTGTTTAAGGTTCGATCTCTCAATTCTCTACTAATCTTGATTCCTAAGACTTGCTCTTCTTCTACCAATCAACAAAGAATTAATGCACAGATACACATATCAAGAGGTCTTTTAAGAGTTGTAATGGGGTTAGGGTCAAGGTAGGATTGTATTTGGCCAAGTGGACTAAAATCTGAATCCTTAATTAACTTAAACTTTCCACCTAACTTAAGACAATCACGATACAAAATCTAACTGCCCATTTACTATGTTTACCACATATTCATGCATCCCAACTTTAGTACAACTCATATGCATTGCTACCAACATTTACTTTGGGGCATTTTGTCCCCTTTTTGTTATTTGCTCTTTTTCTTTTCTTTTTCTTTTTTTTTTCCTTTTTTTTTGTTTATATATATGCCTATATTTTTTTTTCTTTTTTTTTATTTTTTTCTTTTGTTTTTCTCAATGCATATGATTAAATTATTGAATGCATGAACATGTCCTAAACATTTCTTTCACATTTTTATAAAGAAGTTTAACATAATTAATTTCCAAAACCAAACGTTTCCAAACCCACTTTCCCCACACTTAATTCATGAGCACTCTCACTAGTCTAAGCTAACCAAGGATTCAAATTAAGGAC
Organism: Arachis ipaensis; assembly: GCF_000816755.2. Lineage (NCBI taxonomy): Eukaryota > Viridiplantae > Streptophyta > Magnoliopsida > Fabales > Fabaceae > Arachis > Arachis ipaensis. The sequence continues at coordinate 107,168,134 of NC_029787.2, read as the reverse complement.
ATTATTGTTTTCCGCTTAAAGTTAATGATGTGGTAAAGTAAAGAACAAATGGGTATAATAGGCTCAACATTGGTTTGCAAAGGATAATGAAAGGGTAAGGCCATATGGGTATGTAAGCTCAGTGAAACAAAGGCCTCAATCATATAACACATGCATACATCAAACAATAGAAATATAGAATCAAGCAAGACAAAGATCACAATTTTAGAGAGAACAACACACACCAAAAATAAAATATATTGGTTGATAAAATGCAACCAATCAAGTAGGCTCAAAAATCTCACTGGTTTTGTGTGTTCGAGCTCTAAAACCATGTTCCAGTATAATATTTCTTCAAACAAGTTCAATAAAAATTTTAATTCAAATTAGTGAAATGTTATAAAAAGTTTCTTGCAAAAGAAAATATTACTTTAACCAAGTAGTGATAAAATATGCACAAAATCAAACAAATATGCAATCAAACATGCAAATGCAACAATGAACAAACAAAGAAAATAAAACATTGGAGTTGAGAAGGAAATAACTAACCCACGAAAGTCGGTATCAATCTCCCCAAACTTAAAAATTGCACCGTCCTCGGTGCATGCTGAGATGTGCAAGTGGACGGGTTTCTCCAACTGATGCTTTTCTCCAAAGAATGTGCATATGAACTTGTGTGTCCCTCCCATGTAAACGTCTTCCGGTTCCCTTCCTCGGTGGCCATCCTGAAAGAAGAGAAAAAAGAAGAAAAGTAACCCAAGAATAAAGAAAAGAAAATAAATAAAGTCTGGTGGGTTAATGCCAAATAATGGGGTTTCAATTACATGGTAGCTACAACATGCAAGTGAGAAAACAATAGAAGCACATGGCATACCAGTGGTGCAAAAATTGCAACAATAGGGGAGAGAGTGTGGGTAATGCAAGATAGTGTAAGTTCATGTTAATGCAAGATAATATAAGTATCATGAAGGAGTAGCATTGACTTATGAAGAATAATACCCAGTCAGAGTAAAACAAGTCATGAAGCACCAGAATAATTCAAGAAAAGATGCAATAGTTGAAGAAGAAAATTTAACACCAATGGAAAAATAATAAATTTAGAAAAGAAAATAAAAATATGCACAAAATTAAAATGCAATGTATGAAAGTATTCAAATAATTTAAATAAAATAGAATGAAAGTGAAGAAGGATGAGAAGTTAAAGAGATGAAGAACAAGAAAGTAAGAAAGGAAGAAGAAAGAATAAGAAAAGAAGAAAGAATGATAATAGAAAGATAAGTAGGATTGGAGAAGAAAAGATAGGAAATCTGGCGCTGATCTGGATAAACTGTGCGTCGCATGTGACGCGGACGTGTGGGGCACGCGTTCGCGTGGGTTGGGCTATTTTCAAGTGACGCGGACGCGTCAGGAACCCGTTCGCGTGACCTGAAGTGTGCTATTGGCGCGAGAGCAGCCTCGTGCATGCACAACTCTCTGTTTTAATGAGCACATTGCCAAAATTTGAACCTACGCGTGCACGTGAGAGACGCGCACGCGTGATGTTGCTTGTGCTCCTAGCACCATACCAGCACCACACTATCACAACTTTCTTTCTAAACACATTTTTACGCCGATTTGTAGGGTCACGCATATGCGTGGGTGACGTGCACGCGTAGAAGGCTGATTTTGCAAATTGACGCGGACACGTCAGGGACGCATTCGCGTGGGCGTGTTTGTGCGTAAGGCACGCCTCCAGCAACGCTCCCGCGTAACTCTCTGTTTCTTTCTTCTTTGCTTCGCATGCATACATGACGCGTACGCATCAGCGACGCTCGCGCGTCGCATGCGATTTTTATTTTATGCAGTATGCAGAATGCAAAATGTAAATGTTGATGCAGACATTATGAATGAACACTAAGAAAAATAGATTAAAATAAAACTAAGAATAAAACAAAACAAAATAAAACTAAGACTGAAAAAGAACGATCATACCATGGTGGGTTGTCTCCCACCTAGCACTTTTAGTTAAAGTCCTTAAGTTGGACATTTGGTGAGCTCCTTGTCATGGTGGCTTGTGCTTGAACTCGTCTTGAAACTTCCACCAATGCTTGGACTTCCAATAAGCTCTATCAATACCAAGTAAATTTCTCAAGCTTTGATGGAGTTCTTCACAAGCTTTGAGCTCCCAAATTTGATCCTCATATATTCCTGGATCCCAAATCTTGTTTCTATACCCGTCTTCAAGTGGATCATGATGATTCCATCCGGGTGGTTCAGCCTTAGAATTCTTATTTAGGCACCCAAACATCCTCCTAGACCCATTCATTCGAGCTTTACACCAACCCTTGCATTTAGATTTTGAACTCCCAACCACAATGAGCCTAGGATTGTGTTGCCAACCACTAACCATCTTCCTCTTACTCTTAACGCCACAAAGAGCTCTAAGTTGACCATCTGTCTCAAGTAAACCATATTCAAGTGGAATGAGAAAGCTAAGGGATATGAATTTTACCCACTTGAATGTTGTGAAGGATGATGCTGACTTAGGTGGAGAGGTCTCCAACAACTTTGGCAAGGTGATTTCAAGCTCCACTCTATTGTGCACTTTGACAACTTCCACCTCTTTGCAAACTTCTTCAATTTCAACCTCTTCCTCTTGGTAGTTTTCTTCCAATTCAATCTCTTCTTCATTACTTACCAAGGGCATGGGAGGTTGTGCTTCTTCTTCTTTAATCTCCATGTCTAGTCCAATGGGAGAGGATTCAATTGTAGGTAAGGCTTCATCAATGCTCGAATCCATCTCTTGATCAACCTCTTCAAAGTCTTCAACCATGATATACCTTGGAGATTGTACACCCTCTTCAACATCAAATTCAAACGTCTTGGAATGAGGTTCTATGACTGGACTTTCCCATGGAGGTTCTGCATCTTCCAAGTTTTCAACCACTTTTTCCTCTTTAATAATTACTGCTTTGTCCAGTTGTTTTAGTATAAAATCGTACTCATCCTTGATGATTTCCTTTCCATGACAACTCCCTTCAACTATTCCTTCATCTTCAAGTACAAAATCCAGATCCTTCTTGTTGACTTCCACCTCTTGACAACTTCCTTCAAGGTTCTCTCCTACCTCTACCTTTAGGGCCTCCTCTAGCTTCTTATGAAGTATGAATTCGCGAAGACGATCCCTTCTCTCTTATTTCATGTCAATAGCATGACTGGGATCATCTTGCTCTTGGATTGATGGATGTGGGTGCTCTTCCATGGAGGGTGGTGATGGGTTGGAAAGATCATTATGTGGTTAAAAAGAAAGTGCACTAGAGCTTGAGAGTTGAATATTGGAGGTAGAGGGTTGGTTCATGCGGGATATAAGATTTTGGAGTGTAGAGGTGAAACCAATGATGTTAGAGATGAGTGTGTTGTTATCCAATAAAGGTTGGATTGGATAGGAGGGTTCATTTGTTGGGAGAGAGGGCTCATAATACGGAGGTGGTTCTTCTTGATAAGGATATGGAGATGGTGAATATTGAGGTGGTGGTTCTGGGTGTGGCTCATATGGTGGATAAGGATTAGGGTCATATGGAGGTGAATGGTGGAAAGGGGCTTGTGAGTATGGCGGTTCAGAGTTATGTTGAGGAGGGGGTTCATAAGCATATGGTGGGGCTTGTTGGTAACTACAAGGGGGTCCACCATATTCATCATTTTTGTACGCTCCCTGAAATGACTCTTGACCATAGTAATTTGGTGGAGGTGGTTTGTCACGAAAGGGTCCACCATAACTATTGTCTTGGTATGCATCACAGAATGGTTGTTGGTTATAGCGCATTGGAGGGGATTGTTGCCAAGAAGGTTGATCAAATCCTTGTGGCTCCTCCCATCTTTGATTCTTCCAACCTTGATGCCTATTTTCATTATAGTTTCCATTCTTTATAACAACATTGGAACCAAACTTGAAACCAGATGGGTGAGAATTCATAGTAGCTAAAGAAAATAAGAATTAATAAAAATTAATGAAAATAAACTCCTAAAACTAAAAATACTAACAAAGAAACGAAAAAGTAAATATTTACAATAACCAATAATAAGGCACACGTTTGCAATTTCCCGGCAACAGTGCCATTTTGACGAACTGATTCTTGCTAGTAAAGAAATTCACAAATAAATTCCCGTTGTAAGTATAGTTTCTAAACCAACTAAAATCCTTTTGTACAAAAGTTTTGGTTGTCACTTAAGCAAAGCCAATAAAATTGATAACCGAAGTATTGAGACCTCGGGTCATCTTCTCAAGGAATTGTAGGGAGGTATGACTTATTATTGGTTATGGAAAAAGGTATATTTTTGGGGTTTTTGAATAATGAACAAGAAAAGTAAATTGCAAGAATTAAAGTAATAACTAATAAAGCTCTTAGCAAGGTATGAGAACTGGAAATCCCATCCTAGTCATCCTTACAGGTGTGATGAGAATTGGCTTTTGCTCCCACTTAGTTAACCCTTACTAAATAAAGAAAAGTCAAGTGGACTAATCAATTTGATTCCTCAAGTCCTAGTCAACTCTTTTGGGAAGACTAGCTTTAGAGGAATCCAAATCAATCAACAAATTCCAATTTTTCAATCAACAGCTGAGTTTGACAACTCAAGTGTCACCAATTACTCAACCAAAGCCAAAAGGGAAAAATCCAAATTATTTATATCATAAATAGAAGAAAACAATCATAAATCTGAAATACCTCAAATTTCATTTAAACATAAATTCAAATCTAACATGGGAAGGTTCATAAGCCAATTTGGTAACATAAGTAATTAACAAGTAAAAGCATTAGAGTAAATAAAAGTAGAAGAGAAACATAAATTAAAGGAACATTGAACCTGGAATGAAGAAATAACCATAAACTAAGAGAAATCCTAATTCTAAAACCTAGGAGAGAGAGGAGAGAGCCTCCCTCTCTAGAAACTACATTTAAAACCTAAATTGTGAATAATGAATGCTGTATGTATGAATGGATCGATTCCCCTTCCTTATAGCCTCTAATATGTGTTTTCTGGGCCGAAGAGATAGAGATAACAACACCTGCTTTTAATGAAGCAAATTTTGAGAGGGTTGAAAGGCTAATTAAATTTTAACAAAGCAGCTGCTCTTTTGGCCATGGTGAATTTCTTAACAGCTGCTTTTCACTAAATCTTGTCATGTTTAAGGTATTTGAATTCTGACTTTATTTATGTTATGCAGACACTAAATATGGGATCCCTCTTTTATGCAACTTTGAATTCACTATCATACTTTTATATGGTAATTTTTATTTTATTATTATTATTATTTTATATTGCTGTTATTGATGTCTTTTCTCAATTTATTCTCTTCTTATTTATGTTACCAACCTTTCTTATTATGCAGGTTTTCTCATGGGGAGGGTACGCTTTTATCATTAACCTTATTCCAATGCATGTACTCCTGTGCATAGTTACTGGTCGCTATTCTTCACAGCTGTACATTGCATATGCACCTCTTGTAAGTATCTATTTTGATCATGCAGTTATGTAAGATTTTAAACGAATGCTTTTGCCTTTTTTGGTTTGGAGTTGGAAAAATGCATATTACTTTATCTTAGGTTTGAAAGGTAAGCCCTAATCTGAATATTGTTTATGGTAGTTTTGGTACTCAGAGTGAGGTGTTATATAACCAGCATTTACTTACTTGTTATACCAACTAGAACTGGAATTGGAATTAAGATTGGATGTGAACTGTGCATGCTACATAATTAGAGAATGTCTGTTCTCTGATTCTTACCTAGATACTGATTAACATTATGAATTCTCTCTGTGCAGGTTGTATTGGGCACACTGCTGGCTGCCCTAGTGCCTGTTGTTGGGTTTAATGCTGTAATGACATCAAAGCATTTTGCATCCTTTCTGGTGCGTTTTCATTTATTCTTTGGACAAAGTAAAGTATCCATGTTTGTGTTTTAACCTATTAGTAACATGTAATTCATGTTTTGTATTTTTCCTTCTATTCATATCCTATTAATTAATCTCTTTTAAGCCTTATCTTTTTCCCCTGATTTTCTTGTCCAGGTTTTTATTATCATCCATGTGGTGGCTCTTATGTACCATATTAAAGGGATTCTTTCCCCGAAAATTTTCAAAGTAGCTTTGGCACTAGTTGTTTCCATTGGCCTGTTAGTATCTATTTAATTAGCTTATTTGACTACACCAAATAATCCGGTGAGAAATTAAATGGATGCTCTGTGTCTGTATTTTGCAGAGCAGTGTGTTGTGCAATGGTAGCAGTAATAATAGCTCTTGTAGCTTCTAGCCCAACAAAGGGTTGGAGTGAAAAAAGTTTAAGTCTACTTGATCCGTAAGTACTTCATTTGCTGCTCTCTTTTTATACTCTTGATTTTGTTACTCAACCCAAAAATAAGTATTAGAAAATTAATTTCAGTGTTATCGCATGACCTCTCACATCCTGTTTTGTTTCTTGTGTTTGGGGTGCTTGTTGATCCTATAATTTTCATGATAATTTTAGAATTATTAAATATAGCTAAATATGATTGCCTACATAAATACACTGTTCAGCAGAATATCATTACCCATGAAGTTATTAAATGTTGTTTTGCTTAATTAGATAATATTTTAAAGTCTAATTGCATGAAATGGTAGAAACTTTTCAATTTTCTACACTGCATTTGTTGTTTTTTTATGCTGAATTGCTGATTGTTTTGCTAATTAACTCAATTCATGCTTGCATTCATTGTTGTTGTGCTATGATTAAGGGAACATTTTGAATGCACTAACTAGTCCATGGATTCCTTTTCTGTAAATAAAAGATATACTTGAAGATATGGCTTTGGTCTTCTAGACTCAATATATTATCCGATTCAAATGATAATGATAATGATAATAATAAACCAAGCTGTGAAATGAAAATTAATTAATTAATAATGAAAATAATAAGAAACTTGGCTGTGGAATGAAAATTAATTAAAATGAACATGATTTTCTTTCAGGCAATAGTTCAGCGTGAAAATAAGCACTCTAGAAGCAAATAATCAAGACAAAAGAAGGATTGGAGTAAGGACAGAGATTATCATGACAAAGTGCACCCAAAGCTATGATGGAGATTTTATGTATTAAGAGCTACATGTTAAGACATTTATAATTAAAAAATTATGTTATGTTAGATACTTTATTTGTATAGGGGTTATTATTTTTTATTTTTAATACTAAAAAATAATATATTATGTTTAAGACATTGTTTATGAGTTATATAATATTTTGTTTATGAGTATTGATTTTTTGCTATTGAGAAAGTTTAATAAAAAAATTATTTGTTTAATCCGATAAAAATAACGGTTCAAATTTGTCTTTGTAAATGATAAAACAATGTCACTTTTATCTAGTAAAAAGGGCAGTTTGTAACTGTCATTTTAAACAACATGAAATGCCATTTTAACTCAGTAAAAATGGCGGTTTCAAACGCCATTTTAACCAACTAAAAATACCGTTTTAACCAACAAAAATCTTGCTCTGTCAGGGGAAAAATGATAGTTTATAAACGCCGTTTTAACTAGCCAAAAATGCCATTTTAATCTTGGAAATAACGGCGGTTTGAACCACCATTTTAACCAACCAAAATCGCCGTTTTAACCCTGAAAATAACGGCGATTTGGACCACCATTTTAACCAACCAAAAAATGCCATTTTATTCGGAAATAATGACGGTTTGAACCGCCATTTTAACCTATTCAAAAACCACCATTTTAACCCAGGGAATTGTGGCGGTTTTATGAAAACTACCGTAATAACCAGAATGGCGTCCAGAATTACGTCGTTTTCTAAAATCGCTGTTTCTAGTAATAATGGCGGTTCAAACCGCCATAAATACCAAAAAAACCGCCATTTTAACCAAATTTTTTTGTAGTGCAAGGAGCTGACTTGTGAAAAAAACCCTAGTAGAAAAATAGATCTTATACAAATAGCAAAATCACTTCAGTTTACAAGTAAGGAGAGAGAACCATAGTTTTGAGTTTCCTTGAGAGCTTTTCTGTGAGAGTTAAACGTTTTAGACATTGTTTCTGCATCAAAGAAATATTCTGCCAAGATGGAGAGCTTCATCAGAGAGTGCTTAATTAGGTTCAACTTATAGCGTCTTCTTCATGGTTTATCATTGAGTACTCTGTTTGTATGTTATGTCTTTTTTTGTTTCTATTCAATGAAAAAGGCATAAAAGAGAGCCATTAAAAAAAGCCAATGAGAGAAAAGACATAGAGAGAAACTTAGAGAGAAAAGCCAAGATTTATTTTTCTCTCCTTTGTTTGTATTTCTGTTTTGTTTCTTATTTTTGAGTTGTATCCCTTGCAAGTTTGGTAAGCACTTTGCTGTTGAAAGCTAGGGTGAGTTTTTAGTCAAATCTGGTTTGGGTTAGAATCTGGATTTGTCCCAGATAGAATTGGGTAGAATCCTAGAAAATTGGTGTATGTAATATTTGACATAATAGTGAAAATTTCACTGCTGTTGTGGTGGAGACTGGATGTAGTTGTATTGCACGAGGCAATTGAACCAGGATACATGATTGTGTCATCTTTTTCTCCCCTGCATTGATTTTGTTTTTCACAATTTATGAGACAAAACGAAATCGTCTCTTGCATAATCCATCTTGCAGACAGAACAAAAGCTAAGTTACTTTTTCTAGTTTGAGGTAAAATTAATCAAGGTTAAAAGAAGACCATAGATTCAACCCTCATTCTCTAGGTCAACACGAACTTTCAATTGGTATCAGGAGCTAGGTCTCAAGAATCAAACTTCACAGCTTAGAAGAAAGGTCCAATGGCTAACAACTTGGGTGCAAATGTTGTGTCCTACACTCTAACAGAGGGTCAGTCAAACAACAGACATCCTTTCTTTAATGGGAAGAACTATGCTTACTGGAAGGAAAGAATGAAGATTTTTGTCAATCCATTGACTACAACATATGAAAAATTACTGTGAATGGTCATAAATTTCCAACAAAGACAAGTGCTGATGGAGTGGTGACTCCAAAGGAAGAAGCCAAATGGAATGATGAAGATAAGAAGAAAGTTGAGATAAATACCAAAGCCATCAACTTGATGCACTGTGCTATCAGTTTTGAGGAATACAGGAAGGTATCTAGATGCAAGACGGCAAAGGAGATTTGGGATAAACTCCAAGTCACACATGAAGATACTAAACAAGTGAAAGAAACAAGGATTGATATGCTGCGAAAAGAGTATGAAATGTTTTCCATGATGGATGGAGAAAATATTGAAAAGATGTTTGTGAGATTCTCAATCATCATAAAAAATTTGGATGCTATGCACATAACCCACACTGAACAAACCCTTGTGAGAAAAGTCCTTAGAAGCCTTACAAAAGAATGGAAAACAAAAGCTACTGTCCTAGCTGAGAGCAAGAACCTAAGTCCTTTAACCTATGATGAGTTGAGAGACAAACTTCTAGCATATAAAACCACAAATACCAGCCAAGACACAAAAAAATGAGTGACCCTAAAATCAAAAGTTGAATTATTGGATGATGAATCTAATGATAGTTTTTCAGATGATGAAATTATCTTTTTTGCTAGGAGATTGAGAAGGCTAATGAGGAGTAAAGGCAAGTACAAGGGATCAAGTTCAAAGGAGCAAAAGAAGGAACTAAGAAAAGTCATATATCACTATTGCAAAGAGGCAGGTCACTTCAAATACAACTGTCCAAAACTCAAAAAGGAAGACAAGGCGAAGAAAGAAAAGAAGAAGGTGCTCATGGCTTCTTGGGAGGATATTGAGAATGATTCGGATGAGGATGAAGACTTTGAATATGAAGAACAAATCTATTTTATAGCTGGTGATGATTAATTAGATGAGGTAAATTACTTTGACTTGTTCAGTGAAGACTTACATGTTATTATTGATGATCTCACTCACCATTCTAAAAAATTATTAAATAAATACAATAAATGCAAGTCTAAAAATGAAATATTGAAAGCAGAAAATAATTTTTTGAAAAAAAAAGTATAGAAAACCGAATGTGCTATTGATCATGTTGAAGAAAATAGATTTTTAAAATGTGAAATTAAAAAATTCAAAGGAAAGCACATTGTTGATCCTTCTCAAGAACTTGTTGCTGAAAATGAAAGATCGAATGAAATGATTAAAAGTTTGAATAATGATTTAGCAAAATTTATACAGAGTTCAAGCAACTTGGACAAATTACTTGCTAATAAAAGACTAGTATTTGAAAAATTAGGCTTGGGTTATGTAACTAAAAATTATGCAGTTTTTGAAAAACCATTTGCTAAAATCATGGCATCATCTTCAAAAACAAAATTCTCATTTGATAAATCTGGTCTTGGGTATTTCTCTAACAATGATGTTGTCTTTGAGAAACCATATTTTGATAAAAATGCATCATCATCAAGAAACAAATCTGTTTCAAAAAATTCTGGTCTGGGTTATTTCACAAACAATGAGGTTGTCTTTGAAAAATCATACTTTTTGACAAAAGAGCCTCATATTCAAAAACCCCATTTGTGTCAAAAAATTCTGATTCAAGCTTTGTTGCTAAAAGAGGTGCTAATGCTAGAAATCTCTTTGTCAAAAGAAATGCTCCTTTCTAAAAAATCACTAAATTCCAAACTTTTAATCACTATAAGCATCATAACTTCAATCGTTTTCAGCATCATGCACACAAAAATCACTGCTTTAACTGTAATAAACATGGTCGCTCTTCTTCTCAATGCTTATTGTCAAAAGAAGAGTGAGAAATAAAATATACAAGGTTATTTGTGATTTCAATACACTTGGACAACCAAGATGGATTAACTTCGAAGGATCCAAATTAGTTTGGATACCTAAGGTTACTTAAGATTATGTGTAGATTTGCCTAGCATCCAAGAAGAAGAAAGACATGTGGTACTTGGAGAGGGGATGCTCTAGGCACATGATAGGAAAGTCAACATTCTTTGTCAAACTTAACAAGTATATTTGATACAAAAATTGTTGTCGGTCTAGATTTTTCTCTTGTAGAAATGAGGACTTCGTTGTAAGCATAGCTCAAAACCAACAAACAACTCTCACATCAAATTAAAATATGGTTTTGTCACAAAGAACAAACCCCAAATAAGAATTAACCAAAGTATTTAAACTCTGGATCGTCTCACGAGGATGGCAATGAAGTGGTCAATTATTGGCTATGAAGGGGCAAAGGGGGGAGGTTATTAATAAGAGGGCAAGAAATTAAATGACAAAATGCGTAAATCAAGCAAGTAATTAAAAGAAGTAAGATAAATGACTCTTGGCTAAGACTTAGGTAATTGAGCGGATATTTTATACGCTTTTTGGGGGTATTTTCATGTAGTTTTTAGTAGGATCTAGCTACTGTTTAGTATATTTTTATTAGTTTTTATGCAAAAATCACATTTCTGGACTTTACTATGAGTTTGTGTGTTTTTTTTTTTGTGATTTCAGGTATTTTCTGGCTGAAATTGAGGGACCTGAGCAAAAATCTGATTCAGAAGCTGAAAAAGGACTGCAGATGCTGTTGGATTCTGACCTCCCTGCACTCGAAATGGATTTTCTGGAGCTACAGAAGCCCAAATGGCGCACTCCTAATTGCGTTGGAAAGTAGACATCCAGGGCTTTCCAGCAATATATAATAGTACATACTTTACCCAAGTTTTGACGATGCAAATTGGCGTTTAACGCCAAGTCTTTACCCTATTCTAGCGTTAAACGCCAGAAACAGGTTACAAACCAGAGTTAAACGCCAGAAACATGCTACAACCTGGCGTTTAACTGCAAGAAAAATCTCTACAGATGGAAGCTTTAATGCTCAGCCCAAGCACACACCAAGTGGGCACCGGAAGTGGATTTCTGCACTATCTATCTTAGTTTACCCATTTTCTGTAAACCTAGGTTATTAGTTTAGTATAAAAACTACTTTTAGAGATTTATTTTGTACCTCATGACATTTTACATGTTTCATATTGTATTTCTGACGGCATGAGTTTTTAAACCCCATGGTTGGGGGTGAGGAGCTCTGCTGTGTTTCGATGAATTAATGCAATTACTACTATTTTTCATTCAATCACGCTCGTCTCTATTCTAAGATATTCACTCGCACTTTACCCTGATGGATGTGATGATCCGTGACACTCATCATCATTCTTACTTATGAATGCGTGCCTGACAACCACCTCCGTTCTATTTGCACAAGCTTGAGTTTGTATCTCTTAGCCTCCTGGTTCACGATCAGAGTCTTCGTGGTATAGGCTAGAATTATTGGTGGCCATTCCTGAGATCCGAAAAGTCTAAACCTTGTCTATGGTATTCCAAGTAGGATCTGGGAAGGGATGACTATGACGAGCTTCAAACTCGCGAGTGTTGGGCGTAGTGACAGACGCAAAAGAATCAATGGATTCTATTCCAACATGAGTGAGAACCGACAGATGATTAGCCGTGTGGTGACAGCACATTTGGACCATTTTCACTGAGAGGATGGATGGTAGCCATTGACAGCGGAGATCCACCAACATATAGCTTGCCATGGAAGGAGATCTACGTGCGTGAAGAAGAAGACCGTAGGAAAATAGAAATTCAGAAGACAGAGCATTTCCAAAACCTCAACCTGTTCTCCATTACTGAATACAAGTATTTATTTTATGTTATTTACTCTTCATAAATCCAATCATTTTTATTACTAATTTCCTGACTAAGAGTTACAGAATAACCATAGCTTGCTTCAAGCTAACAATCTCCGTGGGATCGACCCTTACTCACGTAAGGTATTACTTGGACGACCCAGTGCACTTGCTGGTTAGTTGTGCGGAATTGTAAAAGTGTGATTGTGATTTCGTGCACCAAGTTTTTGGCGCCGTTGCCGGGGATTATTCGATTTCGGACAACTGACGGTTTATTTTGTTGCTTAGATTAGGAAAAATTTACCTTTTTCGTTTAGAATCACTAAAATTGCGTCTTTTATTATTGTTTTTGGTTGAAACTTTTTTTTAAAATCCTTATTTTCTCTTTTTAAATTTTTTGAAAATTTTTATAAACTAATAATTGAGTTTAGTTTCATATTTTAAGTTTGGTGTCCTTTGTGCTTCTATTTTCTTATAAATTTTTCAAAAGTTGTTTTTAGCGTTCAACGTGATATTCAAAGTTTTCCTGTTTATTTCCTTTGTTTTGATCTAAAAATTTAAGTTTGGTGTCATTTTTACTGTTTTTCTCTTTCTTCATTAAATTCAAAAATATCTTTTCTCTTTATTTTAATTGATTTTCAAATTTTCCTTTAAAAATTCAGATTTTTATTTTAAAACTTTCTATTCTATCTTATCTTAGTTTTGAAATTTCAAAATTCAAAATCTTTTTCAAAAATCATATCCAAAATTTTTCAAATCTTCTTAATTAAGTAATTATTTTCGTTTTCAATTTATTTTTCTCTTGGTTTTCAAAATTTACATTTTAATTTCTAAGTATTTTATTTTATCTTATTATTTTTATTTATTCCTAATAATTCGGTTTGTTTCTACTTAAATAAAATAAAAAAACAAAAATATATTTTGTTTGCAATTCATATCAATTCTATTTTATCCATCATGGACCTAAATGGAAATGAACAGTCCAGAAGGACTCATTACTGCTGCATATGGGAGTAGCATCTGTATACCCCCCATCAAAGCAAGTAGTTTTGAGCTAAATCCTCAGCTCATTGTCATGGTGCAGCAAAATTGCCAGTATTCCGGTCTTCCACAGGAAGAACCTACTGAGTTTCTGGCACAGTTCTTACAAATTGCTGACACAGTACGTGACAAGGAAGTAGATCAGGATGTCTACAGATTATTACTGTTTCCATTTGCTGTAAAAAGATCAAGCTAAGAGGTGGTTAATAACCAACCCACAGCAAGCATAAGAACATATAAATAGTTATCAGACAAATTCCTGAATCAATATTTCCCTCCAAAAAGGATGACACAGCTAAGGCTGGACATCCAAGGCTTTAAACAAGAGGATGATGAATCCCTTTATAACGCTTGGGAGAGGTACAGAGGGATGCTAAGGAAATGCCCCTCTGAAATGTTTTCAGAGTGGGTGCAGTTAGACAACTTCTACTACGGGCTTACAGAAAAAGCTCAGGTATCTCTAGACCACTCAGCTGGTGGATCTATACATATGAGAAAGACTATTGAAGATGCTCAAGAGCTTATCGATATAGTTGCTAGAAATCAGCATCTGTACATAAGTAATGAGTCATCCATGAAAGAAGAAACTAAGGCAGTATCAACTGACTTTAGTCCTCAGGAACAAGTTGCTGAACTCAATCAACAACTATTTTCTATAACAAGGCAGTTAGCAGAATTCAAGAAGATGCTACAAGAAACCAAAAATGCTAACAAGGATATAGAATCACAATTGAACCAAACAAAATAGCAGTTATCAAAACAGATAACAGAGGAGTGCCAAGCAGTTCAATTAAGAAGTGGAAAAACATTAAATACCTTATCTTAAAGCAGCAGAAAGCCAAGAAAAGAACAGCTAACAGAGGATGAGCAACCTACTACCCAAAATCTCTCTGAGGATAGTAAGAGCCCAGAGTGGACTAAGTCTGGCGTTCAAACGCCAGAAAAGGGTGAAAACTGGCGTTAAATGCCCAATCCATGTCCAGTTCTGGCATTCAAACGCCAGAAAAGGATAGGAATCTGGCGTTAAATGCCCAATTCATGTCCAGTTCTGGCGTTCAAACGCCAGTGAGGGATCAGACACCTGCAAGTGCTAATAATAACTCCCTCAAGAAGGCTTCTCAACCTGCCTCTGTAGGAATTAAACCTGCAGCAACTAAGGTTGAAGAATATAAAGCCAAAATGCCTTATCCTCAGAAACTCCGCCAAGTGGAATAGGATAAACAATTTTCCCGCTTTGCAGACTATCTCAAGACTCTTGAAATAAAGATTCCGTTTGCAGAGGCACTTGAGCAAATACCCTCTTATGCTAAGTTCATGAAAGAGATCTTAAGTCATAAGAAGGATTGGAGAGAAACAGAAAAAGTTTTTCTCACTGAAGAATGCAGTGCAGTCATTCTAACAAGCTTACCATAAAAGCTTAAGGATCCCGGAAGCTTTATGATACCATGCACATTAGAGGGTACTTGTACCAAGACAGCTCTATGTGACCTTGGGGCAAGTATCAATCTGATCCTTGCATCCACTATCAGAAAGCTTGGCTTAACTGAAGAGGTCAAACCAACCCGGATATGTCTTCAACTTGCTGATGGCTCCATAAATATCCATCAGGCATAATTGAGGACATGATTGTCAAGGTTGGGCCATTTGCCTTTTTCACTGACTTTGTAGTGCTGGAAATAGAGGAGCACAAGAGTACAACTCTCATTCTAGGAAGACCTTTCCTAGCAACTGGACGAACCCTCATTGATGTCCAAAAAGGGGAAGTAACCTTGAGAGTCAATGAGGATGAGTTCAGGCTGAATGCTGTTGAGGCAATGAAGCATCCAGACACATCAAAAGACTACATGCATGTTGATATTATTGACTCCCTGGTAGAGGAGATCAACATGGCTGAGAGTCTCGAATCAGAACTAGAAGACATATTTAAAGATGTTCAGCCTGATCTGGAGGAATCAGAGGATATAAAAGAGCCTCTGAAAATTCCTCAAGAAGAGGAGAAACCTCCTAAACCCGAGCTCAAACCACTACCACCATCCCTGAAATATGCATTTCTGGGAGAAGGTGACACTTTTTCGGTGATCATAAGCTCTGCTTTAAATCCACAAGAAGAGAAAGCACCACTTCAAGTGCTAAGGACACACAAGATAGCTCTTGGGTGGTCCATAAGTGACCTTAAGGGCATAAGCCCAGCTAGATGCATGCACAAGATCCTATTGGAGGATGATGCTAAGCCAGTGGTTCAACCACATAGGCGGGTAAATCCAGCCATGAAGGAGGTGGTGCAGAAAGAGGTCACCAAGTTACTAGAGGCTGGGATTATTTATTCTATTTCTGATAGCCCCTGGGTGAGCCCTGTCCGAGTTGTCCCCAAGAAGGGAGGCATGACAGTGGTTCATAATGAAAAGAATGAACTGGTTCCTACAAGAATAGTTACGGGGTGGCGTATGTGTATTGACTACAGAAGGCTCAATACAGCCACCAGGAAGGATCACTTTCCTTTACCATTCATAGACCAGATGCTAGAGAGACTAGCAGGTTGATTAGCGGATAATTTATACGTTTTTTGGCATTGTTTTTAGGTAGTTTTTAGTATATTTTAGTTAGTTTTTATTATATTTTTATTAGTTTTTAAATAAAAATCACAATTCTGGACTTTACTATGAGTTTTTGTGTTTTTCTGTTATTTCAAGTATTTTCTGGCTGAAATTAAGGGACCCGAGCAAAAATCTGATTCAGAGGCTGAAAAAGGACTCTAGATGCTGTTGGATTCTGACCTCCCTGCACTAGAAATGGATTTTCTGGAGTTACAAAAACCCAATTGGCGCGTTATCAATTGCGTTGGAAAGTAGACATCTTGGGCTTTCCAGCAATATATAATAGTCCATATTTTGCCCGAGATTTGGTGTCCCAAACTGGCGTTCCAAGTCAGCATAAAAATTCTGGCGTCAAAACGCCAGAACTGGCATAAAAGCTGGAGTTAAACGCCCAAACTGGCACAAAAGCTGGCGTTTAACTCCAAGAAAAGTCTTTACATGTGAAAGCTTCAATGCTCAGCTCAAGCATATACCAAGTGGGCCCGGAAGTGGATTCTGCATCATTTACTCATTTCTGTAAATAGGACCTTTTGCTATTGTATTTGGATACCTCATGACACTTTACATGTTTCATATTGTATTTCTGACGGCATGAGTCTCTAAACCCCATGGTTGGGGGTGAGGAGCTCTGCTGTGTCTCGATGAATTAATGCAATTACTACTGTTTTCCATTCTATTACGCTTGTTTCTATTCTAAGATATTCACTCGCACTTCAACCTGATGAATGTGATGATCCGTGACACTCATCATTATTCTCACCTATGAACGCGTGCCTGACAACCACCTCCGTTCTAACTGTAATAGCTTGAGTGCATATCTCTTGGGTTTCTAAACTAAGATTAGAACCTTCGTGGTATAGGCTAGAATTATTGGCGGCCATTCCTGAGATCCAAAAAGTCTAAACCTTGTCTGTGGTATTCCGAGTAGGATCTGGGAAGGGATGACTGTGACGAGCTTCAAACTCACGAGTGCTGGGCGTAGTGATAGACGCAAAAGGATCAATGGATCCTATTCCAACATGAGTAAGAACTGACAGATGATTAGCCGTGCGGTGACAGCGCATTTGGACCATTTTTACTGAAAGGACGGATGGTAGCTATTGACAACGGTGATCCACCAACATACAGCTTGCCATGGAAGGAGCCTTGCATGCATGAAGAAGAAGACAGTAGGAAAGCAGAGATTCAGAAGATAGAGCATCTCCAAAACCTCAACCTGTTCTCCATTACTGCATAACAAGTATTTATTTAATGTTCTTTTACTTTTTACAATCAAATCTGAGAATTATTGATATCCTGACTAAGAGTTACAAGATAACCATAGCTTACTTCAAGCCGACAATCTCTGTGGGATCGACCTTTACTCAGGTAAGGTATTACTTTGACGACCTAGTTCACTTACTGGTTAGTTGTGCGGGATTGCAAAAGTGTGATTGTAATTTTGTGCACCACAAGTCATGAATATTACTGCTTTTTGGATGGCTATTCAGGTTACAAACAAATTGCAGTAGATCCTCAGGACCAAGAGAAAACAGCATTCACATGTCCTTCTGGAGTGTTTGCCTACAGAAGGATGCCTTTTGGTCTGTGCAATGCACGTGCAACCTTTCAGAGGTGCATGCTCTCTATCTTCTCTTATATGGTAGAGAAATTTTTGGATGACTTCATGGATGGCTTTTCAGTATTTGGAGACTCATTCAGCTCCTGCCTTGACCATTTAGCACTTGTTCTGAAAAGATGCCAAGAGACCAACCTAGTTTTAAACTGGGAAAAATGTCACTTTATGGTGACTGAAGGGATTGTCCTTGGGCATAAAATTTCAAACAAGGGAATATAAGTGGATCAAGCTAAAGTTGAAGTAATTGAAAAATTACCACCACCTGCCAATGTTAAGGTAATCAGAAGCTTTCTGGGGCATGCAGGATTCTACAGGAGGTTTATAAAGGATTTTTCAAAAATTGCAAAACCTCTGAGCAATCTGCTAGCTGCTGACACACCATTTGTGTTTGACACAGAGTGTCTGCAGGCGTTTGAAACTCTGAAAGCTAAGCTAGTCAAAGCACCAGTGATTTCTGCACCAGACTGGACATTACCATTCGAACTAATGTGTGATGCCAGTGACCATGCCATTGGTGCAGTATTAGGATAGAAGCATAACAAACTTCTGCACGTTATTTACTATGCCAGCTATGTTCTAAATGACGCACACAAAAACTACACAACCACAGAAAAAGACTTGCTTGTAGTGATTTTTGCCATTGACAAGTTTAGATCCTATTTAGTAGGTTCAAAAGTGATTGTGTATACTAACCATGCTGCTCTTAAATATCTACTCACAAGGCAAGATTCAAAACCCAGGCTTATAAGATGGGTGTTGCTTCTGCAAGAGTTTGATATAGAAATAAGAGATAGAAAAGGGACAGAGAACCAGGTAGCTGATCACCTGTCCCGGATAGAACCAATAGTAGGGGCGTCCCTCCCTCCTACTGAGATCTCTGAGACCTTTTCGGATGAGCAAATCTTCGCCATTTAGGAAGCACCATAGTTTGCAGACATTACAAATTATAAAGCTGTGAGGTTCATACCCAAGGAGTACAGCAGGCAGCAAACGCAAAAACTAATTTCTGATGCAAAGTACTACTTATGGGATGAACCATATCTCTTTAAGAGATGTGCAGATGGAATGATCCGCAGATGCGTGCCCAGAGAAGAGGCACAGAAGATCCTATGGCATTGCCATGGATCAAAATATGGAGGACATTTCGGAGGTGAGCGAACAGCCACTAAGGTCCTCCAATGTGGGTTCTACTGGCCTACTCTCCATAGAGATGCCCGAGAGTTTGTGCATAACTGTGACAGTTGCCAGAGAGCTGGTAACATACCTCATGGTTATGCCATGCCTCAACAAGGGATCTTAGAGATTGAGTTATTTAATGTATGAGCTATTGACTTCATGGGTCCTTTCCCACCATCGTACTCAAACACGTACATTCTGGTGGCAGTAGACTACGTATCTAAATGGGTAGAAGCAATTGCCACACCCATTAATGATACTAAGACAGTGCTGAAGTTCCTCAAGAAACATATCTTCAGCAGATTTGGTGTTCTTAGAGTACTAATCAGTGACGGGGGCACTCATTTCTGCAATAAATAGCTTTACTCTGCTATGGTCCGATATGGAATCAGCCACAAAGTAGCAACTCCATATCATCCACAGACAAATGGGCAAGCTGAAATCTCTAATAGAGAACTAAAAAGAATCTTGGAACGGACTGTAATTGCCCGTAGAAAGAATTGGGCAAAAAGCTTGGATGATGCTCTGTGGGCATACAGAACAGCATTCAAAACTCCTATATGGACCTCTCCATACCAGCTTGTGTATGGCAAGGCCTGTCATCTGCCCGTGAAACTAGAACATAAAGCCTACTGGGCAACCAGATTCCTAAACCTGGATGCTAAGTTAGCTGGAGAGAAAAGATTGCTCCAGCTGAATGAGCTAGAGGAATTCAGACTCAATGCTTTTGAAAATGCAAAAATTTATAAGGAGAAAGCAAAAAGGTGGCATGACAAGAAACTGTCATCTAGAGTCTTTGAACCAGGACAGAAGGTTCTGCTGTTTAACTCTAGGCTCAGACTTATCCCCGGGAAATTGAAATCCCGGTGGAGGGGACCATATGTGATTACAAGTGTGTCACCCTATGGATATGTTGAGCTTCAGGATATTGACTCTGACAAAAAGTTCATTGTTAATGGACAATGAATCAAACATTATCTTGAAAGCAATTTTGAGCAAGAATGCTCAAAACTGAGACTAGAATAAAGCTCAGTCAAGGTCCAACTAAAGACGATAAAGAAGCGCTTACTGGGAGGCAACCCAGCCATTAGTAAGTTATTTGTTTTAGTTAATACTTATAGAAGTTTGATATAAATTTTCTTCAAGATTAATCATCAAATTGTAGGAATTCACAGAGTTACAGAAGGATTCAGTGCAAAAAGCAGAGAAAAGGAGCTCACTGGCAAGAAAATGCCAGTAAGGGGCATTTTGGGCGTTAAACGCCAGAATGGATACTATTCTGGGCGTTTAACGCCAGTAAAGATACCATTTTGGGTGTTAAACGCCAGAATGGGTACCATTCTGGGCATTTAATGCCAGAATTGCAGCATCCTGGGCGTTCAGAAAAACGCCCAGTAACAAAAGATTTCTGGCGTTTAACGTCAGCCAGGGTACCTGGCTGGGCGTTAAACGCCCACAATGGCCAACATATGGGCGTTAAACGCCTGAATGGATACCATTCTGGGCGTTTAACGCCAGAAAGGCAGGGAGAGAGGATTTTGTTTTTCACTTCAAAATTTTTCAAATTTTCATGTTTTGACTCATAATTTTCTGCATAAACATGTTACAAATTTTCATCATTCACCTTCAATTTTCAAAAATTCAACAATTTTCTAAATCCCTTTTCAAATTTCTTTCAAATCCTTCCCAAATCTTCTTCAAAAACTCAAGTATCTTCTCAATTTCTTTCCAAATCTTTTCCAACTCATCATATCATCTCTTAATTCTTAGATGTATCAACAAATTTTCAGATTTAACCTCTTTATATCTTTTCCATTTAAAAATCTCATCTTTTTCATATCATGGTTCTATTTTTTTCACCAATCATATCTCTATGTCATATCTTCTTCAAAATTTCGAAATCCCTCCCCTCCACTTATAAATACACATTCGTCCATCCCACCTCTTCACCATTTGAATTTGCCTCTCCTCCTATCTCTCTCCTTTCCTTTTTTTTGCTTGAGGGCAAGCAAACCTCTAAGTTTGGTGTGTTTTTCCATGATCACCGAGCTAAGACTCATTAAGATCATGGCTCCTAAGAGAAAACAAACCAATTTAAGAGGTAAGAAAGAGAATACTCCAAAGAGTCTTTGGAATCAAGAGAGGTTCTTAACCAAAGAACATGCAGACCATTACCACAAAATAATGGGTCTGAGGTCAGTGATCCCAGAAGTTAAATTTGATCTGAAAGAAGATGAATATCCGGAGATCCAAGAGCAAATTCGAAACAGAGGATGGGAAATTCTAGCTAATCCTGAGACAAAGGTTGGAAGAAACATGGTTTAGGAATTCTACTCAAATTTGTGGCTGACAGATAAGCAGAGAATAACTGGAACCGCCTTTCATACCTACCGAACTATGGTCAGGGGGAGGATTATTTACTTCCACCTGGACAAAATAAGAGAGGTCTTCAAACTGCCTCAACTACAAGATGATCTAGAATCCTTTAATAGGAGAATGGTGAGAGTAGATAATGAGTTGAACCAAGTTCTAGAGGACATATGCCTCCTTAGAACTAAGTGGATAAACAATTCAAAAGGTGTCCCAAACCAACTCAAGAGAGGAGATCTCAAACCAGTCGCAAGAGGCTGGTTGGACTTTATTGGGCGTTCTATACTGCCCACTAGCAACCGCTCTGAGGTCACTGTCAAAAGAGCAGTGATGATTCATTGTATTATGCTAGGAAACAAAGTGGAGATTCATCATCTAATTTCCTGTGAGATTTACACAATTGCAAACAAGAACTCTACTGAAGCCAAACTGGCATACCCAAGCTTAATTTCTCTGCTATGTAAAGATGCTGGGGTGAGGATGGGAGTAGATGAATTCATCCCAATCGAACACCCAATCACCAAGAAGTCAATGGAAGGACAACAAGTGCAAGATAATTCCATCAAAAGGAGGGTGCAGGAGTTCCTCCCAGAAATCCCTGAAATTGACTACTGGACCCGCCTAGAAGCATCTGTCACCAAGCTGCAAAAAGCTGTGGAGCAACTTAAGGAAGAACAGCAGAATCAAAACTGCATGCTCTGCAAGCTGCTTAAGGAACAGGAGAAGCAGGGGGCGTGAGCTATAGGAGCTGAAGCGCCAGAAGCTCTCCCTTGAAGGACCAAACACCCCACCGATTGAAGGAGCATCCACTTCTCAAAATTAAGGTTGTTGAGTCCTAACTCTGTGATAACCTTTATTATTAGGAATCTATTTTAAGATTCATTTATTTTTCTATTTTTAATTTTCTGTCTTCTATTATCAATGGTCTGCTCTTATATTTATTTTTTAGTCTTATTTTTATTTTCCATGATTAATAAAATTTAAAGTTTATGTCTTAAAGTTATGAATGCCCTATAAATCCATCACCTCTCTTAAAAGAAAAATGTTTTAAATCACAAAAGAAAAAGAAGTACATGAATTTCGAATTTTAAAACAATTTAATTATTTTGATGTGGTGGCAATACTTTTTGCTTGTCTGAATGAATGCTTGAACAGTGCGTATTTTTGAATTTGTTGTTTATGAATGTTAAAATTGTTGGCTCTTGAAAGAATAATGGAAAAGGAGAAATGTTATTGGTAATCTGAAAAATCATAAAAATGATTCTTGAAGCAAGAAAAAGCAGTGAAAAGCTTGCAATAAAAAAATATATGCGAAAAAAAAAACAAAAAAGAGGCAAAAAAAAAGAGAAAGAAAAAGCAAGCAGAAAAAGCCAATAAAGGTTCACCCAGTTATGTGTCTGTGGCATTTATGTATCCGGTGGTAATACTGGAAAACAAAATGCTTAGGGTCACGGCCAAGACTCATAAAGTAGCTGTGTTCAAGAATCAACATACTGAACTAGGAGAATCAATAACACTATCTGAGTTCTGAGTTCCCATAGATACCAATCATTCTGAACTTCAAAGGATAAAGTGAGATGCCAAAACTGTTCAGAAGCAAAAAGCTAATAGCCCCGCTCATCTAATTAAGACTGATCTTCATAGATGTTTTTGGAATTTATTGTATATTCTATTTTTTTTATCCTGTTTGATTTTCAGTTGCTTGGGGACAAGCAACAATTTAAGTTTGATGTTGTGATGAGCGGATAATTTATACGCTTTTTGGCATTGTTTTTAGGTACTTTTTAGTATGTTTTAGTTAGTTTTTATTATATTTTTATTAGTTTTTAAATAAAATCACAATTCTGGACTTTACTATGAGTTTGTGTGTTTTTCTATTATTTCAGGTATTTTCTGGCTGAAATTGAGGGACGTGAGCAAAAATCTGATTCAGAGGCTGAAAAAGGACTGCAGATGCTATTGGATTCTGACCTCCCTGCACTTGAAGTGAATTTTCTGGAGCTACAGATACCCAATTGGCGTGCTCTCAATTGCGTTGGAAAGTAGACATCCTGGGCTTTCCATCAATATATAATAGTCCATACTTTGCCCGAGATTTGATGGCTTAAACTGGCATTCCAAGTCAGCATAAAAATTCTAGCGTCAAAACGCCAGAACTGGCAAAAAAGCTGGAGTTAAACGCCCAAACTGGCACAAAAGCTGGCGTTTAACTCCAAGAAAAGTCTCTACATATGAAAGCTTCAATGCTCAGCCCAAGCACACACCAAGTGGGCCCGGAATAATCCACTCATTTCTGTAAACCCTAGGCTACTAGTTTTCTATAAATAGGACCTTTTGTTATTGTATTTGGATACCTCATGACACTTTACACATTTCATATTGTATTTCTGATGGCATGAGTCTCTAAATTCCATGGTTGGGGGTGAGGAGCTCTGCTGTGTCTCGATGAATTAATGCAATTATTACTGTTTTTAGTTCTATTACGCTTGTTTCTATTCTAAGATATTCACTCGCACTTCAACCTGATGAATGTGATGATTCGTGACACTCATCATTATTCTCACCTATGAACGCGTGCCTGACAACCACCTCCGTTCTAGCTGCAATAGCTTGAGTGCATATCTCTTGGGTTTCTAATATAAGATTAGAACCTTCGTGGTATAGGCTAGAATTATTGGCGGCCATTCCTGAGATCCGGAAAGTCTAAACCTTGTCTGTGATATTCTGAGTAGGATCTGGAAAGGGATGACTGTGACGAGCTTCAAACTCATGAGTGCTGGGCATAGTGACAGACGCAAAAGGATCAATGGATCCTATTCTAACATGAGTGAGAACCGACAGATGATTAGCCGTGCGGTGACAGCGCATTTGGACCATTTTCACTAAGAGGACGGATGGTAGCCATTGACAACGGTGATCCACTAACATACAGCTTGCCATGAAAGGAGCTTTGCGTGCATGAAGAAGAAGACAGTAGGAAAGCAGAGATTCAGAAGATAGAGCATCTCCAAAACCTCAACCTGTTCTCCATTACTGCATAACAAGTATTTATTTCATGTTCTTTTACTTTTTACAATCAAATCTGAGAATTATTGATATCTTGACTAAGAGTTACAAGATAACCATAGCTTACTTCAAGCCGACAATCTCCGTGGGGTCGACCCTTACTCACGTAAGGTATTACTTGGACGACCCAGTGCACTTGCTGGTTAGTTGTGCGGGGTTGCAAAAGTGTGATTGTAATTTCGTGCACCATAGGTCATGAATATTACTGCTTTTTGGATGGCTATTCAGGTTACAACCAAATTGCAGTATATCCTCAGGACCAAGAGAAAACAGCATTCACATGTCCTTCTGGAGTGTTTGCCTATAGAAGGATGCCTTTTGGTCTGTGCAATGCACCTGCAACCTTTCAGAGGTGCATGCTTTCTATCTTCTCTGATATGGTAGAGAAATTTCTGGAAGTCTTCATGGATGACTTTTCAGTATTTGGAGACTCATTCAGCTCCTGCCTTGACCATTTAGCACTTGTTCTGAAAAGATGCCAATAGACTAACCTAGTTTTAAACTGGGAAAAATGTCACTTTATGGTGACTGAAGGGATTGTCCTTGGGCATAAAATTTCAAACAAGGGAATAGAGGTGGATCAAGCTAAAGTTGAAGTAATTGAAAAATTACCACCACTGCCAATGTTAAGGCAATCAGAAGCTTTCTGGGGCATGCATGATTCTATAGGAGGTTTTTAAAGGATTTTTCAAAAATTACAAAACCTCTGAACAATCTGCTAGCTGCTGACACACCATTTGTGTTTGACACAGAGTGTCTGCAGGCGTTTGAAACTCTGAAAGCTAAGCTAGTCATAGCACTAGTTATTTCTGCACCAAACTGGACATTACCATTCGAACTAATGTGTGATGCTAGTGACCATGCCATTGGTGCAGTACTGGGACAGAGGCATAACAAGCTTCTGCATGTCATTTATTATGCTAGCCGTGTTTTAAATGATGCCCAGAAAAATTACACAACCACAGAAAAAGAATTACTTGCAGTGGTTTATGCCATTGACAAGTTTAGATCATACTTAGTAGGATCAAAAGTGATTGTGTACACTGACCATGCTGCTCTTAAATATCTACTCACAAAGCAGGATTTAAAACCCAGACTCATAAGATGGGTGTTGCTTCTGCAAGAGTTTGATATAGAAATAAGAGACAGAAAAGGGACAGAGAACCAAGTGGCTGATCATCTGTCCCGGATAGAACCAGTAGAAGGGGCGTCCTTTCTCTCTATTGAGATCTCTGAAACCTTTTCAGATGAGCAATTGTTTGCCATTCATGAAACACCATGGTTTGCAGAATTGCAAACTATAAAGCTGTAAGATTCATACCCAAGGAGTACAGCAGGCAACAAATAAAAAAATTAATTACTGATGCAAAGTACTACTTGTGGGATGAACTATATCTCTTTAAGAGATGTGCAGATGGAATAATCCGTAGGTGTGTGCCTAGAGAAGAAGCACAGAAGATCCTATGGCATTATCATGTATCACAATATGGAGGACATTTCAGAGGCGAGCGAACAGCCACAAAAGTCCTCCAATATGGCTTCTATTGGCCTACGCTCTATAAAGATTCCCGAGAGTTTGTGCGTAATTGTCACAGTTGCCAGAGAGCTGGTAATCTGCCTCATGGCTACGCCATGCCTCAGCAAGGGATCTTAGAGATTGAGTTGTTTGACGTATGGGGTATTGACTTCATGGGGCCTTTCCCACCATCATACTCAAACACTTATATTCTGGTGGCAGTCGACTATGTATCCAAATGGGTAGAGGCCATTGCAACACTCACTAATGATACTAAGACAATGCTGAAGTTCCTCCAGAAACATATCTTCAGTAGGTTTGGTGTCCCTAGAGCTCTAATCAGTGATGGGGCACTCACTTTTGCAATAAACAGCTTTACTCTACTATGGTCCGATATGGAATTAGCCACAAAGTAGCAACTCCATATCACCCACAGACAAACAGGCAGGCTGAAGTCTCTAATAGAGAACTAAAAAAAATCCTAGAACGGACTGTAATTATCCGTAGAAGGGATTGGGCAAGAAGCTTGGATGAGGCTCTGTAGGCATACAGAACAGCCTTTAAGACTCCTATAGGGACCTCTCCATACCAGCTTGTGTATGGTAAGGCCTGTCATTTGCCCATGGAACTGGAACATAAGGCCTACTGGGCAACCAGATTCCTAAACTTTGATGCCAAATTAGCTGGAGAGAAAAGATTGCTCCAGCTGAATGAGCTAGAGGAATTCAGACTCAATGCTTTTGAAAATGCTAAGATTTACAAAGAGAAATAAAAAAGGTGGCATGATAAGAAATTGTCACCCAGAGTCTTTGAACCAGGATAAAAGGTTCTGCTGTTCAACTCTAGGCTCAGATTATTCCCCGGGAAATTGAAATCCCGGTGGAAAGGACCATATGTGATTACAAGTGTGTCACCATATGGCTATGTGGAGCTTCAAGACATTGATTCTAATAAGAAGTTTATTGTTAATGGACAGAGAATCAAGCATTATCTTGAAGGAAATATTGAGCAAGAATGCTCAAAGCCGAGGCTAGATTAAAAGCTTAGCAAGGTCCAGCTAAAGACAATAAAGAAGTGCTTGCTGGGAGGCAACCCAGCCATTAGCAAAGCTTATTTGTTATTTAAATAATAATTATACGAGTTTAATATAAATAATATTCAAGGTAAAATATCAATTGCATGAGTTCACAGAGTTACAGAAGAATTCAGAGCATAAAGCAGAGAAAAGGGGCTCACTGGCACAAAAACGCCAGTAAGGGGAATTGTGGGCGTTAAACGCCCAAAAGAAGCATCTACTGGGCGTTTAATGCCAGAATTACAGCATCCTGGGCGTTTAGAAAAACGCCCAGTGACAAAGGATTTCTGGCGTTTAACGCTAGCCAGGGTGCCTGGCTGGGCGTTAAACGCCCAAAACAAGCAACAAATGGGCGTTAAACGCCCAAAACAAGCTACAACTGGGCGTTTAACGCCAGAAGTGTGGACGGGAGG
This sequence comes from Arachis ipaensis, assembly GCF_000816755.2. Classification (NCBI taxonomy): domain Eukaryota; kingdom Viridiplantae; phylum Streptophyta; class Magnoliopsida; order Fabales; family Fabaceae; genus Arachis; species Arachis ipaensis. Next base: position 107,140,658 of record NC_029787.2, on the reverse strand, counting down.
AAGTTTTGTTTTCCAACTCAATCTTTTTCATATTTTCATGATTTCATCCATAATTTCTTGCATAAACATGTTACAAATTCTCATTTTTCAATTTCAATTTCAAAATAAGTTCAAGCCTAAAAATCTTTCTTCATTCTTCTTCAACTTCTTTTCAAATCTTTTTCAAAACTCATCTACCTTTTTAAATTCTTTTCAAATCTTTTTCAAATCATCATACTATCTTTTCAAAAAGTAGATTTATCCTTTTCAAATCTCTCTCTTATCTTTTCAATTTTAAAACTATATCTTTTGTATATCATAATTATCTTTTTACAAATCATATCTCCTAGCATATCTTTTTCAAAATTTTTGAACCCACCCCCTCCTCTTTAAATTCACATTCGGCCACCCCCTCTCCTCCACAATTCGAATTTGTCTCTCCTTCTATTCCTCTCATTTCCCTTCTTTTGCTTGAGGACAAGCAAACCTCTAAGGTTGGTGTGCTTTTCGTGATCATTAAGCTAAGACTCACTAAGATCATGGCTCCTAAAGGAAAACAAACCACTTCAAGAGGCAAGAAAGAGAATGTTCCAAAACCACTTTGGAATCAAGAGAGGTTCTTAACCAAAGAACATGCAGACCATTACTACAAAATAATAGGTCTAAGATCAGTAATCTCGAAAGTTAAATTCGATCTGAAAGAAGACGAATATCCGGAGATCCAAGAGCAGATTTGAAAAAGAGGCTGGGAAATTCTGGCTAATCCTGAGACAAAGGTGGGTAGAAACATGGTTCAGGAATTCTACGCAAATCTGTAGCAAACAGATAAGCAGAGACTAACTGGAGCCGCTTTCTATACCTTTCGAACCTTGGTCAGAGGGAAGATTATGTACTTCCACCAGGATAAAATAAGAGAGGTCTTCAAGCTGCCTCAACTACAAGATGATCTAGAATCCTTTAATAGGAGATTGGTGAGATTTGATAAGCGCTTAGACCAAGTTCTAGAGGATATATGCATCCCTGAAACCAAGTGGATAACCAATACAAAAGGTGTCCCAAATGAATTCAAGAGAGGAGATCTCAAACCAATTGCTAGGGGCTGGTTGGACTTCATTGGGCATTCTATATTGCCCACCAGCAACTACTCTGAAGTCACTGTCAAAAGAGCAGTGATGATCCACTGCATTATGCTGGGAAATGAAGTGGAGATCCATCATCTGATTTCTTGTGAGCTCTACACAATTGCAAACAAGAACTCCACTGACGCCAAATTGGCTTACCCAAACCTAATATCTCTGCTATGTAAAGATGCTGGGGTGAAGATGGGAGTGGATGAGTATATCCCAGTCGAGCAACCAATCACCAAAAAATTAATGGAAGGACAACAAGTACAGGATAACTCCATCAAAAGGAGGGCACAGAAGTTCCTCCCAGAAATCCCTCAGATTGACTACTGGACCCACCTAGAAGCATCTGTCACGAAGTTACAAGAAGCTATGGATCAACTGAAGGAAGAACAGCAGGTTCAAAATAGCATGCTCTGCAAACTGCTGAAGGAACAAGAGGAGCAGGGGCATGAGCTACAGGAGCTGAAGCGCCAAAAGCTGTCTCTTGAAGGGCCAAGCACCCCACAGACTAAAGGAGCATCCATATCCCAAAATAAAGGTTGTTGAGTCCTAATCTTAGTCTTAATTCTGTGATAACTTTTACTATTAGAAATCTACCTTAGAAGTTATATGAGTAGTAGTAATTAGTATCTTTGTTTTTATTTTTATTCCCCAAATAAGTTATAATTTATCTTTCTTATCATCATTGAACATGAATAAAATAGCACATTTTTAGAATAAGAAGGCAATTTTATTTTCGAGTTCTTAATAAGAAAAATTCAAATTATTTATATGTGGTGGCAATACTTTTTATTTTCTGAATGAATGCTTGAACAAAGCATATGTCTTTTGAATTTGTTGTTTATGAATGTTAAAATTGTTGGCTCTTGAAGAATGATGAAAAAGAGAAATGTTATTGATAATCTGAAAAATCATGAAATTGATTCTTAAAGCAAGAAAAAGTAATGAAAAAAAAAGCCAATAACCCTTTAAACCAAAAGGCAAGGGTAATAAAAAAGGGGATCCAAGGCTTTGAGCATTACTGGATAGGAGGGTCCAAAGGAATGAAATCCTGGCCTAAGCGGCTAAACCAAGTTGTCCCTAACCATGTGCTTGTGGCGTGAAGGTGTCAAGTGAAAAACTTGAGACTGAGCGGTTAAAGTCGTGATCCAAAGCAAAAAAAGTGTGCTTAAGAACTCTGGACACCTCTCACTGGGGATTTTAGCAAAGCTAAGCCACAATCTGAAAAGGTTCACCCAGTTATGTGTCTGTGGCATTTATGTATCCGGTGGTAATACTGGAAAACAAAGTGCTTAGGGCCACGGCCAAGACTTATAAAGTAGCTATGTTCAAGAATCAACATACTAAACTAGGAGAATCAATAACACTATCTAAATTCTGAGTTCCAATAAGATGCCAATCATTCTGAACTTCAAAGGATAAATAGAGGTGCCAAAACTATTTGGAAGCAAAAAGCTACTAGCCCCGCTCATCTAAATTTGAGCTTCATATGAAATTCTGAGATGTTATTGTCTCTTAATTTTCTTTCTATCCTGTTTTATTTATATAGTTGTTTGAGGACAAGCAACAGTGTAAGTTTGGTGTTGTGATGAGCGGATATTTTATACGCTTTTTGGGGATATTTTCATGTAGTTTTTAGTAGGATCTAGCTACTTTTTAGTATATTTTTATTAGTTTTTATGCAAAAATCATATTTCTGGACTTTACTATGAGTTTGTGTGTTTTTTCTGTGATTTCAGGTATTTTCTGGCTGAAATTGAGGGACCTGAGCAAAAATCTGATTCAGAGGCTGAGAAAGGACTGCAGATGCTGTTGGATTCTAACCTCCCTGCACTCGAAATGGATTTTCTGGAGCTACAAAAGCCCAATTGCCGCGCTCTCAATTGCGTTGGAAAGTAGACATCCAGGGCTTTTCAGCAATATATAATAGTCCATACTTTTTCCAAGTTTTGACGATGCAAATTGGCGTTTAACGCCAAGTCTTTACCCTATTCTAGCGTTAAACGCCAGAAACAGGTTACAAACCAGAGTTAAACGCCAGAAACATGCTACAACCTGGCGTTTAACTCCAAGAAAAGCTCTACACATGGAAGCTTTAATGCTCTGCCCAAACACACACCAAGTGGGCCCTGTAAGTGGATTTCTGCACTATCTATCTTAGTTTACCCATTTTCTGTAAACCTAGGTTATTAGTTTAGTATAAAAATTATTTTTAGAGATTTATTTTGTACCTCATGACATTTTACACGTTTCATATTGTATTTCTGACGGCATGAGTCTCTAAACCCCATGGTTGGGGGTGAGGAGCTCTGCTGTGTTTCGATGAATTAATGCAATTACTACTGTTTTTCATTCAATCACGCTTGTCTCTATTCTAAGATATTCATTCGCACTTCACCCTGATGGATGTGATGATCCGTGACACTCATCATCATTTTCACTTATGAACACGTGCCTGACAACCACCCCATTCTATCTGCACTAGCTTGAGTGTGTATCTCTTAGCCTCCTGGTTCACGATCAGAGTCTTCGTGGTATAGGCTAGAATTATTGGCGGCCATTCCTGAGATCCGGAAAGTCTAAACCTTGTCTGTGGTATTCCGAGTAGGATCTGGGAAGGGATGACTATGACGAGCTTCAAACTTGCGAGTGTTGGGCATAGTGACAGACGCAAAAGAATCAATGGATTCTATTCCAACATGAGTGAGAACCGACAGATGATTAGCCGTGCATTTTCACTGAGAGGATGGATGGTAGCCATTGACAACGGTGATCCACCAATATACAGCTTGCCATAGATGGAGATCTACGTGCGTGAAGAAGAAGACCGTAGGAAAGCAGAAATTCGGTAGATAGAGCATCTCCAGAACCTCAACCTGTTCTCCATTACAGAATACAAGTATTTATTTTATGTTATTTACTCTTCATAAATCCAATCATTTTTATTACTAATTTCCTGACTAAGAGTTACAGAATAGCCATAGCTTGCTTCAAGCAGACAATCTCCGTGGGATCGACCCATACTCACGTAAGGTATTACTTGGACGACCCAGTGCACTTGCTGGTTAGTTGTCCGGAATTGCAAAAGTGTGATTGTGATTTTGTGCATGTCCGGAATTGCAAAAGTGTGATTGTGATTTTGTGTACCACCTTGTCAACAATTCAAACATTGATAATTATGCGGAACTGAGCTTATTAGGTCTACTCACTAAAGCCTTAAGTACGTAATGTCTACTCCTAGGCTTGGAGTACGTCAAATGGCTTGATCAACATCAATCCATAAGTCCCAACCAAGCTACTAATCAACTTAGTAGTAGGCTAGAGTTAACGGTTATCAAATTGATCCCCAAGGGTCCTAGAATTACCAATTCAATGAAGCCCAAGGACTCAAGATCACTCAATTCCCTTAGCCTAGGCCAAGGGTCAACAGAACTACTCAAAAACTATAGAAAGTATTATATCAAATACCTAATGTGCAATAGAAGTAAACATCACAAAATGCTAAAATTAAGGAAACCTACAACTATCATAAGCAAGAACTCAACAATATCAATGAAGGTAACATAAAAGAGATATGGAAACATAAATTTGCATTAAAAGAAATTTGGATCCACAATGTTCATCAACATAAAAGATAGCAAAATGAGAATTTAACATTATAATTAAGAAAGACAAGATGTAGGAGTGAGAAATTGTAAAAGAATCAAGATGAAATCAAGTAATTAATTCAAGATCTAAGACATTTTAACCTAATCCTAACCTAATTCTAGAGAGAAGAGGGAGCTTCTCTCTCTCTAGAAAACTAACTAAAAGCTCATATTGACTAACTAATTGCTCCCCCCTTTGCTTGGACTTCAATTCTGCATGAAATACACTCAGAAACAAGTTGGATTTGGGCCTGGGCAGCTCAGAAATCGCCCCCAGCATTTTGCTTTTAAGAGGGCCACGTGAGAGTATCAGCGCGTACACGCCATGTGCGCGTGCGCATCGATTGGCTGTTTCTTCTCCCGCGCGTATGCGGCATGTACGCGTGCGCGTCCATTAATGCATTCCCAATTCTTGTTTCTTCATGCATGCTCCACTTTGTATGCTTTTCTCCTCATTTCTTCCATCTAATACTCGCCTTATGAACCTGAAATCACTCATCAAACACATCAAGGCATTGAATGGAATTAAAGTGAATTAAAATCACCAATTTAAGGGCCTAAAGAGCATGTTTCCACACTTAAGCACAATTCAAGGGAGAATTACAAAACCATGCTATTTTATTGAATAAATGCGGGAAAAGGTGATAAAATCCCCTAAAATAAGCACAAGATAAACCATGAAATCGAGGTTTATCAAATCTCCCCACACTTAAACTAAGCATGTCCTTATGCTAAAATCAAGAAAGAAGCAAAGGGTATGAACATTTATTCAATGCAAACTAACTAAATGCAATCTACCTATATGCACCTATTTACATGAATGCATTGGCTTAGTCAAAATAAATCAATCTCCAAGAATATACATATGCAAGCTCAAGGGTTAAGGCAATGGCAATCAAGCAAACCACAATTGGATTGAATCATTGAAAGATTTTACAAACTTGCAAGAAAATATGATCATGGGTGAAAACATGTAATTGAGCAATCGAACCCTCACCGGATGTGTATCCGCTATATGCATACAAATATCATGAGGGCTTTCCCATAGGTTATAATGGGGCTAGGGTCAAGGTAGGATGCATAGGGTCAAGTGAGTTTGAAATTTGAATCTTTGATTAACTTAAACTTCCCACCTAACCTATGACAACCTATACAATTCTAAACAATCCTAACTACCCATTCTTCACTTTTACACACACTCATGTATTCTCTTTTGATCACCACACATATGCATTGATCATTATTAGGCTTTGAACTTTGGGGCATTTTTGTCCCCTTTTTATTGCAATTCTTTTTCTTCTTTTTCTATTTTTATATTTTATTGTTATTATTATTTTTTTTCAAGCTAAAACATATACAAGAACATCAATGCATATGGTTTACACATGATTAATATATGAGTATGTATCCAATTCCCAAAATTTTTCAACAAAAACACACACACACACTTTTATCTCTACCCAATGTACCCAACTTTCTCAAAATCAAATGATGGACACTCTCACTAGACTAAGCTAATCAAAGATCCAAACAAGGGACATTTATTATTTTTCACTTAGGCTTGTAATGTGCTTCAATTAAGAATAAGTGAGTTAAGCATAGGCTCAAAATTGGTTAACAATGGAAGATAAAAGGTAGGCAGTTTAGGTAAGTGAGCTATTTGAACAATGGCCTCAATCATATAAATGCATGTATACACAAAATAATGGACATAAAGAATCAAACAAATCAAAGATTACAATCATAGGAAGAGAATAATGCACACAAGAATGAAAATAAGTGGTTATATGATGTAACCACATAATTAGGCTCAAAACTCTCATGCTTGTGTTCTTTGCTCAAAACATGATCCACAAAGTGTATTAATTAAGCAAGTTCTAAAAAAAATTTCAACCAATTGGAGTGGTGCTCTAAAAATGAAATTCTTGAAAATTTTTCATCATATTGACTAAGCTTATTCTAATGCAATGTTGTGATTTAGAAAATTTTAAAAATTTTCCCTAGTTTACCCCCTTTTCGATTAAAACACAATTCTTATACAAAAAGGGTCAACTAGGTTTCAACAATTCACAATATTTTCCAATCACAATCAAAAGCCAAAATGCAATATTTACATATATAATAAAGGTGCGCAACAACCAAAATAAGGGTATCCACAATAGCAATTATGTACAATAATCCCAAAATGATCTCAAAGATAAAGTGCAAAAATGAAATAAAGTAGCAAAAAACTAAAGGATAAATGTCTGAAAGTTCACCACACAAATGATATCCACCGGTCACGAATGGTGACCTCCCCACACTTAGGACGAAGCATCGTCCTCGATGCTACTACTAAAGCTTGGGATGGGGGTCAACAGTCGCGCCAGGCTGTGGCTCGGGCTCAGGCTGTGGCTGTAGCTGCGAGTCCTCAGGGGGCTTAGGCTCAAAACTTACATGCTTGTGTTCTTTTCTCAAAACATGATCCACAAAGTGTATTAATCAAGAAAGTTCTAAAAAATTTTTTTTCAACCAATTGGAGTGGTGCTCTAGAAATGGAATTCTTGGAAATTTTCATCATATTGACTAAGCTTATTCTAATGCAATGTTGTGATTTAGAAAATTTTAAAAATTTTCCCTAGTTTACCCCCTTTTCGATTAAAACACAATTCTTATACAAAAAGGGTCAACTAGGTTTCAACAATTCACAATATTTTCCAATCACAATCAAAAGCCAAAATGCAATATTTACATATATAATAAAGGTGCGCAACAACCAAAATAAGGGTATCCACAATAGCAATTATGTACAATAATCCCAAAATGATCTCAAAGATAAAGTGCAAAAATGAAATAAAGTAGCAAAAAACTAAAGGATAAATGTCTGAAAGTTCACCACACAAATGCTATCCACCGGTCATGAACGGTGACCTCCCCACACTTTAGGATGAAGCATCGTCCTCGATGCTATTGCTAAAGTTCGGGATGGGGGTCAACAGTCGCGCCGGGCTGTGGCTCGGTCTTAGACTGTGGCTGTGGCTCAGGCTTAGGCTGTGGATTCTGCTAAACCTCTGTAGTGGCCTGTGTCTCTGGTGGTGCCTCCTGCTGAGTCGGCTCCTCAACATGCTCCTCCTCCTGATCCTGCTCATCGGAGGTGGGAGAGCCTGGGAGCGGAGGTAGCTCAATACCCTGTGATATGAATACTTGGTCTATGCGATCGAGACGTCGCATGATACAACGCTCGTTGCACTCCATGAAGCGAAATAGGCGCTGTACCAACAGGTATGTCGGCTCAGGTGCTGACGATGGTGGCAAAGGTGCTGCAGCTGAAGTAGAGGAGGGTGCTGCTACTGCTACTGCTGATGAAGGCTGAGCTGCCACCACCACTACTCTGGCTCGAGAACGGCGTTTGGGTGGAGGCTTCTCGTGCACCCACCCACCCCATGAAATAGTAACCTCGTCGTCATCATCTGGGGGTGGTGGTGTCACATCATCGTCCTCCCACAGAACATCAGCTAGCTCAATCATG
>NC_029787.2:107110775-107131360 GCF_000816755.2 Arachis ipaensis | reverse complement strand
ATTAAGAACAAATGGGTTAAGCATAGGCTCAAGATTGGTTAACAATGGAAGATAAAAGGTAGGCTATTTGGGTAAGTGAGCTATTTGAACAATAGCCTCAATCATATAATTGCGTGTTTACACAAAATAATGGATATAAAGAATCAAATAAATCAAAGATTACAATCATAGGAAGAGAATAATGCACACAAGAATGAAAGTAAGTGGTTATGCATGGTGTAACCACACAATTAGGCTCAAATCTCACATGCTTGTGTTCTTTGCTCAAAACATGATCCACAAGTATATAGTTCAAGCAAGTTCTCAAAAAAACTTTTCAACCAATTGGGTGGTGCCCTAAAAATGAGTTTCTTGGAAATTTTCATCATATTGAATAAGCTTATTCTAATGCAATGTTGTGATTTAGAAAATTTTAAAAATTTCCCTAGTTTACCCCTTTTTCACTCAAAACACATTTCTTATATAAAAAGGGTTAACTAGAGTTTTAACAATCCAAAATATTTCTCTAATCACAATCAAAAACTAAGATGCAAAATATATATCTATATTAAAAGTATGCAACAACCAAAACAAGAGTATCTACAATAGCAAATATGTACAGTAATCCCAAAATGATCTAAAAGATAAAGTGCAAAATGAAATAAAGTGCAAAATAAAATAAAGTGCGGAAACTGGAAATAGATGTCTGAAAGTTCACCACATAAATGTAAACACCGGTCACGAACGGTGACCTCCCCAGACTTTAGAATTAAGCATCGTCCTCGATGCTACTGCTGAAGCTCGGGATGGGGGTCAACAATCGCGCCGGGCTCCTCAGGCTCAGGCTGTGGAACTGGGACTGGCTACGGCTCTGGATGTGGCTGTGGATCCTCAGGGGGCTGCTGGACCTCAGTGGCGGCCTGTGTCTCTAGAGGTACATCCTGATGAATCGGCTCCTCAGCCAGCTCCTCCTCCTGATCCTGCTCGTCAGAAGCTGGAGAGTCTGGGAGCGGCGGTAGCTCGATGCCCTGTGATACAAACACCTGGTCGAGGCAATCGAGATGTCACATGACATGACGCTTGAAGCGCTCTATGAAGCGAAGAAGGTGCTGCACCAACAGATAAGTCGGCTCAGGTACTGGTGGTGGTGGTGGTAAGGATGCTGCAGCTGCTGAAGTAGAGGGGGATCCTGCGACTGCTGCTGACGATGAGGGCTAAGCTGCCTCCTCCACTGCTCTGGCTCGTGAACGGCGTTTGGGTGGGGGCTTCTCGTGCACCCAGCCACCCCATGGAATGGTGGTCTCCTTGTCATCGTCATCTGGGGGTGGTGGTGTCACATCATCATCCTCCCACGGAACATCAGCTAGCTCAATCATGCTGGTGACCAATGTAGGGAATGGCAAGAGGCCACAGATATGCGCGCGCCACATGCTTTGCCGGATCAACCAGGGGAAGTCTACCTCCTTCCCCTCCATGACACATCCAATAAAGACTAGCATATCCATCGGAATCTCTGAGAAGTGAGTGGTGGGCAAGACATAATGGGCAAATATATGCTGTCAAGTCTTAGCCTCTCTCGACAGATAACTGAATAGCATCCCCTTGGGCTTCTTGTTGCCAGAATCCATCACCCAAGGGGCGTCTGGTGTGGCAATCACGTACTTCAGCACCTCATAATCAAAATTCATGCAGTGGATAGCTACCTCTGCCTGCTGACAGGCGCATGAGTCACCAGTACGAGGTCGGCAAAGCAATGTCTCCCCAATAGCTGCCTCAGTGATCAAGATCTCCCTACCCCTTAGGTGGACTGAATCAAGAGTGGCATGAAAGAAGTTGCAGTAGAACTCCCTCACCCACGAAGTGTTTATCCTCCCCAAATCTCTATCAACAAAGTCCAAGCCCAACTCCAAAATACGGCTATTGATGGCGCGTCTCACATCGTTGGGAAGGACCAGTGTCTTCTCAATGTTCAGATTCGTCTTCTGATATTTGGGGAAACGAAGCTCACAGTAAAGGTTGGAAAACTTGATTGGGTCAGTGGATGGGAGTAGCTGATTCTCTATGTCCACGTCATTCAGGGGACTCTTAGCATAATTAGCATAAGGAGAAGGGGTAGAGGCTTTGGAGCGCTTCTTTTTCTTTGAGGTAGTAGCTATGGCTTTCCCTTTGTCCGACATCCTGAAGAGAAAAACAGATGTGGTATGATATGAACAGCTAGCCAAGTAGATGTAAAGCACTCAAGGTAAGACATATTCATGAAGTGAGTGAAGAAAAGAGAATTCTTGGAATGCAAGTAACAAAATTTAGAATTCAAATCAAGTCACAAACCAAGGATTCAAACCACAATTGCACAATGCTCATTCATTGAGCCTAAGAAATGCTATATCCAAAAGAATGATTAAAGGAGTTATGTTGAAAACAAAAAGAAAAAATCAGTTGGTTAATCAAGTTAGAGTTAGAAATTAGTTCAAAAATCAGTGACAGGACGGTTATCGGCTCAATTAAAAGAAGTGTGCAAAATAGAGGTGCAAGCATACTCACAACCATGAAATGCACATAGTCATTGATGATGGAATATGATATTTCCAAAAAGCAACCAATATAAAAACAAGTCATCAATCAATGTAAAGATCACCATGGTTGTATCAATTGGTGTTGGTAAAATCGAAACTTTGAAAAACAAGTCAATCGAGAAACATTCAACACCAAATTCAATGAGGCATGAGAGTCACAAGTTGAAACAAGAATGGAAAAGCTCATGATCTATGTGACTTAATGCAAATTAGGCATGAATATAATGAATCAAATCAGCCACATAGATTAAAAAAAAACCTTCAAACTTGTGAGTTTATGCAAAAGAGGCACAAAATCTCAAAAGAGTTTCAAGTTATGGTCAATTTGAAAATTCAATCAACAATTCAATGCATAGAAATAAAGCAACAATATAAACAAGCAAAGAATATGATAAGCATGACCAAAACTTGTAAACAAGTTCTTGAGGAGTTTCCAAAACCATTTAGCAAACAAAATTCTATTGACACAGAATCTCATCAAATAGAAGCTTGTTGCACCAAATAAAACAATGTTATTTCATAAAACATGGTTAGGAAAAATCCGGCAGTATTTCAGCAGTAAATTGGCTATTTCCCAATGTCAAACAATCAATCCAGATTCCATATGAATTCATTAATAACTAAAACACAAAAACCATATGTGAGTTCATATGAATGGAACAAATAAGCCAATCCTTTAGCAGCAAAACATCAAAAAGCAATTTAAACTAAACTAGCCAGTAACAAATAACAGCCCTTCTTCGAACAATGAACAAAAATATTGGCTTAAAATACAGCACAAAATCTGCCAAATGAACAAGGATAATGGATTCAGGCAGCATGCTATTCATTGAGTTCAACTTACAAATACCATTCCAAGACAATAATCATTCCACTTGCAAGCAGCATGAATTCAAACAATTAAGCATAATTGAATCCAACAATGAAGTGCAAATTGGAGAAGAACTCAACCTACAACACTCAGCAAGAACAAAACAATAATGAATAGCCAGGCAATAGCGTCAAGCAAACTAACTCAGCACAGGATAAGTCATCCAGCAACAAACGAGCCAAGAAAAGTTAATGAAGCAGCAACACTTTCAATCATCATCATTATTCAAAACAAACCTAAATCCACTATCCAGCTCAGATTTTCTAACCACCTAATCAACTAACATGCATATATCTCTATCTAACCTAACATACAAAATTTAAATAATAATCTAATCTAACACTAACTAACAAAATTAATTAAGCAGTAAAGGAACAGAGAACAAAACAGGGGAGGGGTATGGAACCTGGAAGCGGGACAGAGAGGATGAACCAAGAAATGAAAGGGGAGGTGGATGGAGCGGCCGATTTCTGCTGCCAGTGACGGCGGCCTATGGCGGAGCTTGTAGTGGTGCTGAGGTGGCGCCGGGACAGAGAGGAGACAGAGCATGGTGGTGGAGTGAGAAGGAGAGGGTGAGGCCGAAAGAAAGAGCGAGGGCAAAAGAGAGAGAGGGGGGTTGTGGTGACGACAGTGGTTGTGGAATGCTCGCCGGCGACAATGGAGGTTGCGGCGACAAAGGCTATGGAATGTGAGAGTGAGGAAGAGAGAAAAAAAGAGAAAGAAAGAGGGTTGGGGACGAGAAGGCGACGCGGTGGGTCACGGCAGTGGTGTGGCCGGCGCAGTGGACAGATGGTTGCTGGTTATAGAGATGATGGTGGTGGTTATGGAGAAAAGAAGAGGGAGAGATGTTGGGGGGTGAAGGAGTGCGCGACTACGCTATGGCTCTCGCGTCTCTGGGGTAAGTGAAATTTTGAATCCACGCGAGTGCGCACCGTGCGCGTCCGCATGGGTGGGAAAATAAGGAACTGGCGCGGAAGCGTCATACGCGCCTGCGCGTGGATGGGAGATATGGGAATGGGCGCGGATACGTACGGTGCGCGTCTGCGCGGGTGGGCTGGGCCAAAGGCACAAAAGTGTCCCAGAGTTGGCATAACTCTCAGGTCTTTGGCCTGGGCTTGTGCGTAGATGAGTCGAACGATGATGGGACGCGTAGGCGCCAGGTGCGCCTACGCGTGGGTAGGGAAACACAAGGGGACGCGGACGCACTACATACGCGTCCGCGTGGATTAAGGCCCAGAGTTGGCCCAAAAGTGGCACAACTCTCTGGTCCTTGGCCCAGAAAGCTCAAATACACAGCCGACGCGCGCACGCACTGTGCGCTTGCGCGTGGCTCTTCTTCTTCTTTTTTTTTTTTTAAAAAAAGGTATCAAGAAGAGCTCAAAATCTTCCCAACCTCCTCTAGGACTCTAAAACCAGCTAAAATGCAAAATCAAACATATTTTTGAATTTTTGGGGATTTTTCAAGCAATTTGAGGAAACTTGCAATCCAAGCAAAAACTCAAATTCAAAGAATCATCCCTAGTTAAGGCATAGAGTGTATAAACAACTTAGCAAGCAAGACAAAATATACTAAGGGGTAAGGAAACTATATACAATGGAACCCAATTCATTCATTCATATATCTACAAGAGAGTGGAAAGAGTTTACCATGGTGGGGTGTCTCCCACCAAGCACTTTTGGTTTAAGTCCTTAAGTTGGACATTTGGAAGGTTCCTTATCAAGGTGGTTTATGCCTGTATTCATCCTTGAACCTCCAAGAGTGCTTGTCCTTGAATTGGTTGTCAGAAGTTCCAACCATTTTCACCAAGCTTTGGTGGGGTTCTCTCCAAGATATGAGCTCCCAAAATTGGTTTCCTTTGTGTGATCCAGGATCCCATATCTTATCTTCGCACCCATCTTCTAGTTGATTGCCTTGATTCCGTCCGGATGACGAGAAAGCTGAATTCTTATGAAAGCACTAAACTACCCTCCTAGACCCATTCAATTTAGCATAGAACCAATCCATACTCTTCAATTTTGAGCTTCCAACCATAATGAGTCTAGATTTACAACACAAGCCACTAAACATCCTCCTCTTATGCTTAATTCCAAAAAGTGCCCTAAGTTGGCCATCCGTCTCAAGTAAACCATACTTAAGTGGGATAATAAAGCTAAGAGTTAGAAGTTTTATCCACTCAAATGAAAGATTGGATCACAACCTAGGTGGAGGAGTTCCCAATGATCTTGACAAAGTATGCTCCACTCCTGTCCATCCTCTTCTAGAGGCTTCCACCACTTGGCAAGGTTCTTCAAGCTTTACCTCTCGCCAAGCTTCTTCAAGTTCACCTTTTTCTCCACTAATTCCTTCTATCCCTTCCCCATCACTCTCATCATAGATAGGAGGTCTAGTGAAGTCTACCTCGTCATTAATTCCAAGCAAAGTGGGGAAGGACTCTTCAAACTCAAAAGGGTCATATGTTGATGTGGAATCATCATATATAGGGGGACTTGTTGCTTGGGACACTTCTTCCAAGTCTTCATTCACAATATGCCTTGGAGGTTGCACGTCCTCCTCAACATTGCTTTCTAATTTACTGGAAGAAGGCTCAACAAGATCATCAAGGGGATTGATCAATGTGGACAAAAAATCACTAATGATGGAATCCATTTCTTGATCAATTTCCTTCGACTCTCTATTCACTTCCTCAACGTCACTCTCCTCTTTAACATCCCTTCCAAACTTTGTGGAAGAGGGCTCTTCAACTTGAGATTCCTTTATGTGCTCAACATATCCTAAACGTCCAACCACTACTTCCTTTTGTTCACTAATTTCTACCTCTTCCTCTTGTTGTACTTCTTGTTTTAACTCCTCCTCCTCTCCATGGAGCTTCAAGTTCACTCCTTCACTAAGCTCCTTGGTTGCTTCTCCACATTCAACAATGGGAGCACCTTGATCGCATAGGCTTAGGCGGGATGAGACCATGTTACCAATGGCTTCTACCATGATAGCCATTTTTGCTCTTAACTCTGCAAACTTCTTTTTATCCTCTTCTTGTCACCTTAAGATATGAGATTCAAGATCTCTCAATTCCAACATGGGGGCTTCATTGGAAGGTGATGGTGGAAGAGAAGGTTCATTGTTTGAGGGAAGGTTGCTATAGTTGGAAGGTGGTTCATACTGGTGAAATCCTTAAGGTGGTATGTATGGACTTTGTGGTTCATGGGAGTATTGGTATTGGAAAGGTGGTGGTTCTAGATATGGTTCATATGGTGGTTGGTATGGTGGGTATGGGTTGGTGTCATATGGAGGTAAATAGTGGTAAAAAGCTTGTGAGTAAGGTGGAGGGCTATGTTGAGGAGGGGGTTCATATGCATGTGGTGGTTGTGGTTGACAATCACAATAAGGGTCATCACACACATTGGATTGGTATGCATTAGGATTAGGATTATACCCATAAGAGTTCGGAGGGGGGTTGTTGCCAAGAAGGTTGTCCATAAGCTTGGGGCTCCTCCCATCTTTGATTTCCATATCCTTGATGCACATCCTCATTGAAGCTTCCATTTCCTAAAACATAGTTTGAACCACACTCATAGCCAAAGTGATGAGAATTCATGGTGATAAGAGAAGACAAAGACAAAACTAATAAGAAACAAAGAAAACAAAGTCCTACAACTAGCAAAAACCAACAAACAAGCCAAAAATCAAGCTATTCACAATATATACAATAGCTAATAACATAGCACCATTGCTATTCTCGGCAATTGGGCCATTAATTTGATACAAAAAATTGTTGTCGGTCTAGATTTTTCTCTTGTAGAAATGAGGACTTCATTGTAAGCATAGCTCCAAACCAACAAACAACTCTCACATCAAATTAAAATATGGTTTTGTCACAAAGAACAAACCCCAAATAAGAATTAATCAAAGTATTTAAACTCTGGGTCATCTCACGAGGATGGCAATGAAGTGGTCAATTATTGGCTATGAAGGGGCAAGGGGGGTTTGATTAATAAGAGGGCAAGAAATTAAATGACAAAACACGTAAATCAAGCAAGTAATTAAAAGAAGCAAGATAAAGGACTCTTGGCTAAGACTTAGGTAATTGAGATCACTATCCTTGTCAACAATTCAAACATTGATAATTATGCGGAACCGAGCTCATTAGGTCTACTCACTAAAGCCTTAAGTACGTAATGTCTACTCCTAGACTTGGAGTACGTCAAATGGGTTGATCAACATCAATCCATAAGTCCCAACCTAGCTACTAATCAACTTAGTAGTAGGCTAGAGTCAACGGTTATCAAATTGATCCCCAAGGGTCCTAGAATTACCAATTCAATGAAGCCTAAGGACTCAAGATCACTCAATCTCCTTAGCCTAGGACAAGGGTCAAGAGAACTACTCAAAAACTTAGAAAGCATTATATCAAACACCTAATGTGCAATAAAAGTAAACATCACAAAATGCTAAAATTAAGGAAACCTACAACTATCATAAGCAAGAACTCAACAATATCAATGAAGGTAACATAAAAGAGATATGGAAACATAAATTTGCATTAAAAGGAATTTGGATCCACAATGTTCATCAACATAAAAGATAGCGAAATGAGAATTTAACATTACAATTAAGAAAGACAAGATGTAGAAGTGAGAAATTGTAAAAGAACCAAGATGAAATCAAGTAATTAATTCAAGATCCAAGACATTTTAACCTAATCCTAACCTAATTCTAGAGAGAAGAGGGAGCTTCTCTCTCTAGAAAACTAACTAAAGTCTCATATTAACTAACTAATTGCTCCCCCCTTTGCTTGGACTTCAATTCTGCATGAAATACACTCAGAAACAAGTTGGATTTGGGCCTGGGCGGCTCAGAAATTGTCCCCAGCATTTTGCCTTTAAGTGGGCCACGTGAGAGTATCGGTGTGTACGCGCCATGTGCGCGTGGGCGTCGATTGGCTATTTCTTCATCCGCACGTATGCGGCATGTACGCGTGCGCGTCTCTCTGCAAAATCACTTATGCGCGCACGCCTAATGCGCGTGCGCGTCCATCAATGCATTCCCAATTCTTGTTTCTTCATGCATTCTCCACTTTGTATGCTTTTCTCCTCATTTCTTCCATCCAATACTCGCCTTATGAACCTAAAATCACTCATCAAACACATCAAGGCATCGAATAGAATTAAAGTGAATTAAAATCACCAATTTAAGGGCCTAAAAAGCATGTTTCCACACTTAAGCACAATTCAAGGGAGAATTACAAAACCATGCTATTTCATTGAATAAATGCGGGAAAAGGTGATAAAATCTCCCTAAAATAAGCACAAGATAAACCATGAAATCGGGGCTTATCAATATGATAGAGGATTTGTGACTTTTGGTGATGACGGTAAAGGTAAAATCATTATAATTGGAAAAGTAGGTAATGGTCTCTCTACTTTCATTGATGATGTTTTCTTAGTTAATGGATTGAAACATAATCTTTTGAGTATTAGCCAATTATGTGATCTTGGTTACTTGGTAATATTCAAAAGATTAGAATGTCTTATTGTGAATGAAAAAGTATTGTTTGTCGCAAAACGTTGTGATAATGTGTATGGCCTCACTCTAGACAAGCTTAAGAATCAAAATGTAGCTTGTTTTCATTCAAAGGAATCTGGAAAATGGCCATGGCAAAAAAGATTGGACCATGCTAGCATGTTTCAAATTAACAAGCTTGTTAAAAGAGATTTAGTAAAAGGTCTTCCTGAAATCAAGTTTGACAAAGACATTACTTGTGATGCATGTCAATAGAAAAACAAACAAAGAGTTTTTTCAAACTGAAGGAAGACATTTCTACTAAAAGATCACTTGAATTTCTACACATTGTTCCTTTTGGTCCAACTAGAACTCAAAGTCTAGGTGCTAAAAACTATGGCTTAGTAATTGTGGGTGATTATACAAGATTTAGTTGGGTTCTATTCCTTGCATACAAAAATGATGTATTTTTGGCCTTTGAAGTTTTTAGCAAAAGAGTTCAAAATAAAAAGGATTTAAAGATTACTTCTATTAGAAGTGATCATAGTAAAGAGTTTGAAAATTAATTTTTTGAATTCTTTTGTGATGAACTTGAAATTTCACATAATTTTTCTTGTCCAAGAACAACCCAACAAAATGGTGTTGTTGAAAGAAGAAATAAAAGCCTTCAAGAAATGGCTAGGGTCATGTTATGTGAAAGTGAAGTTCCTAGGTTTTTTGGGTTGAAGCCATGAATACAGCATGCTATATTTTGAATAGAACAATCATAAGAAAAATTTTGAAGAAAACTCCTTATGAACTTTGGAAAGAAAATCCACCAAATTTGAATTACTTTCATATTTTTTGATGCAAATGCTTTGTTTTAAACATCAAGAAAAATCTAATAAAATTTTATCCAAAAGCTTATGAATGTATTTTTGTTGGTTATTCTACAACTAGCAAAGCCTTTCGAGTTTATCATCAAGACGCTAGAGTCATTGAAGAGTCCATACATATTATATTTTGTAATTCTAATATTGTTCCAAGTGTGTTGGAGGATTGTGATGTAGGCAATCAAGTGGAACCCAACAAAAGTGATGCCCAAAACCAAGAAAGAAGTGAATCTGGGCAACCTGATCTTGAACCAGCTGCTGTAGATGATTCTGAAGGAGACAATCTCATTTTATCTCCTGTAACTGGTGAAATTCCTGGAAACTCCAGTACCAATGAACCAAACATACCTGAATCAGTTCCTAAATCACCAAGACCCCATGAATGGAGATTTCTAAAGAATTATCCTCAAGAGTTTATCATTGGGGGATCTTTCACAAGGTGTCACAACAAGATCTACTTCAAGAAGGGGTTTAGAAGAAAACAATTTGGCATTTTTTCTCAAATAAAGTCTCAAAATATCAAAGAAGCTCTTAGTGACCCCTCTTAGGTCAAAGCCATGGAAGAAGAGCTACAATAGTTTGAGAAGAACCAAGTTTGGACTCTTGTTTCAAATCTAATTGGAAAGAAAGTGATGGACACTAAGTGAATTTTTAGGAACAAACTGGGTGAAGATGGAAGCATAGCAAGGAACAAAGCAAGATTTGTGGCTCAAGGATATGATCAAGAAGAAGGAATAGATTTTGACGAATCCTTTGCACCAGTGGCTCAAATGGAAGTAATAAGGCTTCTCCTTGCATATGCTACCCATTGTGGCTTTAAGCTTTTTCAAATGGATGTGCAATGTGCTTTCTTGAATGGTATTATTGATAGGAAAGTGTATGTGGTTCAGCCTCCTAGTTTTGAAAATAAAGAATTTTCAAATCATATTTTCAAGCTTTCTAAAGCACTCTATGGTTTAAGGCAAGCTCCAAAAACTTGGTATGATAAACTTAGTCATTTTCTTTTGAAAAATGATTTTCAAAGAGGCACCAGACCATAGACACTATGAAGTCTAATGATTCATTCATCCTAGTTCAAATTTATGTTGATGACAGAATTTTTGGCTCAGCCGATGAACCACTTTGTGCTGATTTTGGTAGACTCATGACTAGTGAATTTGACATGAGTATGATGAGTGTACTTAACTTTTTTTCTTGGGCTTCAAATAAAACAAACTCCTAATGAAACTTTTATTCACCAGGAGAAGTATGCCAAGGAACTACTTAAGAAGTTTGGAATGGAGGATGCCAAACCCATGGGCACTCCCATGTACCCAAACTCACGGTTGAAAAAGGATGAAACTGAGAAAGATATTGATTAGACTAGGTATAGAGGAATGATAGGTTCTCTTATTTATTTAACATCTTCTAGACCTAACATTGTACAAAGTTTTAAAATTTGTTCAAGATTTCAATCACAACCAAAAGAGTCACATCTTTCTATAGTTAAATGAATTATTAGATATATTGATGCGTGGCAGAAATTAGGCCAATTAAGAGATTGTAATATAAGAACAGCGTTGCGAGTATAGCTCTTAACCAGCTAAAATCCGCCTCATCAATTTAGAAAGGTGTCACAAAATTTAGAATAAAAATACTGGGAGTATGAGTCCCAGGTCGTCTCCCAACGAGTTGCTAGAAAGGCTGCTAAGTTATTAATCAGGAGTTTTCCGAGAATTTTGAGAGTTGAATGATAGAAAATAAATAATTATAATTAAGTGCGATGAAAATTAAAAGGAATTTATATTATTCAAAATAAAAAGCCTTGATTGGGGGAATGATTAATTGGAAGTTCTATCCTTGTTGGAATTCTCTCAAGTGTAGTATAAAGAGGTTGTTATTTTCACTTAGTTAACCCTTAATAAATAAAGGAAAGTCAAGTGATTGAGCTAACTCTTATTCGCAAATCCTAGTCCTCTCCCTTGGGAAGGTCTAGCGTTAGTAAATATAGAATTAGCCAACAACTCCCAATTTAACTAACCACTTGAGCATTCCAACTCAAGTGTCTCCTCTTAATCAACCCCCATGTCAAGTAGGGAATCTACTCTATTGACATGGATACCATCTTCGTTATTGAGAGTTTGGAATAGAAAAGAGACATAATAATTTAAATAAAATAGAGATTCAAAATTAGTTAAAAGTAAAAGTAATCCTTTGCATTAACAATCTATGAAAATAATCCAATTGTAACTCTAAACAAGAATTAAGAATATGGAATAAATAAATAGGAAGTAAGAAAACAAACTAGAATAGTATCTTCAACGGAGGTGATGACTCTCCAATATCCAAAGCAAAAGCATAAAACTAATAAACTATGTATGTAAAGAAAAACTAGAGGAAGAGTAATTCTCTCTCTAGATTCAGATATAAAAACCTAAGACTATCCTAATGAGAATGTGTGAATGTCTATTGAGTCTCTGCATGTCTACTGGGTCAAAACAGGGCCTGAAATCACCCCCAGTGTTTTCTGTTATTTCTGCAAATCGCGTCACGCGTACGCGTCAGTCACGCGTGCGCATCAGTCATGCGTGCGCGTCAGTCACGCGTGTGTGTCATTTGGCGAATTTCTTTGTCACGCGTACGCGTCGTCCATGCGTGCACGTCTTTTGTGCAGACTCTAATCCACGCGTACGCGTCAGGCACGCGCACGCGTTGCTGCAAATTTCTCCATTCCGCGCGCTCGTGTGAGCCATGCATGCGCGTCGGTGCTCGCTGGTCATCTCATTAGCTTCTTGTGTTCCTTCCATTTTTGCAAGCTTCCTCTCCATTCTCTAAGCCATTCCTGCCCTATAAAGCCTGAAACACTTAACACACAGATCACGGCATCGAATGGTATAAAGGAGAATTAAAATACACAAATTAAAGATCTCTAGGAAGCAAGTCATCAATCATAAAACAAAACTAGGAAGGGATTATAAAATCATGCAAATCATATGAATAAGTGGGTAAAGACTTGATGAAATCACTCAATTAAACACAAGATAAACCATAAAATAGTGGTTTATCAACCTCCCCACACTTAAACATTAGCATGTCCTCATGCTTAGCTCAAGGAGATAAAATAAATGAGTAGGGAAAAGTAAGACTCATGCAATGCAACGCAACCTATGAATGCAACTATATGCTAGAATGATTTTTGCCTACTTGGTTAAAAGTAAATAAGTTCTTCAAGACAAATATAAATCAAATATCACTAATCAAAATCATACAGTAAAAGCAAGTAAACTTGTAAGAAGACAGCTCATAAAAGCAGGGAACATAGAATCAAGCATTGAACCCTCACTGATGGTGTATATGCACTCTAGTCACTCTAGTGTATAGGGTAATCACTCTACTCTTCTCTAATCATGCTTTCTAAACTTTGTTCTTCACCTAACCAATCAACAAGTATTTAATGTACCAATGCAAACATCATAAGCTCTTTTCAAGGTTGTAATGGCTTCAAGGTAAATGTGAGGGTATATATATATGGCTAAGTGAGCTATAAATTGAATCCTTGATTAACCTAAACTCTTACCTATACATACTCTATATTCTTCTTAAATCATGCCTAGCTACCAAAAATTTTTACTTTTGCATCACATACTCTTGTATCAACTTTTCTTTAGTTTTACCACATATGTATTGATCTTTTATTGAACTTAGGATTGGGGTAATTTTATCCCCTTATTTATTTATTTAATTACTTAATTACTCGAATATTTTTGGATTTTTTTAGTTAGAGTAAAAATAACTTTATCAATGCACCTGAATTTTTAATTTTTTTCTAGTTTCACATGAGTAGGTACCCAAATTCCCAATATTTTATCAATTATAAAAACATAACACATTCCTTTGTTAACCCATGTTCCCACAGCTTTTCCACACTTTATTGACACACAATCTCTAACTTAAGCTAACCAAAGATTCACATGGGATAATTATTTATTTTTCTGCTTAAGGCTAATGATGTGGTAAAATATAGAACAAATGGGATTTAAAAAGCTCAAAGTGGCTAACAAAGGTAATTGAAAGGGTAGGCTATTTGGGATAAGTGAGCTAATAAAATAATGGCCTTATTCATATGCATGCATATAACACATTAAACATTGGACATATAGGATGGAACAAAATATAGATTACAATCATAGAGAAGAAAACACACAAGAATAGAATATTATGGTTAAATAATGTAACCATGTAATTAAGCTCAAATCTCACAGGTTGTGTGTTCTTAGCTTTTTAAACTATGTTCTAAATACAACTTCCAACAAGTTTTAAAGAAAAGTTTTGATTTAAATTAGTGAAAATTTTCAAAAATAGGGTCTTAAAAAGAAACTTATTATTTTTCAACCAATTAGAACATGCATGCAAATACCTATTACTATGCAATTTATCCTATCCTAAAAAAAAGAAAAATAAATAATTTATTGGTGCCAAGAAAGAGAAATTACCTACGGAAGTCAGGTACTGACCGACCTCCCCACACTTAAAGCTTGGCATTGTCCTCGGTGCCATCAGTCAGGAATAAAGGGTGGCTGGTAGCAGCATCTCCACAATCGAGACCGTCATGGCTCCCTGTGCTGGTAAATGAAGTGAAGTCCGGGCTGTTTGGTTCTTCTTCAGGTGGGTGGTTACTAACAAGCAGCTCCTTGAGGTATGTAAATCGGCGCTTGTTACAGCGCTCCCTTTGCTTTCTTTTCCATTCAAGCCGGTCTAACTTCTCAAGTATCTGATGGAGCAGTTGGTTTGTTGAAGGTGCTTGTGACGTGGAAGGAGAAGGGATATCTTCCGCTGGTTCTATGCTCCGGTTGATAGTGACTGCTGGAGGTCTGATATACTTCTCGTTAGGGACGTACTGATCATCCCGTGGAATCATGGCCTTGGTGTCCCCAGCTCTGTAGGAGACTCTGGCTGCTGAGACTAGATCTGAAACCAAGGCGGGAAAAGGTAGGTTGCCCACAATCTGTACGTGTCCCATAGCATTTTGGATGTGTCTTGGTAAATTGAGAGGCTGGTCTGTAAGGATACACCAGAGTAAAACAGCCATATCTGCAGTGAAGGAGGACTCATGAGTGCTCGGAAAGACGTAATGGGACATAATCTGTGCCCATACTCGAGCCTCCAAGGTGAGTGCTGAAGCCAATATTCCTTTAGGTCGGGATCGATGGTATCTATAGATCCATCTGCTGCCAGGTTGTGCTATAATTCTGAGAATGGCGTCCCAGTCAAATTGGTATGTCTGGCGCTTGAAAGAGGCTTTTTGGTATGCGTCCAATCCTTTTGGTGCAGGTGAGAGAACTAAAGCTTGCTGAATGGCTTCTTCAGTTATGGGAACTTGCTTCTGATGGACATAGACGGACTGCAGGGTTGGCATGTGAAAGTTTGAGTAGAATTCAACTACGCATGAAAGATTGACCCGCTGTGGCTGTCTCCGTAGGAATCCCCATTGTCTTCGTTCAATTCGGGGCTCAACAAATTCAACAATGTTGGTCGGGAGGATGAGAAGGTACTCATTATTATAGTTTCTCTCATCCAGGATGGGGAACATCTGCTTACAGTAGCGGTTAGTGAACCGCGCAGTGTCCTTTGCTGGAAAGGCTTTCTCTTTTTCATCGACCTTGATGATCCTCTTGATTCGCTTTGTTGAGGGCTTTACTGTTGTTGAAGATGGCTCCACAGTTAGTGCTCTTTTTGTTCCTTTCCTTGCTGGTGGTTTGGGAGTAGCTTTCTCTTTACCTTTCTTGGTGGCTATCCTGAAAAGGGAAAAAGAAAGTAACTTTTAAAGCTAAGGGTTAGAGCAAGGAAGATGATGGTACAAGTGATAATCAATGCACGGTAAAGAAGGATGTCATTAACACATGGTCTCAACTACATGTGATAAGTTCATCAATGGAAATATAGCAAGTGCATGTTATGGTAATTAGATGCAAGATGTTTATTGGCATGCTGGCAAAGGCATAAGTAGCATAGATCAAGCATTAAATGCCCATTTTGATTATCAAGTGTTTCAAACTAACAACCTGTTTGTATTGACAATCATATTCAATGAATAATATGTAAAAAGGAGTTTTGTGAAAAGCAGGCATTAGAGTAGAAGAATAGAATAATTTAAAAATAATGCACAATACCATACGGGCTTTTTCACAAACACTTAGCATGCATAGTAAATATGGTATTGAAATTATGAAATTTGAACATGTAAGCAACCCAAAGAATTAATATTAATTGTCAAACAATTCCTTTTAATAACCCACAAGCAAAATATAGAAGAAAACAATCACCCAAATAAATTTCTAACACCAATTAAAAGAAAAAAAGGAAAAGAAAGAAAAAAAAAACATAGATAATGAAAGTAAAAAGAAAAAGAAGAAGAAAACATTAATAAAAAAATAATAAAAAGTAAAGAGGGAAGAAGAAAAGAAAATAACCTTGATGATGAATGTGAAAAAGAAGGAGGGAGAAAGTAAAAAGTGAGAAAGAATAAAGAAGAAAGAAGGAAGAAGAAAGAAATAAGAAGGGAGAAGAAAAAAATAGGATTGGGGAAGAAAAGATAAGATTTCTGGCGCTGATTTGGATAAGCTGTGCGGCGCAGGCGACGTGGACGCGTGGAGCACGCGTTCGCGTGATTAGCGCTATGTTCAAGTGACACGGACGCATAGGTCACGGGTTCGCGTGAAATGAAATCTGCCATTGGCGCGAGAGCAGCCTCGCGTACGCACAACTTTCTGTTTCGTTCGCATATTGCCAAAATTAAGGGTGACGTGTGCGCCCAAAAACTTGGTGCGGTATTTTACAACCCACAAACTTACCGGCAAGTGCACCGGGTCGTACCAAGTAATACCTTACGTGAGTAAGGGTCGATCCCACGAGAATTGATGGATTAAGCAACAATAGCGTTTGATAGGATTAGTTAGACAAACAGAAAATAATGTTTGGGAGTTCAAAAGACATTAAACAATATTAAAAATATTAAAGACAGGCAGATAAATAAATTGGGAATAAAATATGGAGAAAACAGTTAAGGTTTTAGAGTTATCTATTTTTCCGGATTAACTTTTCTTACTAACTAATTTAATTATGCAGGATTTAATTTATGGCAAAATGTATGTGACTAGACCCTAATTCCTTAGACCTTCCTAGTCTCCTCTAAAATTCATTAACTGCCAATTCCTTGGTCAATTAATTCCAATTAGAGGGTGATAATCAATTCCTAGTTTATATGCCACAAAAATTCTAATTACCCAAAAATGAGAGGATTATATGTCACGTATCCCGTTAAATCCAGATAATTAAAATTTAGGAGAAATTGTTTTCAAGCTGTTGTTCAAGTAAAGAGCTTTTTCAAGTTTTACAAGAACTCAAATAGAAAGAGGGTCATACTTCCGTTCCACCCAAATTCATAAAATAAAGAGCGAAAACAATTCTTAAATTATAAATCCATACATAAATTAAAATAGAAAAAGCAATAAAATTAATCCATAGAAATAGACAGAGCTCCTAACCTTAACAGTGGAGGTTTAGTTGCTCATAGAAAAGAGAGAAAATTAGGATTGTCAATTATGTTCCCCTGATGGGATGAGGTGGAATCTCCCCAGGACCTCTTTACAAAGGAAGGAAAGCTTCTTCCTTTTATAACTAATCCTCATAAATTTAAAATCTAATATCTAAAACTAAAAATTAAAATAATATCTTTTCCTAATTTAAGATTTGAAATTAAATTTGAATTAATTAACAGATCTTCAGTTGATGGGTGGGGACCACTTATTCTGTCCATTCTGCAGCTTCTAATCTGTGTTTTCTGGGTTGAAAATTGAGTTAAAACAGCCCAAAAATTGCCCCCAGCGTTTTCTGTCAATTCTGCAGATCGCTCATGTGACGCGTCCGCGTCGTCCATGTGTTCGCGTCATTTGTGCAGATTCCAGTCCACGCGTTCGCGTCAGGCACGCGATCGCGTCATTGCGATTTCCTCCATTCCGCACGGTCGCGTGAGCCATGCGTCCGCGTCGGTATTCGCTGGTCATCTCCTTGGCTTCTTCTCTTTCTCTGCAGAAACTCCATCGAATTCCGCCAAATGCTACCTAAAATAAACAGTATCGCACAAAACTCAAAATAGCATCCATAATGGCTAAAATATAATTAATTCTTAATTAAACTCAACAAATTACATGCAAATTCACTAGGAAAAGATAGACAAGATGCTCACGCATCAGTGGGTGACACGCACGCGTGAATGGCCTTATTTTGAAGAATGACGCGGACGCGTGGGGCACGCGTTCGCGTGATAGGGCTTGTGCTTCCAGCACCATTCTATCCCTACTCCATCATAACTCTCTGCCATACACCCACTTACGTCGATTTTGCAGGGTCACGCGTGCGCGTGGGTGACGCGCACGTGTGGATGGCTGATTTCGCAAGCGACGCAGACGCGTCACGGACGCATTCGCGCGGTCATGTTTGTGCCTAAGGTACGCCTTCAGCCATGCTCCCGCATGACTTTCTGCTTCTTTTCTTCTCGTTTTGAATGCACATATGACGCGGATGCGTCAGCGAC
Source organism: Arachis ipaensis (assembly GCF_000816755.2). NCBI lineage: Eukaryota > Viridiplantae > Streptophyta > Magnoliopsida > Fabales > Fabaceae > Arachis > Arachis ipaensis. The sequence continues at coordinate 107,112,996 of NC_029787.2, read as the reverse complement.
GCTCGCGCGTCGCGTGCTTTTTTTTATATATGCAGAATGCAAATGCAAATTCAGGCTATATGCAGAGATTATGAGAAGAGTCATTAACAAAAATAAAATAGAATAAAGTAAAATAAAACTAAGACTGAAACGGAACGATCATACCATGGTGAGTTGTCTCCCACCTAGCACTTTGCTTTTACGTCCTTAAGTTGGACGTTCTTCAAGCTCATTTTGCTTCTGTTGGTGGGTCTTCCAAGAGGAAGACCTCTAGTTCTTTGTGATCCTTCATTTTCTCACCATGATAAAGCTTTAGGCGACGTCCATTGACCTTGATGAATTTGGAGCTAGAAGGATGACGCAGGTTAAAAACTCCGTATGGCTTTGCCTTTTCTACTCTATAGGGGCCTTCCCAGCTTGATCTCAATTTGCCTGGCATAAGCCTCAGTCTGGAGTTATAAAGAAGAACTAACTCCCCTGTTCTGAATTCTCTCCTTTTTATGTGCTTGTCATGAACAGCCTTCATCTTCTCTTTGTATCGCCTGGAGTTGTCATATGCTTCTAGGCGAAGGTTCTCTAATTCTGCTAGTTGCAGCTTCCTTTCAGCACCAGCTTCTTCAAAATTCATGTTGCATTCCCTTACAGCCCAGAAAGCCTTGTGTTCCACCTCTACTGGAAGGTGGCAAGCCTTTCTGTATACTAAGTGGAAGGAGCTCATCCCAATGGGTGTCTTGTACGCTGTTCTATATGCCCAGAGTGCATCTTGTAGCCTGGCACTCCGGTCCTTCCTATAAGGCTTCACTATCTTCTCCAGAATACACTTTATTTCTCTGTTAGACACTTCTGCTTGTCCATTGGTCTGAGGATGATAAGCTATTCCTACTTTGTGAACTATCCCACACTTTTTCAGTAATCCTGTTAGTCTCCTGTTACAAAAGTGAGTGCCTTGATCACTCACGATTGCTCGTGGTGATCCAAAGCGACAAATAATATGGTTTCTAACAAAGGAAACAATAGTGTTAGCATCGTCAGTATGGGTAGAAATTGCTTCCACCCATTTAGAAACAAAATCTACAGTTAACAGTATATAAATGTAACCATTAGAGTTTGGAAATGGACCCATGTAGTCAATGCTCCAAACATCAAAAATTTCACAGAAAAGCATAATCTGTTGAGGCATCTCATCCCTCTTGGATATATTACCAAACCTTTGGCATTGAGAACAAGATTTACAAAAAACAGTAGCATCTTTAAAAAGAGTAGGCCACCAGAATCCACAGTCTAAGATTTTTCTAGCTGTTCTTTTGAGGGCCAAAATGTGCTTGATGAGCGGATAATTTATACGCTTTTTGGCATTGTTTTTACATAGTTTTTAGTATGATTTAGTTAGTTTTTAGTATATTTTTATTAGTTTTTAAATAAAAATCACATTTCTGGACTTTACTATGAGTTTGTGTATTTTTCTGTGATTTCAGGTAATTTCTGGCTGAAATTGAGGGACTTGAGCAAAAATCAGATTCAGAGGTTGAAGAAGGACTGCAAATGCTGTAGGATTCTGACCTCCCTACACTCAAAGTGGATTTTCTGGAGCTACAGAAGTCCAAATGGCGCGCTCGCAATTGAGTTGGAAAGTAGACATCCAGGGCTTTCCATCAATATACAATAGTTCATACTTTGCTCGCGTTTAGACGACGCAAACTGGCGTTCAAAGCCAGCTCTCTGCCCTATTCTGGAGTTAAACGCCAGAAACAGGTTACAAAGCATAGTTAAACGCCAGAAACAGGTTACAAACTGACGTTTAACTCCAAGAAAGACCTCTGCATGTGAAAGCTTCAATGGTCAATCCAAGCACACACCAAGTGGGCCCGGAAGTGAATTTCTGCATCATTTACTCATTTCTGTAACCCTAGTAACTAGTTTAGTATAAATAGAACTTTTTACTATTGTATTCAGAGTCTTTGGATCTGATCTTTGATTAGTTTTATGCTATCTTAGACCTCTTTGGAGGCTGGCCATTCGGCCATTCCTAGACCATTATCACTTATGCATTTTCAACGGTAGAGTTTCTACACACCATAGATTAAGGTGTGGAGCTCTGCTGTTCCTCAGGAATTAATGCAAAGTACTACTGTTTTTCTATTCAATTCAAGCCTATTTCTTCACTAAGATATTCATTCGCACACAAGAACATGATGAATGTGATGATTATGTGACGCTCATCATCATTCTCACTTATGAACGC